>NC_057714.1:27737059-27775209 GCF_004010195.1 Chiloscyllium plagiosum
GCCTATCTCCCCAATGTAGAGGAGACCACATCGGATGCAGTGGATACAGTAAATGATGTGTGTGAAGGTGCAGGTGAATTTGTGATGGATATAGAAGGATCCACTGGGGCCTTGGTGGGAGGTGAGGGGGGAGGTGTGGGCGCAAGTTTTGCACTTCTTGCAGTTGCAGGGGAAGGTGCCTGGAGTGGAGGTTGGGTTGGTGGGGGGGTGGGGGGGGGGGGTGAAAATAGAGCTTTTCAAGATAATTACATGTCAGATTCCTTAGCATCTTTAATGAGGAAAGAATGACAATATTTCAATTAAAGATGAAGTTACCATAGTGTACATTTCTTATCAGCACCTGGTTGAGAATACATCAAGAATGGACTGTCCACCCATTGTGGAACTTGCTGAATTCTCAAATAATGGAAATCACTGAATCACTGATCATTAACTCTGGCAGTTCCTACAACAAATAAACAGTCCACTCCATAGAACAAGGAGAAGAATTTATCCCACACATAAAAAAAATCACACATTAATCTACCCTCTTATGTGTCATTTTCCATTGCACTTCAATTAGCTCCCTCCACAACTTTATGAAATATGATCTCATCCAATTTGGTAATTTATTTTGTGTATTGATTTCATCCATTTTTTATTTTCAATTTTAAAATTATATTGTGGTCACTACTCCCAAGATGCTCACCCACATTTGACTCATCTACTAATTGCATCACATTACTCAGAAGCAGATCTAGCAGTGTGTTTCACAAGTCTTTTCACCCACCTGCTTTGAGAAAGGAGCGTTGCACACAATTTAGGACTTCCATTCCTTTGTTTTTGGTATTTATAACCTGCCTAATCCAGTTTGTAGATGATTAACAAAATGTTGTTCTGGCAGATTTTATTCATCATATTCAAGTTTCTAGTGTGACTGCATATTATCTTTGTATAATTTTGAGAGATGTAATTACTGTTATTGGTAGCTGTCATTTTATTTCAGGGTGATGTTTTTCCACTGTTTTGAGTTTTTGTCATGGGCCTAAATATGGTTAAAAAAAAATTGATTCGTAACCAGCAGAGTTTTGGGAATATAGAGCAGAACAGTGCATGAGGTAAAAAGATCCAAAACAGAGAATTTTCTTCCCTTTCCTTCCTTCGCTGCTGCTGTCCTGCCTCATCATTAAAGCATTGGGGCTCAAAGCAAGATTCCAACTGATTGACAAGTTGCCATCATTTTGGAGGATTGGTAGCAAGTTCTTCTCAATCATTATTATCATTATTGTTGCTTCAAAGCGAGCTTCAAGGTGCCTAAGAAGTGGTTTCTTGGTCTTCCCTGGAATATTGGCCATTTGAGAGATGAGAATTGGGTGGGGGGGAGAGCATTTTCAGCCATTGTGTCCAGTCCATTATGGTTTATTTTGCAGGAGCTGAGTCTGAATAATTTTGGACCTGGTTTCAAGAAGGTTGCTTGCTTTTGTTAAAATATCCTTCCATTGAATTTGAAAGATGAGATGGAGGTACTGTTAATTAAATTTTGCTAACGCCCTTATATGATGTATATGCCCAATTTGGATTTCAGTTTTGTAATGAAGATTAATAACAACAATTGGTCTATAGAGTAAGACTTTAATTAGACTTGCAGAAGTCTTGTCTGTCAAACATTCACTGTTGTAGTTTGTTGAAGACTCGGCTAGTGCAGTTGGTTTGGTATTAGATCTTCTCATCAATCATGCTCTTTGGACAGAGGTGGTCACCAGTGTATGGGAAATCCTCAACATATTCCAGACTTTCTTCTTCAACATATATGAGAAAGGGTGACAATTTCAGTGACTAAATGTGGATTAATGTGAAGTTTGTTTTGGCAACATTCAAAGACAGGTTGAGCCTCTTGTGTGCAGAATTGAAGATATTGAGAGGGGCTTACAAAATTTGATGCAATGTGAGTGATGATATTGTGGTCATCCACAAACTGTAGAATATATATATCTTGTGTCCCTGTCACCAATCCTCCATCACTACTGGACTCTGGTAAAAACCTACATGACTTTGTTTAACACAGGGACCTTGGTAACACATTGATTTGCCCACAAAATCTTGATAGATTTAGTCATATATTATATCATGACTTGATGATTTTGCTTTCACAGTATTTTTCCACCTTTGCAGCCAATAGGATGCATAGTCTATCTTCGCCTGTCTGCTATTGAGGATTTTTGGACTGCACCTTGATTGGCAACTCCTCCTAACCATGTCACTATGCTAGGAGCAGATGGCATTGTTCAAGGAGATGACAGAATACACCAGACTCTCCACTACATTAAAGTGAGAATCCATAGAGAAGAGAGAACTTTGACACCCCCTATTCATGAGGGTATACGTTACATAGAAGATCAATTAATAACAGGGATGCAGATGAATAAAATCACAAAGACAAGTTCCAAATGGAGAAGATTGAAGCAGTGGTCAAGAGTAGATGAGAAGAAATATAATGAGTCAAGGTGCACTGGTTAACTTAAAGCAAATCAACACATGTGTGAATCGCAATGTATAGTGAATGGGAACTTGAAGAGAGAACTGTGACACCCCCTACTTGTTTTACCTTGTAGCTTCCACCATACTGAACCTGCAAAACGTATCCATGTCAATTTTCCTTACAAATGAAGTTGCTTTTGTACATACCACCCCACCATTTCTTTTATTTATTCTTCTGATATATGATACATCCCAACATATTAATTTTCCATGTTGTCTACTCTTCAACCAGGTTGATATTAATGCTTTAATAAATGCAAGGTATTGCATTTTGGTAAAGCAAACAAGGAAAGAACTTATACAGTTAATGATAGGGCTGCGTGTAGTGTTAACAAACAGGGGGTTCAGGTACATAGTTTTTTGAAAGTTGAGTCACAGGTAGACAGGGTGGTTAAGCAGGTATTTAGCACCCTTACCTTCATCACTCAGACCTGCAAGTAAATGAGTTGGAACATCATGTTGAGATGGAACAGAATGTTGGCGAGGCCACTTTTGGTGCACTGTGTACAGTTCTGGTCACCCTGCTATAGGAAGGATATTATTCCTGAAGAAGGGCTAATGCCCGAAACGTCGATTCTCCTGTTCCCTAGATGCTGTCTGACCTGCTGCGCTTTTCCAGCAACACATTTCCATCTATTATTAAATTGGAAAGAGTACAGCAATGATTTACAAGGATGTTTTCAGGACTGGAGAGTTTACGTTATAAGGACAGCCTGAACAGGCTGGGACTTCTTCACTGGAGCATAGGACGTTGAGGGGTGACCTTATAGAGGTTTATAAAATCATGAGGGGCATAGATAAGGTAAATAGCAAAGGTTTTACCCTAAGGTAGGGGAGTTCAAAACTCAAAGGCATATTTTTAATGTGGGAGGAGAAAGATTTAAAAGGAACATGAGGGGCAACTTTTCACAGAGAGTGAGTTTGTACATGGAATGAACTGCCAGAGGAAGTGGTAGATACTGGCACAGTTGCACCATTTAAAAGACATTCGGACAGCCACACAGAAAGGAAATGCTTGAGGAATATGGGCCAAACACAGGCAAGTGGGACTCGTTTGGGAAACTTGGTCAGCATGGACAGGTTGGATCGAAGGCTCCATTTCAGTGCTGTAAGACTTTATGACTGCATGTCTCTGACTCTATCTTTAAAAGTAAATTCTTCAAGTTCCCATTCACTACACATTGCAATTCAAACATGTGTATCTTTTCATTTGCTTTAAGTTAACACTGCACCTTGACTCATTATATTTCTGTCTCATCTACTCTTGACCACTGCTTCAGTCTTTGCCATTTGGAACTAGACTTTGTGATCGTGTTCATCTGCATCCCTCTAGCTAATTGATCTTCGATATCAGTATTATCCTCAACTTCTTCTCCATTCAATATTGGATGATATTGGTTAATTTTACTTTGAGCTCACCTTTAGTTTTAACGACTTCTTCACTTTGAGTTCAGTAGCAGCCTCCATATCCAGATGTAACCCATCCTCACTACATGCCTTTCATAATCCCAAAATAGTTATTATCATCCAGTAAAACAGAATTCCTCTTACTGATATAGAGGGGATATCTTAAAATTCCACATAATGGGTGGGAGCGGTATTGGTGTGAATATAGGTTAACAATCCAAAATTCTTCAGCCCAATCCTACCCAATGCCAATCCATCTACTTATCAGATTAAAGGAGGTGAAATAACTGCAGAGAGGGTGGTATTCTATCATCAAGTCACTCTTTATTTACATATGGAGAGTCCTTGACACTGACACAGCTCCCTCAGAGCTAGTTCTCAGAGTGAGTAGGATGTCTGACATCCCTGTTCTAATTTGTCAGCCAGGGTTCCCTGATTGGACTTGATTAACTGCCCCAATCAGGGAACTCAGATTCTTTGGGGGTCCACTTGGTTGACTTCATTACAATTACTTCAGGAGGTAGATTGAGAAGCAGGCAACTTACCTTCTTGAGAGGTGGATCAGCCATTTTAAAATATCGATGTGTTAACGAGGCTGTGTGACTCAAATTTTAAATCTTTTTAGACTGAATGGCTGAGGCCAGAGTTCACAGGGCTCAGGATAATTGAAGTGGGATGAAAATGGCCATATGAAATGGTGCCAAGCTATGGACCAAGAGGAGTTGGAGTGTTTTCCCTCAACATACTGTGATCTTCCCCCTTCCCTGCCCACTTCCACAAATATTCCACTGACACCTCCCTCTCCAAAACCACACCCCCCAACCCACCCCAAGGTGATTTCACTTAAATTGAAAATCAGCCATGAGAGCAAAACAGCCCTGATACACAACTTAAACATTTGCCAAGAAAAGCTTTTGTACTTGTCATTTCCATAACCTTAATTTTAACACTGATGATGAGCAGAACTTGAACAGAAACACATATTTGATTCAAAAATAGAAAAGAAATAATCAAATGGCAGAAAACAAATTGAGGTCAATAGTATTCATTCTTGGATGAGAAACAAGTGAGTTGCATTTCAGAGCGTGTAAATGCATGAAGATTAAATAAGTGAGGTAATACATTCAAAATACAAACTTCTGAATTAGGAGAATAGGTGGGCCATTCAGCCACAGAGTTGTAGAATCGTCTCTTGAGCTTTTTCTGCCTTTAAATAAGATCAAACGATCTGATTATGTCACAATCCCGTCTACCCCAGATAACCATTTCATCTTGATTATCAAGAATGCATCTACCTACATCTAAACATTATTCAAAGAAGCTGCTTCCGTCACCTTTTGAAGAAGAATTTTCCAAAGACTCAAGACCTTTTGAGAGTAAGAGGTTTCACATTATTTCTCGTCCTAGAACTTTCCATAAGAGGAAACCTTGTCTCTACATCCACCCCATCAAAATTCCACAGGATATTATATATGTAAATTAAATCACCACATTTTCCTCTAAATTCAATCAAATACAAGCCTAGCCTGTGCAATCTTTCTTTGTAAGATAACCCAACGATTCCACATATTAGTCTAGTAAACTTCCCTGAACTGTTCCAGCGCAATTATATTCTTCCTTTACTAAATACTTGTAAACAGTACTCCAGACATAGTCTCAATGTGTTATAAGATTGAAGCATAACCTTCCTACCTCTATATTCCATTGCCTTCATAATGAATGATAACATGAGGAGAAAGTGAGGTCTGCAGATGCCGGAGATCAGAGCTGAAAATGTGTTGCTGGAAAAGCGCAGCAGGTCAGGCAGCATCCAGGGAACAGGAGAATCGACGTTTCGGGCATAAGCCCTTCTTCAGCGCAGCAGGTCAGGCAGCATCCAGGGAACAGGAGAATCGACGTTTCGGGCATAAGCCCTTCGTCAAGAATCAAGGAATGATAACATTCTACCAATTTTCCTAATCACCCACAGTTACACATTTTCCCACATTATAAGAGCATTTGTCAGACCTTTGCCCACCCATTTAATCTATCTATATTCCTTTGTAACCTCATCTGTCTCGACTTCACAATTTACTTTCCTATCTATCTCTGATTCTCCAGCAATTTATCACGATACCTTTGGTGCTTTCATCCAAGTAAATTATTTAAATTTTTAAAAGGTTCAAGTTCTTGCACTGATTTCTGTGGCACATCATTATTCACATCTGAAAATGAGCCATTTATACCTAGACTTTCTTTATAATTAGCCAGCCAATCTTCTATCCAGCTCATTGTGTCACTCCGTACTTGCTGCAATATTATTTGGCATGGCACCTTGCCTTCTGGAAACCTACGTACAGTATACCCACCAGGTCCCCTTTATCCACAGCACATGTTGCTTCCTCAGCGTGATGGACATTGGAATGTGCCTGTTACTTACGATCATAAAGCTGAAAATAAATGGTACAACTGCAGTGACAATGACCCCTGACTAATATAGCACTTTTGGTTTACAAGGAATCAAACTAAATTTAATGTAATCATCAGAATGGCAGAGATAGAATTCTGGTTTTATTAATGATGAGCATGATATTTATCAGCCATGAACTTTGGATCAAGCTGGCGTGGAGAAGAGACATACGAATGACAGTTGTACAAGTTTCAGTTAGATTAAAATAAGCTTGGGCCATTCACACTTGAAAGATGGTAACATTGAAAGCGCTCCCTTAGACACTTACATGAAGAGATTCAAAACCTTTGCCAGACACTCCATATTAACACTCCATATTTGTCTGGGTTTTGGATATTATGTAAAAAAAAATTGGTTCACATCAAGTCTATTGAATAGAGGTGGTTTTTAAATGTAAAATTAACATAAGCTTAAAAGATTTCTAACTAAATTTGTCCATGGATGGCCTCCTTAACAATAGGGCTATTGAATTTAGCAGCAGGGTCAGACCATTTGGCATTGCAAGCATGCTGTACCATTTAGTAAGCATCTGTGTGATATGTATAGTCAAAGTATGTTTCTTTAAAACATATTGATAAGGAAGAGATGATTTTGGATAATCATGAAAATTCTTCTTCAAATACTGACAAAGAGAATCAGATTACAGCAAGTTCAGTATATTTTACCTCAAAAGGAGAGATTATGTTTTGAATCAAGCAGGTAAACCAATAAAGATACTGAGAAACATTGGAGGAAGTCAGTCACTAATGCTGTCCAAACGTATAATTTGTCTTCCAAAAGGCTTACTGAAGGAGAAATAATAATTGGAGGTAGACATGGAGGTTACCATCCAGTCCCATTATACAGAATATGATTAAAAAGTTACTTAGTAAATGGAGAAGTTATAGTTGGAATAGCAAAACAAATTCTAATAGGAGGAATTGATTTTATCATGAGCAAAGGGATCCAATGTGGTGGAAGTAGGTACAATTACAACATTTAAAAGGCATCTGGATGGGTATAGAATAGGAATGGTTTGCGAGATGTGGGCCAAATGCTGGCAACTGGAATTAGATCAGTTTAAGATATCTGGTCAGCACAGATGAGTTGGACCAAAGGGTCTGATTCCGTGCTGTGTAACTATGACTCTGTAAATGACCTTCTGTTTCAAAATACAGAGGAACCTTGATTATCCAAATGACACAGGCAGGGAGTATTTTGTTCGGATAATCGAATGCTGGATAACACAGTTTAGCCAAGCATTGGGACCTTGCGATCTTTTTCAGATAATCCAAAATTCAGATAATCGAGATTCCTCTGTCTTGACTTCACGAAGAAGCTGGAGCTACCACTGGAGGCAGAAGAAACAAATGTGGCACGAAAAACATTCTGGATTGTTTACTGACTCTTTATTGATGAGAAGTCGGCCCTTGGAATTAGACAAGAAGAGGAGGCGTCCATGACACAGGAGGTGACTTGGAAATTCAGTTATTACATAAACGTTCAAGAATTTAAATTTAAAAAATGAAGGTAAAGTGAATGAGGCCGACATGTTTAACCCACCGTCTTTAATAGAAATTCAGCAAATTAATTCTAAATTCAAAAAGTTATATCAAACAGTTTACGCAGAAATTGAATAACAAACACGCTTGAATGTTCTACTTGAAAGACAAAGTCCTTTTGAGGAAAGGAAGCCATCTCAAAAACCAGATAATGGGGAACAGGCAGTGGTTCATCAGTTAGTAGTTCCATCTGAGTACTGTAATGGAATTTTACAAGTCGCTCACGAGATTCCAATGGCAGGTCACTTGAGATAACAACAGTACAGGCTAAAATATTAAAACCTTTTTATTGGTCAGGATGTGGTCAAATTTTGCCAGACATGCCAATAGCAAACTAAACCATCAATTAATTCCAACACCAGCTTTTGAGAAATTTTAACAGAGTCTTAATAAGTTGTGTAGAACCTCAACTTAGTTCCAGTGGGAATCAGATAAAATGGTACAGGAAAGTACAATTGCAACAGTTAAAAGACTTTTGGACAGGCACATAGATAGAAAAGGTTTAGAGGGATATGAGCCAAATGCAGACAAAAGAGACTAATTCAGTTGAGGAAACCTGGTTGGCATGAACGTGTTGGGCCAAAGGGCCTGTTTCTGTGCTGAATGACTCTATGACTTTAGAGTCATAGAGTGAATGACTGTGTGAATTACATATGCATTTTTTTTCATTTACAGATATACAGATCGATCATATTTATACAAATCTATCATATTTATCATCTATAGGTTAAATTAATAGAATGGAGTTCACAATAATTTTCTTAGTATTAGCTGACAAATTATTGGACTCATTGAATTTGATTCTATAACTTACTGTGTTGGGATCTGTACAAATTCATACATTTGGCTACTATAAAGGAATTTAACAGCATTAATAGAAAGTTGGATAAGGTTTATATGACAGATCAGTGGACGTTTTTCATTCTGCAGAGGTGTGAGTAATTGTATCCCTCAGAATTTGTGTTATTGTTAAGTTCTGATTTCTGTCTTTCAATGTGCTAGGATACAGGGCACGCAATTGGGAAAAAAATTACAGACTAAACTGAACTAAGACACATAACTAATAGCAAAAATGTCTAACTTTTTTGTATAAACAGGTGAGCAGATCAAACGAAAAAATATGTTGAATGAAATTTAATACAATGAAATGGTTTGAAGATATTTTATTTATAGAAAAATGATACAAAATATGTTGTACTTCCTGAAATGTGATGACCGCCACTTTTTAAAAGCATCCTGTGATCATCTACTTCCTCTTCCAATAGCGTCACTGCAAACCATTACAAACTATTACGAACACTGAGGTGTTGCAGGTAAGCTTATCCATTTGATTCCCAGTATTTCAGAGATAATTAACACACTACTAAAGTCTGTGCACCAACATAGGGTACAGGTTAAGAAGGGTACCAAAATCATTCACAAATACAGAAGAGGTTCACAAAAATGATAACAGAATTGTACCAACAAAGTGAATCAAGAAAAAGTGTTCTTTCCACTCACACAGAGAGCTAGCAGATGAAAGGAGCATTCATAATTATGAGGAATTTTGATAATCTAAGTAGTGGGGGAGAAAAATCAGCAAGAAACCTGAGGACAACTATAGTCTATTGAAAGGGATTTTTAGAAAAATTGAAAATATAATAATTAGATCTAGTGATCACACTTCAAATACCTTATTGGCTGTAAAATGATTTGTGAGGTCCTGAAATTGTGAAAGGTGTCTTACAAATTATTTCCATTTTATTGAGCAGGGAAGGAATTTGGACTAAGTGGATTGTTCTTTGAGAGGGGAGGTGACAGTATATTGGATTGTTTGACCAGTAATAAAATAACCCAAATAACGTTCACAGAATCAGGTTCAAATACCACATTGACAGATATTGATATTTGAATTCAATAAAATCTACGTTTAAAAGAGCAATGTTATCTATGAATTTATTGTGGTTAAGAACCAATGTGGCTCACTAATTCCTTTAAGGAAGGGAATATGTGTCCTTATCTTGTCTAAGCTACATGTGAATCCAAAGCCACAGCAATGTGACTGATTCTTAATTTCCTTCTGTAAAGAGCATTTTAAAATATATTTGATTATGAATTGACATGGGAAAGGTACTGATGTGAAAGCCAAGGACTATTGAAGGATTGCTGCACTTTTTAAAGACAAGTCACCTGACACTTGTTGTTTCAAGTGGTGTTGTTTCAAGGATTGGGGAAAGGTCTAAATACAGACTAGCTGGAGCTAGGGGGCTATGTATGAATGAGAATTTGGCCAGCAACAAGTAGCTGAATGGTGTGGAGTGGTGACCAGTTATCACTGATAAAGGCCTGTTAACAACTACATGATTGGCTCCTAGGTAGCTGGACAGCTTGCGTTGTAAATGTTTGTGCAGCAGATAATCAGATCTCTGTGAAGGAAGTAGCTGCTTTTGCTCTACATTAAGAAGCATTTCACATCTGAGGGAAGCTGGTTTATATCCCCTCAATCAGTTGCTGCAAACTGTGTGACTTTTAATTAATAAGTCAGAGACTTTTCAAAGTGGAAACCAGTCACCCTGTGACTCCTGCTGACAAGTGAAAGTACCTGGAGAAGGAAGAGAGAAGCAACATTCTAACTAACAAAAAGATCATTTTAGGTAAACCCTGTGGATAGGTATTACTGAACTGCCTTCCCAAGATTTCCTTCTGCCCATAAAACCTATGTTTTTTATGCACTTCTCTCTCTAAGTCTGTGGGGAGCTGGCGTTTTATAATTGGGCTAGAGTTTAGCTTCTTACATAATTGTGCATCTGTAGTTAAAATCCATATATTTGTAATTAATAGTAAATCTCATTTCGGACAAAAATCTGGTTCGTCCTTTCTGTCAACCTGAGTCATCCAGCAGTGAATGATCAAAGAAAGTAAAGCAAGAGAAAGGTACGTGTATGGAATGAGCTGTCAGAATAAGTGGTGGAGAAAGTCATATATGAATAGGAAGGGTTTAGAGGGATTTGGGCCAAGTGCTAGCAAGTAGGACTAGATTAATTTAGAAGTTGGACCAAAGGACCTATTTCTGTTCTGTACACCTCTATGACTCTTCACCATGCTGGAAAAGAGGCACCATAAATATCCCCACCCTCAATGATGAGAGGCCAGCATAGCACAGCAGAGCAAAAGGTAAGGCATTTGCAACTAACTTCAGCCAGAAGTGCCAAGTGGATGGTCCTTCTGAGTACCCCAGCATCACAGATGCCAGTCTTCAGCCAATTTGATTCACTCCATGTGATATCAAGTAAATGCTGAAGCACTAGATACTGCAAAGACTATGGGCCCTGAAAATATTCTGGCAATAATATGGAATTTGTATGCTCTAGAACTTGCCAAGCTGTTCCAGTACTGCTACAACACAGGCATTTATCCGACAATGTGGAAAATTGCCCAGGTATATTCTGTCCGCGAAAAGGAGAACATGTCCAACCTGGCTAATGATGCCCGTCAGTCTGCTGTCAATTATCAGTAAAGTGATGGGAAATGTAATCCATACAGCAAACAGCACTTGCTCAGCAATAACCTGCTCAGTGATGCCCAATCTGGGTTCTGCCAGGGCCACTCAGCCACTGACCTTATTACAATCTTGCTCCATGACGTGGAGGAGCCACGTTGGACTGAGATGGACAATGTTAAAAATCACACGACACCAGGTTATAGTCCAACAGGTTTATTTGGAAGTACAAGCTTTCTGAGTGCTGTTCCTTCAGGTAGCTAGCTCCAAGAGCGAGTGCTTCCAATTAAACCTGTTGGATTATAACCTGGCATTGTGTGATTTTTAACTTTGTACACCCCAGTCTAATACCGGCATCTCCAAATAATAAGTGCATGGGAACACTACCAACTACAAGTTTCCTTTCAAGCCTCTCACCAACCAGACTTGGCAATATATATATATATGTTAGTGTTCATTCACTGTCATTGGGCCAAATTTCTGGAACTCCTGCCCTAACAGCATAGTATGAGTTCCGACACCAAATTGGCTGCAGTTACTTGCTACAGTATTCCTTATCCCTTGTAGCCACCATTTACACAGTGGATCCAGTAGAGTTTCTGGGCAACAGCAACCCCTAGGATGTCAATAGTGGTGATTTAGAGATGGTAACACCATTGAGTGCTAAAGGGTAGTGGTTAAATTATCTCTCATTGGAAACGATCATTTGTGTGGCAAGAATGTAATTTTCCATTTCTCAGCCCAAGCCTGGATATTGTCCTGGATATTATACATCATGATCCACCAATATGCTTATAAAATGGTTACAAACAATATTTAAACGTGTTAAGTCTTGTCAGTGCTGTTTAATCCTGGTTCAAATATGACTCACAAGTCAGAGGGAGAAAATGTAATTTTTTTCGCTGAGTCATACTTTAGCTAATGGAATTAGGTACAAATAATTAACTCAGTTAGTGATTTTAGTTTTCTCGTGGTTTAGTTTCACTTCAGTGAAAATATGAAAAGGAATGTTTTTTTTGTGTGTGAGGCATCTACTATTCATTCACTGAAGATTTGATTAGATTAGATTAGATTACTTACAGTGTGGAAACAGGCCCTTCGGCCCAACAAGTCCACACCGACCCGCCGAAGCGCAACCCACCCATACCCCTACATTTACCCCTTTACCTAATACTACGGTCAATTTAGCATGGCCAATTCACCTGACCTGCACATCTTTGGACTGTGGGAGGAAACCGGACCACCCGGAGGAAACCCACGCAGACACGGGGAGAATGTGCAAACTCCACACAGTCAGTCGCCTGAGTCGGGAATTGAACCCGGGTCTCTGGCGCTGTGAGGCAGCAGTGCTAACCACTGTGCCACCGTGCCGCCCATGTAAGAGGCATGAAGAAAATGTTGACCAAAAACACCTTATTGGAAATTTCCTATACAAGTGATAACAGTGAGGCTGAGGAATGTAGAAAGAGCTAAGGAGTGACACCCTGAATATGTGGGAGGAAGAAGTGTAGTGTAGTGATTGTAATGAGATCAGCCAGCTGGATATCATAGTCCCCAACTGGGAATTGTTAGTCTGATCCGATGAGGGAGACCCGGCTGACATAAAAGGCTAAACACTGGGGATATTAGTACGCTGACTGCCTGACTCAGTGAGAGACAGTGCTACTGTCAAAGTCTGTGCATTTGTAAAACAAGGGTGATTGGGGATGGGATGCTGGCTTCTGAAGATTTATTGCATGTGGAAAGTCAATAAAGGTAGCTGATTTTCTAGTTAAAATTAGAGACCAGGTATTTCTATGGGCATGGATATGATCCCAGGACAGTATGTTGCGTCCTTGGTGCTAAGTTCAATGATTTTACAGGACAATCTTTTAATGGCGAATAAAGAGCCAGAGGTCCTGGTCCAATGTGGTACCAGTGATATAGGTAGAAAGAAGGATTAAATCCTGAAAGTATAATTTAGAGAGCTAGACAAGAGACTGAAAAGCAAAAAACAAAATGCAGGGCCCTCAAAGCAGTCATTTCAGGATTGTGTTTAGTATCACTTGCTAATGATGAAGAGAAATAGGAAGATTGAGGGAATCAACTCAGACTTGAAAATTGATGCAGGGGTGAGGGCTTTCAATTTCGAGTGTTAGGACCAGTTCTGGGGCAGTCAGAATCCGTACGGGGCAAACTGGTTACATCTTAGCAGGAACAGGAAATAATCAACTCATGAGGATATTGGGTAGTAAATTAGTTTGGATTCCCTACAGTGTGGGGACAGGCCCTTTGGCCCAACAAATCCACACTGCCCCTCCAAACAATAACCCACCCAGACACATTCCCCTACATTTACCCCCGACTAGTGCACCTAACACAATGGGCAACTTAGCATGGCCAATTCACATGACCTACGCATCTTTTGGATTGTGGGAGGAAGCCCACACAGACACGGGGAGAATGTGCAAGCTCCATATAGACAGTCACCCAGGACAGGAATTGAACCCAGGTCCCTGGCGCTGTGAGGTAGCAGTGCTAACCACTGAGCAACCGTGCCGCCCTACACAATGCAGTTTGCCAAAGTAATGAGAACCCAATAGAAAATAAAGTTGCTTATGGGAAGGAGAAAAGCTGGAATTGAATGAAATCTTGAGAGGTCTTCACAGGGTAGGTGTGGAGAGGATGCCTCCTCTTATGAAAGAACCTGGAACCAGGGGTCACTTTTTAAATATCCGGGGTTGCCCATGTAAAACAGATTAGATGAGGTTTTTCTCCCCTTCCCCTGCACCCCTCCTCCACCCCCGCAGAGGATCATGAGTCTTTTAATTTCACTTTCTGAAAAGATGGCGGAAGTTGAAACTTGAATATTTTAAGGTAAAAGTAGATAGGTTTTTGTTAAGCAATGTGTTGAGAGGTTATCAGTGTCAGGTGAAAATGTGAATTTGATGTGATACTAAGATTAGCTATGATTTTATTGAATGGCCAAGCACTCTTGAGGGCTAAATAACCAACTGTTGCTCTTAAAAAAATGTAACAAGTCTGAATTAAAAGCATTCCATCTGAATGCAGAATTCACAAGAAGATAGGTCAATTGATAGAGCTAGTGGGAGTCATAGTACAACATATGGTTTAATTTCTAATACATAGATGTGGCTGCAGGCTGACCAAGCCTGAGGACTGAATATTAAAAGATGCTAACTTTTAGAAGGGTTAGGCAAAAAGGAAAAGGAGGCGGAGTGGTTCTGATTATATGGGATTGGATCATTTTATTCATGTGACAGAATTTTGTATTGAAAGGACAGGATGTTTAATCTGTTTGGGTGGAGCGAAGATGCAGCATGCACTAATCTGATTGGTTTATTGGGTACCTCATTGGATAGTGCCACCGACCCAGGAATTAGTTTGGTGAAGCTTTTCTGCCTTCCCTCTAAGGCAAGTATTGAAAAAGAAGATCAAAACTGCACATAATACTCCAAGGTAGGGTCGCAACAATTTCCATGGAAGACATCTTTATACCTGGACTCAAATGCTTGTGTGATAAAGGCTAACAGATTAATTGTATTCCAAATTCCTTGCTGCATCGATAGGTTTAGTTTTGGTAACTCATGATCACAGACACATCTTTGGATATAAACATTTCCCAATCTCTCACCATTCAAGAAAAAAGCCTACACATTTGTTCCTCTGGCAAAAGTAGATAACTTCATTCTTATCCAAATGTTTTTCTATGTCTACTTCTTTGACCTCTGAAGACATAAGTACAGAGGCCTCAGAGGAAGCAGACCCTTTGGCAGTCCCACTTCGAAAACTTGAGAATTACCGGGGCCTTCACCTCCTTCCAGGTTGCACTCCTCTGGCCCTTGAAAGTTCAAGTTGAGGAAGATTAACTTGCCCTTGCATCTAGATTCAAGCACTCCCAGAGTTGTCTCTCAAACCTCCAGGGCTCTACATCAGAGTAAGCACTCTTTACTGCAGCTGCAGAATAAAGGAAGGCACGAAAGATAGAACGGAAAGGAAAGAAAGAGGAAACCATATTGAGGGTACTTTGGTGGCACGGGTGAAGAAGGCAATATTGTTTTTCATGTAAAAATTTCACACAGCTGCTTCTGAGTCTGTCTGTGTAGGCATTTAAGGCATTGTCACACAATCTGGCAGCAATTCATGGTCAAACAGGAGGCTGCACAGATTAAGCAGAGAGACAATGTCATCAGTTGCAATCAGGTCGGAACAATGTGTTTAATGTTATATTCACTCACTGGACGTGGATGTCACTGGCTGGGCCATCACATTGCTGATCCCTTATTTCCCTTGGTGATGAGCTGTCTTCTTGAACCACTGTAAGTCATGTCCTTAGGTTAACCGACAATACCGTGAGGGAGGCAATTCCAGGATTTTGACCCAGTGACAGTGAAGGAATAGTGATATATTTCCAAGTCCAGGTGACGAGAGCAGTAGACATGATCTTTACGGAGAAAGTGAGGACTGCAGATGCTGGAGATCAGAGTCGAGAGTGTGGTGCTGGAAAAGCACAGCAGGTCAGGCAACATTTGATGAGCAGGCGAATCGACGTTTTGGGCAATGCCCTTCATCAGGAATGATGATCTTTATGCACTTCAGTAAGGCACTTGACAAGGTTCCGCATAGCAGACTGGTTAGCAAGGTTAGATCACATGGAATACAGGGAGAATTAGCTTGAAAGTAGAAGGGTGGTGGTGGAGGGTTGCTTTTCAGACTGGAGGCCTATGACCAGTGAAGTGCCACAAGGATCGGTGCTGGGTCCACTGCTTTTTGTCATTTATGAACATGATTTTGATGTGAACATAGGAGGTACAGTTAGTAAATTTGCAGATGATACCAAAATTTGAGGTGTAGTGGACAGTGAAGAAGGTACCTCAGAGATCAGGGATCTTGATCAGATGGACCATTAGGCTAAGGAGTGGCAGATGGAGTTTAATTTAGATGAATGTGAGGTGCTGCATTTTGGAAAATCAAGTCAGAGCTGGACTTATACACTTAATGGGAAGGTCCTGGGGAGTGTTGCTGAACAAAGAGACCTTGGAGTGCAGGTTCATTGTTCCTTGAAAGTGGAGTCACAGGTAGATAGGATAGTGAAGAAGGCGGTTGGTATGCTTTCCTTTATTGGTCAGAGTATTGAGTACAGGAGTTGGGAGGTCATGTTGCGGCTGTACAGGACATTAGTTAAGCCACTTTTGAAATATTGAGTGCAATTCTGGTCTCCTTCCTATTGGAAGGATGTTGTGAAACTTGAAAGGATTCAGAAAAGATTTACAAGGATGTTGCCAGGGTTGGAGGATTTGAGCTATAGGGAGAGGCTGAACAGGCTGGGGCTGTTTTCCCTGGAGCGTCAGAGGCTGAGGGGTGACCTTATAGAGGTTTATAAACATGAGGGTAATGGATATGGTAAATAGACAAGGTCTTTTCCCTGGGGTGGGGAGTCCAGAACTAGAGGACATAGGTTTAGGGTGAGACGGGAAAATATAAAAGGGATCTAAGGGACAATGTTTTCCACACAGACGGTGGTACATGTCTGGAATGAGTTGCCAGCAGAACAGGTGGATGGAGGCTGGTTAAACTACAGCATTTAAAAGGCATCTGGATGGGTATATGAATAGGAAGAGTTTAGAGGGATATGGGCCAAGTGCTGGAAAATGGGACTGGGTTAGGTTAGGATATTTGGTCGGCATGAACTAGTTGGACCAAAGGGTCTGTTTCCGTGCTGTACATCTCTATGACCCTATGAGTGGCACGGAGGGGAACTGGCAGGTGGTGGTGTTCCCATGAACCTGCTGCCTTTGTCCTTTTAGATGGTAGTGGCCAAGCATTTGGAAAGTGCTAAGGAGCCTTGGTGAATTTTTGCATTGCATCTTGTAGATGGTCTACACTGCTGCTAATGAACAACAGCAGTGAAGGGGTGATTGATTGTAGAAGTGATGCCAGTCTAGTGGGCTGTTTTGTTCTGGATGATGTCAAGTTCTTGAGTGTTGTTGGAGTGCACGCATCCAGGCAAGTGGAGAATATTCCATCAGACTCCTGCCTTGTGCCTTGTAGGTATGGAGAGGCTTTGGAGAGTCAGGAGGTGAGTTACTCACTGCAGTATTCCTAGCTTCTGACCTGCTCTTGTAGCCATTGTATAAATGTGGCCAGTCTAGTTCAATTTCTAGTCAATGGCGACGCCTATGATGTGGGGGTTGGGGGGGCGGGGGGGGGGAGCGTATAGTAGTTCAGTGATGGTAATTCCTTTGCATGTCAAGGGGCATTGGTTAGATTCTCTCCTGCAGGAAATTGTCATTGTCTGACACTTACATTGCATGAATGTTTCTTGCCACTTTTCAGCCCAAGTCAGGTCTTAATGCATTTGAATCTGGATTGTTTCGTGATTTGAGGAGTCATGAATGGTCCTGAACATTATGCAATCATCAGTGAACATGCCCACTTCTGTCCTTATGATGAAGGGAAGGTCATTTATGAAGCAGCTGAAAATGGTTGGGCCTAGGACACTACCTTGAAGAACTCCTGCGGAGATGTCCTGGAGCTGAAATGATAAACTTGCAACAACCACAACCATCTTTCTATTTTCCAGTTATGACTCCAAACTGTGGAGACTTTGCGCATTGAAACCCATTGAGTTCCAGTTTTAGTAGGGCCCCTTGATGTCACACTTGGTCAAATGCAGCCTTGATGTCAAGGCCTGTCACTTTCACCTCACCTCTGGAATTCAGCTCCATGTTTGAAGTAAGGCTGTAATTAGATTAGATTAGATTAGATTAGATTAGATTAGATTAGATTACGTACAGTGTGGAAACAGGCCCTTCGGCCCAACAATTCCACACCAACCCGCCAAAGCGCAACCCACCCATACCCTACATTTACCCCTTACCTAACACTACGGGCAATTTACCATGGCCAATTCACCTGACCTGCACATCTTTGGACTGTGGGAGGAAACCGGAGCACCCAGAGGAAACCATTGCAGACACGGGGAGAATGTGCAAACTCCACACAGTTAGTCACCTGAGGCGGGAATTGAACCCGGGTCTCAGGCGCTGTGAGGCAGCAGTGCTAACCACTGTGCCACTGTGCCGCCCCTGTAATGAGGTCAGGAGCCAAATATCCCTGGCAGAACCCAAACTGGGCATCACTCAGCAGGTTATTGCTGAGCAGATGTTGCTTGAAAGCACTGCTGATGACACTTTCCATCACTTTACTGATGATTGAGATAGTCTGATGGGGTGGTATTTGGCTGAGTTGGATTTGTGCTTTTTGTGTACAGGATATACCTAGGAAATCTTCCACATGGTCAGATAGATGCATCTAAGCAACACCTCTCCCTCATTGCATCCTTCCCAGCCATGCTCTATAATCTGTTCCAGATCAAAATCCTGCTGACCAACCCCCTTCACAATTGTGTTGCATCTTTGCCTGGAGCCTGCAACCCCAGTCTCAAAGTTGTAGTGCCGAGGTTTCATTCCACAGCTGTGGCTGCTATTTCACAGCTCCCTCTTAACTTTTTAAGTTGGACCTGGTGGACTGATTGTGGCCCACCCTCCTCGACCCACATGATCGGACAATCCCAGGCATGACATGCTTGACTGTTCTGTACAGATTTGCCAGACCAGTGCCTCTATATCTCCCTGATCCCATTACCCTTACATCCCAGACTAGCTGCTACCGTGCCAATGGCCTGACCATGGCCCACTCCCTGGACTGCAAGCACAGCAAGTCAAGGCAAGACAAGAATGCTGTGAACTAACATGTTAAGTGACTGAGCGCTAGGAGAGCAAGCATGCATCCCGTAGATACAGTGTGGTCCAGTATGTAATTTGGGGACCCGGCTTATGTGCCAAGTGTCCTGCATTTAAAGTTGGTGTTTCCAGAGCACACTGCCAGTGCATAGGAGAAGTGCAGGATGGTCAAGATGGGCTGACAGAGGTCAGTTGTTGATGTCCATGGAGATGGAGAGAGTATGGCTGGTGCCTGTGTATCAAGCCCTGAGCTTCAGTTTAGTTTTAGGCAAAATGGAGGCAATTCAGAGCAAGTGACGAGCTGATACCAGTGGCTAACTCTTGGGTTTCCTTGTTAAGTTTTCCTGATGTTGAGTTTGTTGGGTGAGAGTGGAAAGGCAGAATGAGTATTAATGAAGTGAGTAACAAGGCTTTTAACAAGCATTATTTCCCCATCCACTGGCATCACACCACACTGTTTCTGAAAAACACAAAAGATGGAGAGATGATTTTGATGGCAAGATGTGTTTCACTATACTTGTCACCAGATTCTGCCTCACATCTCACCATAGATCACACTCCTGTACGATTCTACACAACATTCAAGAAGTGAACTCCCCAGTTGTCAGGGAGACTCTAAAGGCCTAGAAATTGGGCTTTAAGTGAAAATGCAAAATCGCTAATATCTTGTTTGGGCATGGACATTAAGTTCCATTTATTTTTGGCTTTTTCCAATGGCAAGCAGCACATTTCTTGTCTCTAATGATCTTGCACTTCCTGTACTCTATGCTGAGGCTCAAGAGGATATAAAGGAGCCAGAAAACAGGATTGCATTTCTTGGCCAAGGTGACAACAATAAAAATAAATATTATTTCACAATAAGAATAATTTTCTGGGAAATTTCAAGGATTAAAATGATATTATTTGTTTTCTTGAACATTTTGTAATAGATCTAGGGAACAAGAAAGTAAAACATTGTGATTGTTTATCTCGAGCCAAAATCTATTGTAATGTTATTTTGCATTCTGCAGCCTATATGCTACTCAAATTCTCAGCAGTTGAAGATCAAGCAATAAATTTTATTAATATAATGAAAACATCATCATGGAAATACACTTCTGAATTGCCTGGCATGACATTGTTAATGATCTCAGCTACTCATATTGCAAAAGATTGAGTCATTTGTGTTCTCTGGGGTTAGCAAGCTGCATAAAACTACTGGAGAGATAAATGAATTTTTTTTTGCAGGCGTATGAGTTGGAGTAACATAAATGGAGATCTCGCTACATCTTATACACTTTTCACAAGCAGGGTGATACAATTCTCGCTAGGGAGCAGCAAGATGACAATTGACAAGGATTAATATACAGTTTACATTTTCAGTGTTATGTGACTAAACATTTATCTTTTATTTTGATCTAAAATTATCAGAAACCCTTTAAAGTCACAGCACTCATGTATTATATATTTAAACTGTTTATGGGCCAAGTGCTGGAAAATGGGATTAGAACAATTAGTTGATTGCTTTTGACCAGCACACACTAAATGGGCTGAAGGGCTTTTTTCTGTGCTGTAAATCTCTATGACCCTATGGTTCGAAGATTTTAAGTAGAAGGTCACGCACTTGAGCCATGGCTGGTGAAAAATATAATAAAGCTGAGAGCAGAATTGTGCTGCATATTTAATATTGTGACACATATCATATGCCTGTAAACTTAGGGAAATGCTGAACACTTTTACCTCTTAAAAAGGGGCAAAAAAAACAGTATTGTATACTGACAACTTATTTTGACCAAAGTGGACTCCAACAGTAAGGTGTTTTATTTATGATTGATCCTTAGACAAAGATTAACACATGTCTCTGGAAAATCACTAGAATATAAATGCGTCTGAGTAAGGACCCTCCCTTGAAAATGAAATCAAAATGCAAGACTGCCTCCTCTTGTTTGGGTATTTATGAAAACTCAAATGCACTGATTCCCCAAACTCAGTTTATGGAACCCTCAAACCTGACCAAGAAAGGTAAGCAAAAAAAAAACAGTTCAACCAAGAATGAACCAGAAGCAAGTCAGCCTGGAATCCAACAAGACACAAGAAGGACCATTTTCCTTCAAAGAGAATTGGACTCTGTCTAATGTAAACAGCCAGGCCAGGCAGTAAGTGAGGTGCTAACTTGTCTTCATCTTCAAGATTCGTCTCAACAGGAGCACTGTCCCAAATTCTTGTGAAAATCTCCAGCACCCCAACTTCTGTTTTCATGACAGGACTAAAAGAAGAAACTCATCAGGCCTACAGTTCTTTGCATCTCAAAGTACTGATATAAACATGTGATTGTCTCTTGTTATTTTGTAAATAGACCAAGTGCTTCATCTCTAAAACCCATCTTCCCTTGAGTGCGTATGTCTGGTTGAATGAGGCAGTAAGTGTTTTCATTGTGCTTACGTTTTGGTTGTTGTGTGAATAAACATTTACCTTATTTTAAATTTAAAATTACCAGAAAACCTATTCTTTAAAGTTTCAACACACAAAAGGTTTAAAATTACCCCTTAAAAAGATAGGGTGGAATTTATCAAGGTTGTTTTGTTTAGTCAAGAGTGATTCATGACACCCAGGAGGAACTATCCTCACACAATCTTCCTCTCTTCACTTTATTAATCAGGTAACAGGGCTCTTGAATGTATTTCTTAGGAATAAGATGCCCAGAGAACTAGTCCTCACTTCGGTGATCTTCGGCTTTCGTGCCTCCGGTGTCATTATTAAAGCTCAGCTACTGACTATTTCAGATGCTTCAAGTCAGGAATAGACCCTAACTTACCATTATTATTGAGTATAACAGCCAGAGAAAAGGAAAACCCAATTCCACTCCAGTCTCTGACTGCAAGGGCACAGATCTCTAGTTCTGGTGGAAGCAACTGCCTGACTAAGTGTGGCCTACCACCTGGAGTGTAATCAAACATGCCCTTGACTGACTGCGGCAGTACACGCTAACTGACTGTAAATCCCCTTCACTCCACTGAGGACTTTCACAAATAGCTTGAAGCACATGTATTAGCCTGTACTAACTGTTGGACCATGCAATTTTGTGCTCCCATCATCATAAGCTGCCAGCCTCTTTTACTGCATAAAAGAAAGCAGTGCAGGTACCAGAGGGTGGCAACCTGCAACTGAGCACTAAAACCCCTGTGCACGAACAAAACAATGCAAACCGCACAGACTCTAGTAGCCAGTATGTCATACAGTCATAGAGTCATACAGAATGGAAACAAACCCTTTGATCCAGCCAGCCCATGCTGATAATGTTCCCAAACTAAACTAGTCCCACCTGCCTACGTTTGGTCCATATCCCTTCAAATCTTTCCTATTCATGTACTTATCCAAATGTCTTTTAAATGTATCTTACCTGCATCCAATACTTTCTCTGGCAGTTCATTCCACACACGCTGTGGAAGTCAGTGCTGTGGAAGTCTGCTAAGCAAGCAGTGTCAAAGAGCCAGAGACTAGCAGCCTCTAAGAAAGCACAAAATGACTGAGCACTAAGAAAGCTAAGAGTAATAAGTTGCATTCCGTACAGATGCATGTGTCCCTGCATGCAAAGCAACCTGGCAGCAGTGTGAAAATCAAGATGTCCTGAACTCCAACTGATAGTGTTGAAGTGGTGTGTGAATTGGTCCTACAGCAGACTTGGTGACGTGGTGAGGCAGATGGTTTGCCTGTGCTGACTTGTGTGGATGGTGGATTAAGGAGGAATGTGGCCATGCAGTATGAAGGGACATTGTTGTTAGGAAGCAGATGGATGACAGCTGGAAGAAGCATTCGATCAGCTGCAACCAGCAGGTCCCATCTCTGAGTTATGTGTTGGAAATAAGGCACCATCTAATTTCCTGGAAAAGGACAGGAGAATTTGAAGTGGCCAATAAATAAGTCGAGTTGAGGTTTTCATAAGATGCAAATGCCAGAAAATAAAGTAGTTGTCGCTCGATTCGGAATTTGCCATTAATGGTTTTTTACGGATAATTGGGGACAGTTTTTGACATCAAGGATCAGAAGTTTGCATTTACACAATATTATCTCACCTTTTTTGTTATTATTCACGCCTTCCAGGAAGGGAACATTCTTCCCTAAATCTTGTTGCAGTCAGTATTAGAGGTGTGAAAAGTTATCCCACTTATAGGTGCACAGTGGCTCAGTGGTTAGCACTGCTGCTTCACAGTTGCAGGGACTCAGGTTTGATTCCAGCCTTGGGTGACTGTCTGTGTGGAGTTTGCACATTCACCCCCTGTCTGCGTGGGTTTCCTCCCACAATCCAAAGATGTGCAGGTTAGGTAAATTGGCCAAACTCAATTGCCCATAGTATTCAGGGATGTGTAGGTTAGGTGCATTAGTCAGGGGAAATGCAGAGTAATAGGAGAATGAGAGTAGGTTTGGGTGGGATACTTTTCAGGGGGTCAGTGTGGACTTGTTGGGCCAAATGGACTGTTTCAACACTGTAGGGATTCTATGATTTCTTTAACCAGTTGATAACATTACATGAGACACAGTGTTTTTGTCTTTTCTTTTACAGCAGATACCCTTGAAATTACTGTCACTAGTTACTCCATAGGTAAGACTTCACTTTCAATGTTATTTAGTGTGCACTTTTTACTGCTCCAAATAGAGCTTAATAAGACCTGGATAATCTACCATTTTTATACAAATCTAAAATGTATACTAGTGTCTACATTGTGTTTTTCCACATGGGAGTTTGGCATGATTTATAGCCTGTGGTCTGGTGATTTTGCTTCTGGTGCAAGTGAAAAAGCACAATCATAATGGATTGGCTACTGTGCTGAAGGCAAGTTTCACTGAAGTTTCTGCACATGCTTAATCAAATAAATTATCAGAAAAATTGGAAATAATCCAATTTCTGCTTGGAACAGTGGGGCGCCAAATATCTAGGGTCCACTCATATAACAGGCCAGGAATGAAAAATTATCCTCTGCATGATGCTGATGATCCCAGGTTCAGTCACATACAATTGACTGCTGTTATTACCATATTAGAGCAGGACATGCCTTTTTTTCCTGCCTTCAACTTAACACTGGCCACAAATCTTTGATGTATGGAGGCCAGACCAATTGCACATTGTAGGTTCAGTCCGCAGTGATCGACACTGGACTCATGTAGCTGTGGGTGCCTGTGTGAATGACATTCTGAGAACACTGTGATGATCATCCCAAAATGTGGCAAATCAGTGATAAATGAACATTCCAAAATGAATGCAAGACCAGATTTGTGGAAGGCACTGCTTCAGGTTTATGAACATAAACAATCATGGATACTCATGGGTACCATTCAGTTATAATTAAAATTCTACAACATTTAGCACTACTTTGTTTGAATCTAGCCAAATTAAGCAGCTAACCGGGCAGAAATAATGAGGAAATTCCATGGCTGTGGGTATAGTTATATCAACTCTCATAGGTTTCTCACCATCTCAAAATGATCAAAAGTCTCACTTTTCAAGATCATATACAATATATACAATTCCTGTCTCGAGTGTATTTTTTCCACAAGTCAATGCACCTATCCCTGACGTCATTCAGGGTAAGGAAGTTAGGAGAATACAATCATCTTTTCATCAAATCCCATGCTGGGAGTCACGCATCATGACATTGGAGGTGATAACCCTGTTACCCTGAAAAAGCATCTCCCTGATTTTCAATAAATAATGTCGCAAGTGGTGAGAGACTCATCAGGTTTTTATTTCAGATCTCCAGCATAATTTGCTTTTATTTCCACAATTTCCAGATTGTGTAATTTTTTGTAGATGCAATGGCATGTCCATGACTCAAACATTCCCTGTATGCAGCAGTAATCCAGGAAACCTAGATCTCTGAGCAACTTGGTTAATGTAAGTGGATAATTCATACATAAAGAAACTACTGGACACGTCTAAAATCAAAAACTGTTTTAATAAGAATTAGATCAGATTTGGCCAGCTTTTCACAATGAACTTTACGATACTATAGTAACTGCTTATTACTATCGGAGAATGTCTAATATTTCATATAACAAAGCATAATGGCAGGAAGATTAAAACTTCTAGAAGCAAAAAGTAAAAATTTACCCAAACAGCTTATTTTGCTTCTCTCAAGTTTCTTGATATAATGTCCCAAAATTATTCTCAATTTCTGATCAATTCTTGTCCTTTATTGAATTTTTAAAGACAAAATGCTTAAAAGTGCACTTAATATTCCAAATATAGCTTCATCTATACTAAATTAGAACAGTTCATTTTGACCTGTAATCAAATTACATTTGAGTGTTTGATTAGCCCGATCGCTAACAGCGTCACGTTGTCTGGGTATTTCCAATGAATGGTTTGGACAGACAGTAATTACAGCTGTTCTTTTTTATTTTTCCACCTAGGCATAATATCATATTAACATGAAAATATACTTCATGTTTTCTATCCTGAACCGCATCACTTTAGCTGTGCTTATATAAAACTATCAGTCATTGCTGCATAATTGGTAAAATTTGTTTGAATGTTATCAATCTCCATCATACTCATCAATTGCTAACATAGCTTGATGCAATCATTGAACTTAATAGTGCTGACTTCTAAATAATTTAGTACGAAGTAAGTAATAAGATCAGATTCTTGTGAAACTCCATTAGTCAGCCCCGCACAGATCTTCTCTGACCGCATTCTGATTTCTGTTGTCAGTCTGTGATGAAATTCCTCTTGGTACATAAAGAATAACAGATGTATCGATCCTTGACAGAGCTGCTTCATTTGTTTGGAAAGAAACTGTGGTACAAATGATTGCGTGTCATTATAACAATTATCTGTATTAGCATGGTAGTAGTGGTGTTGACGCTTGACTAAAACTTTGTACTCAGCTGATGGTACAATTTGACTGCAACTTTATTGATGTTTTGTATCCTCCTCACACAGCTTTATGGTGTAGCTTGGTGGTTAGCACTGCTGCCTCACAGCGCCAGAGACCTGGGTTCAATTCCTGCCTCAGGCAACTGTCTGTGTGGAGTTTGTACATTCTCTCTGTGTCTGAGTGGGTTTCCTCTGGATGCTCAGGTTTCCTCCCACAATCCAAAGATGTGCAGGTTAGGTGAATTGGCCATGCTAACCTGCCCATAGTGTTCAGGGATGTATTGCTTATGTGCATTAGTCAGGGGTAAATGTAGGGGAATGGATCTGGGTAGGTTACTCTATGGTGGTGAAGTGAATTTGCTAACTGTAGTAGTCACAGGTTAGTGGTGAGTTCGCTTTAATATATCATCCTTACTATGTCTTTATTCCCTTTCCTTACTATGCTATCTCTCCTCAAAAAGAGCAACACACTCATCATAATGAGACTCACTGATATGCCCAAACTGCTTTTTGTGCTGTAGTTGAGCTTTTCCTTGCAATATCTGTTGCTTTGCCCCTGCCAACGCTGCTTGTAGAATTCAATGTCTTAATTCAGCAGACATAAATTTCAATACTTTGGGCAGGAAGCAGCCTGTGCAAATTTCATTTTCATTTTCTGCTTGTATTTTAGAAGCTAATCCTGATACTAACATGTTTTAAAGTAGCTTGAACGCAGGCAAATTTTCGTCGATAGAGATTCTATTCCAAAAGCATTTGAATTTGGTTAAACTGTAATCTTTACGCTATTAAGAAGTAGCTTCAATTAATATTTCTGAATGTTAAGATTCCAATGTACTGAAAACAATCATCTGGCTAAAGGAGCACTATGTAAACTGAGAAATGCCAGTTCTCATCTGTCATTGTATGGGTTTGGAAAGAGTCCTGCTGACTCCGATGAAATCCGGTGAAATGTCAGGAATAGATTAATGCAGCAGCCTGACTAGCGCTGCAAGCTCTCAAGTTAATTCTGAATATTGACTGTGTGGGACTCTACAAATTGGACAGCATGATTAACTTGCTGCCTCAGCTTTGATGATTCTATGAACTTGTCCTGATACTTGTAGAATTAAATACTTGCTCATTTGCTTATACAGTAGTTCACATGACTAGGAACTAGATGTTGGTTATTATTAGGCTTGCTTAAAAATCACTTATCTTACCTTACATAAATCAGACATGGTTGAAAATGGTAGTATAATCTTTTCATATTGAAAGTGACATAAATGTGCTCTAATCTGAACTGCGAAAATTTGAAGAGCTTTACTGCTCCTTAGAAGAACATTTGCTTCTCATTGTAAAGCAAGATACAGATCCCTTTCATATCCTCATCCAGGTTCTTTTTGAAGTGGAGTCATTCTTGTTTTGACAGCTAAGTTAGATGTTGCAAGCAGCAAGTTGTGAGATAATGTCAGGAATTGTTGTTGAAAATTTTCTGATTGCTCCTGCAACTTTAATTCAAGATCAGTATAAGGTTTACTTATACATCTAAGCAATTCGAATATTATGTTTATAGCTTTGTGCAGCTAACATTTCACCCTAGGGAACTGATCGCAAACTTGAGACAATGTCTAAAGTCTGCATATTCACATTAAGTTGTGTAGCAGGAGTCAGGAAATCTGCAGGTACAGAGCACCAACCTTGGAAGAAACTTGACTAGCTGACAGGAGCTAAGCACCAGGCAAGTAGGGTAATACAAGATAGAATAGACCCCAGCACACCCAGATGTAGGCCAGGGTTGGTTCCGGGATTGCTGATTACTAATTCAGTTGATTTAAAAGGCTGACCTTGGTTCTCCAGGCTTTGTTGCTTTGTTGTTCATAATTTAGCCCTCTAATCCTTACTTCTCATACTTCCTTACCCCAATCCAATCTCCATGCCTCATCTGTGCCACCAAATGCCAACTCATTTACCTACCCACAGCCAATAACCCCCATACCCTGTATGTCCACTTTTCTCAATGCTTCCTTAAAACCTCTAAGACAGTTCAGACCCTCCAGACAAGACATTTGTCCTTACTCAATCCGTACAAATATACTCAATATCCACCATGGGCAAATCTCAGGAACCATGTATTGATGAAACAAAAATAAGTTATAAATAACAATAACGGTATTTACTATATTAAAAAAGAAACTAACACTCATGAAAGCTAATTAAAAATATAAAATCATTAAATTAATTTATCCATTATATTACAGACCTGTATTAATAACTCTGCATCAACACAAAAAACATGGTTAGCTTTTGGATCTGTCCATCAAACTGTGAGTTTAGGATCACCTAAGATAATGAGAGGATGAAGAAAGCAGCCAATCAAGAATAATGACATGGTAATAACTCTTGAAGCATCATTAACAAGTAGCCATTGTAACTTTGGGAACAGCTTTATTGGACTCTCACATTACAGCAAGCCTATTTTAAAAAATGGGGCTGGGTACTTAAAAAAAAATACTTGCAGTCTGACTTTTTTAAAAATCATTCACTGTCGCAGGTTCCCTTTTCTAAAGGGTTGAAGATTTAAGTAGCTTCATGGCTTGATAGATCTACAGATATTATTCATCATAAAAGGGCATTTATAACTACTTCAAAAAATTGTAAGTCCCACACTGTGGGTTAGGGTCCTTGCTATAACAAAAAATGAAGTGTGTTTTAACTCAGCTTTGAGTTCAAATGGCTTTGCTGAGTTTAGGTTTCCAGTACGTGAGAGTCACGGCCTCCCCCATTTCATTGACAGAAAAGTCAAATCTGTTGAAATTACAAAATCTGGTTCCACATGCCATTTTTAAAAAATCCTTGGATCTTTCTGACTCCACAATAACCTGAGCTAATGTCTAAGGTTAAACAATACTGTATAATTCAATTGATTGAGCTGAATTGTATCTTGGTAAATTAAGTTCGCTTTACATCAGCTAGAAGGATTGGCATTCCTCCACACTGACTGCAACCAATGGTTAATGTATTTGTAGCTCATCTCTTTTCATTGCTGCTGCAACTAAATCTAGTAAAGATTAGAATAACAATAACCTGTTTTAACAACAATTTGTAAGGATAATTCAGTTAATAACTGAAGAATATTTGAAGCTGTGAAGAACAAAGTTTATGCTTTAATGTTTATATGTTGGAAAGGAGTAGGGAAATTATCTTTAATAGGTAAAAATTATGCTTGGAACTAAATTATATTCTGGTCACATATTCATTCATATAAGGGAAGAAACTTTATTTTGTAAACCATATTAGTTTAATGAGGGAATTTAAAATGAAGCAGTTAGATTTTTTTCCTTAACAGCCTGGAGCTTTTTATTCCCTTTCTAGCAACACAGCTCTTTTAATTATATTGTGAGATAATTAGTATAAACACTTGACGGGCTAACTTGGATGTGATGGAAAATAAATTTGAGATAGATACATAGCACAGCTGAACCAACATCTCTTCTTATATCACCTGAGGCCAAAATTACCCCTGATTCACTCACTATTTTTAAGATAATTGGCAAAAGGACCAAAGGTGACAGTAGGAAATCATTTTTTCCAGTGAGTTATTAGGATCTGAAAAGTAGTGCCTGTAAGGCTAGTGGAAGCAGATTCAATAACTTTGAAAAGGGAATTGGTTAAATATCTTAAGTGGAAACAATTGTCAGCTTATGGGTAAAAGGCAGAGGAGTGATACTAATTGGATAACTCTTTCAAAAGCTTGCCTCAGGCATGATGAGTCAATTGGCCTCCTCCTCTGTTATCATTTTAGTTCAGAATAAATGGGTTAATGCCTCAAAATGAGCATCATAGAGAGAGTGAAATTTCAATCATTTGGATTAAATGGTCATACCAATTAACCCTCACTGTATAATTCCAAAGTGATATTTCAAATTAACTGTCAGTGCTTCCAATGGATTTGAAGTGGTACGTTTTACATTTGACCTTTTCTCAGACTGTTTCTCTTGCTGACTGCTGTAACTGCCTAACCCTACTTCCTCTTAACTTCTCATGGTTATAATTTCACTATTACTACAAATCTAAGGTGAGCTAACTCAGTTAGAATCATTACACCTGGACAGATTTCCACTCTGCTGCCATTAGAAAAATCTTTAAATTTAGTGTTTAATATTGTCTCACTTCAGCCCATAGTTAGCCTGCTGTATACTTTTAAGGACATGCTCATGATAGCATCATTGTATCAAAGCATACAACCAGAGTGCATAAACCTCTCAAACTCCATCTTAATGGGGGGCATTTGAAGTATAGCACATTGGTGAAATCCTGCTATTCTTTACAACTGAATAGTTTAGTTTTAGTCCAAACTGACATACTTTTCATTATATCATTTGTTTATATCAAGAATGGTAATAAATATCTGGTGAATCTTTCAGTACCACATTACGCGCTTCTAGCTCTTATGTTATGGGAGATAACCGAAGTATTGCCTTATCAGGTACAAATGTGTTGGCGAAAGTGAGGACTGCAGATGCTGGAGATCAGAGTCAAGATTAGAGTGGTGCTTGAAAAGCACAGCAGGTCAGGCAGCATCCAAGGAGCAGGAAAATCAACGCTTTGGGCAAAAGCCATTCATCAGGTACAAATATCTTGCTGAGGACAAAACCCACACCATGGTGGCAGTTCATGGTTAGTGCCAGTGGTTATTTATAAAAGAGCCCAAGATCTCAGTGGCAAATATATGGCAAACTCATCGAGAATCAGTTAGATGGCAGTTTGAACATCAAAGCTTTTGGCATGTTAACAGCACCACTTTCTGTATGCAGAGATTTGTAAATTGAACTGCTTTCTTTCTGCTTAAAATACTAAGTGCTTTCAACTTGGAAAGTCTGCTTTCTGACTTAAAAATTAAAAAGACAGTCAAAGGTTACTCACAACACAGATTACAAACCTCTCCTGAATGAAAGCATAGTTTTCAAAACATTAAAATGGGGTTTTATAAACAAACAAGGATTACCAGTACCCAATTATCATCACGTGTCAATTGAATAAGGCAATCAGAAGCATTTATGACCATTATGTTCTATTAATATCATTTGTTCTGAAAAGGTGGGAAAGTTCAGCTAAAAGACTAAAATTGAAACAGTTAGTATAAACAAATTATGATGGTGGAGTCTGAATAATGTATATTTTAGCAAGTGGTACTCCACGGAACAACCGACAAGAAATTATCTCTCAATGTATAATGGATTGGCAGATCCACACGACCATTCCAATACACAAGTTCACCTTGGTTTCCTGAGATCTTTGACCTGGCAGATACCCAGGGTCCAGCTGCAGCAGGAGTATCAATACGCACAGATCAGAGTGTAACCACAATTCATGAGACTGAAACCAGAACCAAAGTGACAGCACAGACAATATATAATGCAACTGAATCAGCTGAAGTAGAAAATTTCTTAAGATAGATGAGCTACCCATTGGCCACAGTCAGTGTGAACAGTTGCAATCAGCAACTGCTGAAGATGAACAATTACAAGAGTTGCAAAAGAGCATTATGCAGGGTTTCGGACATATTAAAGAGATTCCTGAGACCTTTGCTCATTTTGGCCAATCAGGACATATCACACCATGTCATATTCAATTGCAAACATGGCCCAATGCCAAAAACACTATATTAGGATGTCATGACTATGATATGTTCTGAATGCACATGAAGACTAGCACATGAATCTGTGTTCTGGTCAAGAATAAGTTATTCAATAACTTATCAACATAGATAAGGCAGGCCAAATGTACCATCCCTAGCTGCAGAGAGAATCTCTATATCCACACATTGATTCATTTACATTTAGGTTGAAAATAGCAGATTTGTTTTTATGTACATTTCACAGGGAATGTCACATCCTGTGGTAAGGATTACTTCCCCACAACTTAAGAACACAGCAAATCCAACGATGACTGTCATTTTCAATTTTTTTTGGTGTCCTGGAACAGATGTGTCTAACAAAGGATTGCAAATAGCTGGCAAATTGTTTTAAGACACTTGGAGAGTAACTCTCATCACATCATCACCGTGATCAAATATCCGTGTTCAAATTGTCTTGCAGAATATGTGGTATGACTATCAAAGAAATGATCAATAAACTTTGAGAAACAAAACAAGGTTTCCACAATCCATTGCTTCACTTGCATGCAACATCAGTTGAGAAGAAGTTACCATCCCCCCAGCACAACTTACGCTGGGATGAATGACTTTGCTCAGAATGACTATTCTGAGACACAGAATATTCTTCAAATGACAGAAGAATGGAAGAGATTTCTCGTGTTACATTGCAAAGGAAAAGAAGCCAGCTCATTCTAGTGTGTGATATGTCAATTATGCACAAAGAGAATAAGGAAGAAAATGCTGATGGTGATGATTGTGCAGTAATGTTGACTGACAGCAATCAGCAACAAGACAACTGAAGATGTCAACCAAGAGCAACTCTTACCTCCCCAGACTGATAAATGATCGCCAGAGCAGGATGAATTGGCAAACGTCTAACGTGTTAACTGAAATTTGAATTGTTAATTTTGTACGCTTTGTTTTCCCTGTTTTCAGAATTATTGAAATGATAACATGTGCGTATATACAACCATGTATACATGTTAGGGACTTTCTTATTTTTGGTAAAAGGGTGATTTTGTGTTATGCCTCATAGTTAGTATGCAGTATACCTTTAAGAGACACGGTCATGACATTGTCACTGCATCACAACGTGTGACCTGGGAATATAAAAATCTCAGGTTCAACCTTAACAAGGGTCATTTGAAGTGAAATTCACCTACTGTTGCAACTAAATAGGTTAACTTTAGGCCAGGTACTAGCACATCTGCCGTTGTGATATTTGTATATATCAGCAGCCATCTATTGAATCTTCCACAATGTAGTTTTGATGTTACAAAAAAAATTTACAGTCAGCTGATCTGATTGACATCTCAGATCCACATTCTCATCTACCTCTGATAGATTCCCACTAAAGTGGTGAAAGGCTACATTAAAACCTGCCCATCGTGCTTCCCACCTATTTGCTCCACCGTCCCCACGTCCATCTATCTATTGCACTCTCAGTTACTTTCCTCCCAATCCCCACCCCACCCCCCACCTCCCATTTATCTCTTCACCCAAGGCTCCCAGGCTTATTCCTGATGAAGGGCCTTTGCCCGAAACATCGATTTTCCTGCTCCTTGGATGCTGCCTGACCTGTCGTGCTTGTCCAGCATAACACTCGACTCTAATCTCCAACATCTGCAGTCCTCACTTTTGCCTACATTTAAGTATGGTTGAAGCAAAGTTCTAAAACATTTTTATGAAGAAAATTCCAAAAGCTAAAGCTCTCAAACAGAAAAAAAAATCTGTTTGTAGGGAATGATCCCTGATTTTTAAACAGTGATCGCTACTTGGACTCACCAACACATGAACATCCCTTTATACATCTACATTGTCAACACTATTCGGGATCTTAAATACTTCAATCAAACCACCACTCATGCTTATTAACTCCAGTGGAAATGAACCCAGTCTGTCCAAACTTTTCGGAAACAAAAACACAAACATTCCATCCTAAAACTCCCCCAAATCACCTCCAACACATGTAGATGTTTAATAAAAATAAGCTTTATATGTGTCATGATGCTGGAACAGATCTCTGTTAACTTTTATTGTTAACATTTAACATCACAGTGCATTTTATAAAAGAAATCAGCTTCAGCCAATAAAAAAAACCACAGATGTAATTTCAATAGGTGCCTGGAAAAATCCAGTGCAGGACACCTGGCAAGTCACACAAGTAGAGTGCCAGGCAAACGTCAGAAACATAGCAGGAAATGATAACAAAGGGACTAATTGAATGGCCACTCTCAACAGAAAGCCTTCTCTTGCAAAATTTAAGTGGAATGGCCTTCCAGGGTGGCACGGTGGCTCAGTGGTTAGTATTGCTGCCTCACAGCACCAGGGTCCCAGGTTCAATTCCAGCCTTGGGCGACTGTCTGTGTGGAGTTTCCTCCCACAATCTAAAGATGTGCAGGTCAGGTCAATTGGCCACACTAAATTGCCCATAGTGTTTGGTGCATTAGTCAGAGGGAAATGGGTCTGGGTGTGTTACTCTTTGGAGGGTCAGTGTGGGCTGGACGGCCTGTTTCCACACTGTAGGGAATCTAATCTAATATATGAAAAATGAGTTAAAAACTGACTGCACCACACAAATCTACGAGCATTAGAGGTCTGATTCTAATATGTGGACTCAAGTGGCTTTGAGGATCACAGCCCTGAAAATGGCCATTCAAACACCCATGTATAGCAAGAAGTAAAGCAAACCTCTCACTCTAAGTGGTGCTAGTCAGCCACTGCCAAAAGGAATCAGGGCAGACTATTTCAATTGACCTACAAAACCAAGAATCTCAAAAATGCTTTTCAGCTACCATTGACATCCTGTGCAGATCCATACATCCTTTTCTTAACTTTTGTCTGCGTGTCTGAGTGTGTATCTGCACATCTTTACTTTCTCTCTTTGTGTTTAGTAATTAATAAACTCACTCTTCTTCTTAATGCAAGAATGTCCAGGATCCTTTTAAAATGAACCTTAACAAACTGAGTGGGCAGGAGAATGGCTGAGAATGGGGTGGGAGGGTTATGGTGGGGGCATTTATGCCTTCTCACATGGAAACCTAACAGTTTGAGGTATCCTGACTGGAACTATACTACATTCGGGAACTTCACTGTTAACTGGTCATAAAAAAACAGTATTTGAGCTCTTACCTTACTGATGCTGTCCTGTAACTGAGACATTACATTCCAACTTTTAAGTACAATTTCCTTTTAATAATGTTGTTGCTGCTGATTGTAACCAAAAGATAAAAGTAGATTGCAAGCGGTGAGAAATAGCCAATAATTAACTTAGTAAAAACAGCACTCCACTACCTTTTGAGGAACAGCATCACATCTTTTGTTTCTGCACTTTACAGTCTTCTGGACTTATCAGCAAGTGCAACATTTTCACACTATACACTTCATTCCTCGAGTTTGTTTAGTTTTTCAGAAAGCAGTATACCTAAATCTATTGTTTCTGTTCTTGCCCCTTCACCATTCACACTTATTTTGTGGTCAGGTTCTCGAAGGTTATTTGAGGCTGCCTATTCTCATAAAAGTATGTTGCTTGAATCCATGGTCTTTTTATGCAAAAACCCTTCATTAGCTATATGCATTATACATTGGATCATTACATAAGGTTTGTTCTTCTACTCCTTCCAGATCTCCCTACCTAGTCAGAAACATTCTGTTTCTGAAATCATTACTTCATCATCATCATCATGTCTGATGCTAAAGTTAACCTCATTGGCCCTGCAGACAAACTCTTCTGTCATTCAATCTTTCCAGTCTTCCACCCAATCATAAAGCCTCCTCATCATTTTTGCTCACATGCCTCTAACTTTTTTCTAATTTCCCATGAAAAATCAGCAACCTAAAGTATTAACTCCATTTCTCTCTCCACAGCTACTACCTGACCTGCTGAGTATTTCCAACATTTTTGGTTTCTGTTTCTTTGTTGTTTTTAATAGGCTTTATAACATTCCATTCTGATACATTGAATTATTTATTATTCATCTGCTAATACAATTGTGTGATTTTTTCAATTACTTAGAATTATTGTTAGTTTGGTTTTCAATTAAAGCATTTAAGCTTGAACTGTTTTTTAAACTTTATTTATCAAAAATAACTATTTATTGTATTTGTTTTACTTGTAGTCCTTTAGTATCATTATTGTGTCTATATCCAATGTCATAGATTGAGGCTCTACTGAGCATTCAGTCTCAGCTGACAATTATAACTTCTCAATCTGAAGGAGCTTTGACTGTGAAATATGATTTTAAAAACTGCATTCATGTCACGTATAATAATATAATTCAAATATTGTGAAAGCTAGGAAATTATTTTGGAAGTTAGGCCACAAAGATGGCTTCGTGCTGCATTTTCAATATGAAATATGGGAATTTTGTGCTGCTGGAGTCCAACAAAAAATATTTTATCTGCATTAATTGGCATTTTTTATTACTAAAATCAGGTTAATTCTGTAACTTGTTGTTTTGGAAAGCACAGAAAATACATCTTATGCCAAACGATCAATACATACCAACATTTCATTGTTGTTATGTTAATGGTAGCTGAGTCCAGAAACATTTGGTTCCATTACAAAAAGATCACACACTGGAACTGTCTTGTATCCAAACGGTTCCTTTCAGATTTATATTTAGTTAAGAGAAGGCTTGACAATAGCAATTTGTGTAAATATGAACATTTACTGGGTAACATCTATTAGATGTAAAAGAAAATGAATGGAAAAGAGAGTAATGAGCCTCACGCCCTCCTGCCCATCGGGGACCCCTTAATCAATGGCAGGTCTGGAGGCTTAGGGTTGTTCAATCCTGGTCCAAGGTGAAGTCCCAGTCTCAGAACAAAGCTCTCACTCTTTGATACAGTTTCAAAACAGGCAGCACAGAAACAGCACAGAACTGCTGGCACCGTCTTCAGCACATTAAACGGATGTTCACACAACTCATTCAACGTCTTGTAGCTTGTCAAGGATCAACGATTATAGCCTTTTAGTCCATCCTAGACAATCTATTTTCCATGCAGCTGTCCAATATCATCATTAACCTTTAGTCCTTCGGCCCATCCAATTGAGGGATAAACATCCTTTCTATTGTTACAAATATTCATTGATTTAATATAGCCAGTATAAGAATAAAATTTTGTCTTAATGTCTCCTTTATACAATGAGGGACATGGCAAGAATTACATTTATTGTTTTACATTGTAAATGTTTCTCTGTTCTATTTAAGTACAATTGGTTCTGCAATGTCGCACATGTGAATTGGCTTTAATGCAATTGAAGAACTTAGCGACTATTCTTTGTAGAATGCGAACTTTCCTTACCTGCATTGCGGCTCCATTAGTTGAAATGGTGCGGCTAATGCGTGATTTTCTCATAACACGAGATCGCACGAGAAGCAAACTATCACATTATATCAGAACCAATTGTACACCAATCTATCGGTTTAGAGTCTTAATGTAATACTCTATGTAAATCAGATGAAAGCTCTTGATGTATTTCAGTAACCAGTATATTATTATCTCATAATCCCTGAAAAAATCTATCTTTTTACTAGATTATGGGTAAAAATAAACAATGTGTGGCAGATCTTCATCTCAGGTGCAATGATTGAAATTTGGATGGTTAGGAACTGGGTGTGTCTCGTACTAGAAGTGGTTCTCCATCAGAGTGCCTCTTTGAGGCTGCATTCCTTTCATCATTTTGTTCCTAGTTGATTGGCAAAATTACACTGAACCAAGTGGAGGATGATGATGAACAGCTTCCCATCTTAGCATTCCAAATAATGGAATTGTTACTCTATATTCCACTGACCCAATAGCAATGTGACTGGTCATGGCTTGGCTCCACACTGTTTGCATTCATTGTGGGAGTTTTAACCTGGCGCCATGAGCCCTAGCTAATAGGCTTACCCTGATTTTCCATAAGCTTCATTCATTCTCTTGGGACTTACAAATAAAGCAAGTGTTATAGGCTGTTGAATAATAAAAGCAGTGTGAGTGCTGTCTGGATAAGGGCCACATTTCTGTGGTCAACAACCATTTATCAATTACTATGCAGTATCCTTTCCTGTTTATGTATGCAATAGGATTGATGTATGAAGCCAATGGATATGTGGATTCTAACTATTATGTACTGAACTTTTAGAGAGTGTGCCAGCTTCAAAAAGCTCTATTTCCTACATTTAAAAAAGTGATAAAGATGCTTCCCCTGATAAACATGGCATCAATCATTTTCTTTACTTAGGTATACTGTAGAGACTGAGGAAATCCAGAAAGATCCTGCTGTGTGAAAAGTTACTGCATGCAACATTAACAGTGAATAGAATAACCATACTAGACCTGTTCAAAAGTCAACTAGGTAAAAACAATGACTGCAGATGCTGGAAACCAGATTTTGGATTAGTGGTGCTGGAAGAGCACAGCAGTTCAGGCAGCATCCGAGGAGCAGCAAAATCGACGTTTCGGTCAAAAGCCCTTCATCAGGAATAAAGGCAGAGAGCCTGAAGCGTGGAGAGATAAGCTAGAGGAGGGAGGGGGTGG
>NC_057714.1:27776394-27825865 GCF_004010195.1 Chiloscyllium plagiosum
AGGTGGAGGGCGTGGGTGGTGTCTTGAACGTATGTGGGGAGTTCCTGGGCTAGGGGGGATAGGACAGTGTCGAGGTAGGTAGGGGTGAGTTCAGTGGGGCAGGAGCATGCTGAGACAATGGGTCGGCCAGGGTGGTCAGGCTTGTGGATCTTGGGAAGGAGGTAGAACCGGGCAGTGCAAGGTTCCCGGACTATGAGGTTGGAAGCCGTGGGTGGGAGATCTCCTGAGGTGATGAGGTTCTGTATAGTTTGGGAGATGATGGTTCGGTGATGGGGGGTGGTGTCATGGTCGAGGGGGCGGGAGGAAGAGGTGTCCTCGAGTTGGCATTTGGCTTCAGCAGTGTAGAGGTCAGTGCGCCAGACTACCACTGCGCCCCCTTTATCTGCTCAAAAGTCTGGCTGCAGCAGATAGCTTGGGAAACTGAAAAGGTGAGACAGCTTTCTTTAGGTATACACACATGAGAGTCAGAGAGAATAGAGTTGGACAGCACAGAAACAGACCCTGCGGTCCAATTCATCCCAATCCAGATGCTCCTTACATGTTGTAATTGCACCAGTCTCCACTAATTCCTCTGGCAGTTAATTCCATTAATGCACCACCCTCTGTGTGAAAAGGTTGCAAGTTCCCTTTAAATCTTTCTCACCCTAAACCTATGCCCTCTACTTTTAGACTCCTCTACACTAGGAAAAAGACCTTGTCTATTTATCCTATCCATGCCCCTCATGATTTTCTAAACTTCTATAAGGTCGCCCCTCAGCCTCTGATGCTCTAGGGAAAGAAGCCCCGGCCTATTCAGCCTCTCCCAAAAACTCAAAACTGCCAACCCTAGCAACATCCTTATAAATCTTTTATGCACCCTCTCGAGTTTCACGACATCCTTCCTATAGGGGAGAGACCAGAATTGCATTCAGTATTCCAAGAGTAGCCTAACCAATGTTCTATACAGCCACAAAATGACCTCTCAACTCCTATACTCAATGCACTGACCAATAAAAGCAAATGTACTGAACACCTTCTTCACTATCCTGGCTACCTGCAACATCACTTTCAAGGACTATAAACCTGCACTCCAAGGTCTCTTTGCTCGATAACACTCCTTCGGACCTTATCATTAAGTTTATAAGTCCTGCTAAGACTTGCTTTTCCAAAATGCAGCACCTCACATTAATCTAAATTAAACTCCATTTGCCACTCCTCAGCCCATCAGATAAAGATACTGTTGTACTCTGAGGTAACCTTCTTGGGTGCCCACTACACCACCAATTTTGGTGTCATCTGCAAACTTACTCACCATACCACCTATATTCACATCCAATCATTTATATAAATGACAAAAAGCACAAATCCTTACAGCACACTGCTGTTTTAGGTGTCTAGACTGAAAAGCACCCCTCCACCACCACAATCGTTAAGTATTGATGTGGACCAGAGCAGACGCCTTCAAAATATTTTAAGAAGGTAGCCTCCAACCTACCTTTTTCTTATTTTAATGTGAAGTGGTTGTTCCAGATGTGATGCAACTCATCAAACTACTCAATGTTAAGCAAATCACAACTTATTTAAACACTACAGTTAAAATACAAACAAAAGAAAGAAGAATTTAGAATAACTCAACTATTGAAAAACTTAACTGAATAATTGAGTACCTATTATTAGTTAACCATTCCAATATAGCAACACCCCCTAAACACGCCTCTTGGCAAAAAGGTCAATTCAGACACAGATTCTTACAGGCTGATTCCCCAGGAAAGAAAAATATCAAGAGAGATTTCAGGGAAAGTCACAGTTAGGAATCATTTCCTAAAGCTTGCAACCCTTCTGGGACCAAAACAGCTTCTCCCTGCTTCAGCTAAAAAAAACTAGAAAGCCTGATCTGGGTGAACTGACTACTCCCCTTCCATTGTTACAACTGCCCTCTTAACCTATTGACAAAAGCCAGGTCAAGTAGACACTTCGGCACCTCTACATTTACAACCTCTCTTTTAAAAAAGACCTAGGACAAAATAACCATTTTTTAAAGTGACAGCATTGTCACATGTACCCAAATGGTTAATTCTTCCTGTGTTCCATATGATCTGACCTTGTTAACCAAACTACCGTGTGGAACCTTGTCAAATGCCTTACTGAAGTTCATATAGTTCATCAATCCTCTTCATCACTTCTTCAAAAAACTCAACCAAATTAGTAACACACTGAATACACTTACTAAAATTTCACTGAACCTGCAGATGCTGTCCCATTGTAGAATGAATTTTCTCATCAGATTTATTCAGTGGGATCAGGAAGAGTTGAAAGGGTTACCAAACCCCTAACTTTGTTAGCTGAAACCTGCAATGCATCAGCTTTTGTCATGACTGCAGGAAATGTCATTAAGCCAATTGGATTCTTCAACAAAAATGTAGAAAGATACAGCAAAAAAAATCCATCTTGGATTATTGAGTCAAGTTCGAGCAAGTTCAGGCCCATTGAGCTGCCATGTTTTCATCTTTTATATTAAATTTATGTAGGGGCCGGGGCTGGAGAATGGCGCATATTTCAAATTCAATTTGCAATCTTATTTGAATAATTTATGTGTTTCAATTATGGTTTAAATTTGTTGCCTCTTTCGTTCCACATTGAGCACACAAAGTCAATTGACTGACTGCATATGTCAATTTGCCATCAGCCATGTGTCATGTCACCAGTGGGTCTTCATAAAATTGAGCGTGTTTGATTGCGACAGGAGCAAGCAGTTTGTCCACCATTAATGGTGAACTGCAACAAAGCTCACTAACTGTTCTATTTATGAAATCTGTGAATGATTTTATAAATTCAATGGAAAACGGTAAAGGAATGCACAACAAATAAGCAGCTATGGAATGGCTTTCCAGAGTTGCCGTCAATAAAGGCTCTTAGGAGGGTAATTAATGCCTACTTAAGTACCTTATCACACAGTGATTGGTGCTAAGCCAATGATGGGCTGATTGGTGCCACATGGGAAGTAAAATGACTGACCTGGTATGCGGCTCTTGTGATATCCTTAGGAGGTGGGTCCATTGTTCAAAGGTCCAGATTAGAGTGGTGCTGGAAGAGCACAGCAGGTCAGGCAGCATCCGAGGAGCAGGAAAATCGATGTTTCGGGCAAAAGCCCTTCATCGGGAATAGAGGCAGGGTGCCTGCAGAGTGGAGACATAAATGAGAGGGGGGTGGGGGTGGGGAGAACCCAGGTCATCTCCTCTGCCCTGAAGCTCTTCAAACATGTCCTGAAACAGACTCGCCACATTTCCCCTTCCCCCACCTCACCCCAGCTCCAACCTTCCAGCTCAGCACTGTCCCCATGACCTGTCCTACCTGCCTATCTTCCTTTCCACCTATCCACTCCACCCCCCCTCTCTGACCTATCACCTTCATCCCCACCCCCATTCACCTATTGTACTCTATGCTACTTTCTCCCGACCCCCACCCCCACGCCCCTCTCATTTATCTCTCCACTCTTCAGGCACCCCGCCTCTATTCCTGATGAAGGGCTTTTGCCCAAAACGTTGAATTTCCTGCTCCTCGGATGCTGCCTGACCTATTGTGCTTTTCCAGCACCACGCTAATCTAGATCTGGTTTCCAGCATCTGCAGTCCTTGTTTTTACCTATGTTCAAAGGTGTTCTGCCTGATCAGGGAAACCAACATCATGAAGGAGGGGGCACAAGAATTACAACCCCACCATGCAACCCCCTAGCCCTGCCTCTTTTGCTGCCTCCAGCTGTCAGATAGCTTTCGGCTGGTGAGAATTCCAGTGTTTGCAGTCCTGATCCTTTTCAAGGTCTAATAGTGACCTCCTAGCTCCCCGATTGGGATATATTATTGGCAGACCTTGTTTTGGTTGGGTGGAGGGGTGGTGTGGGGTGTCAATGCAGATCTTCTGCTGTTTCTCCATGTGACAGCCAAGTCCCGAGATATTTTGGATAAGATTCCACTCCAATGTGGGGAGGGTGGGGGGGGGGTGGTGGTGGTGGTGGTTCAAAGAGTGGGGAGCCAGTAGCAGTTCAGGAACCCATTTGTATTCTCAACTTGGCTTTACTATGGCTCTTGCACTCAACCATGTCAGAATCTCGGGATGGAAGAGGTGAATGGCAGAGGGGTGAGCACAGGGACCCAGTATCAGCTGCTACATCATTGGATGCCTTCAGCGGCTTTAGCTTTGGCATTGAGTTGGTTTTAAGCCTGGCCTCCTGCAGTACCGGAATCCTTCAGATACTAATGTGTCCTCTTCCTTCCCGGGATCAGTGACAAGATGGACCTTGGGACTACATCAGAATCTTCTAGGCTGGTATTCCAGAGTCCTGGTGTGGTACTCCAGCAGCAGTACTGCCTTTTCCTGAACCAAGGGGCTGGGAATTGAACTAAGATAGACTTTGCCTTAATTTTAAAAAAAAAGTCTTATCTATGCTGTGGCATGGCGAATTAAATGCTTTCACTGTGTTTTTTAAATTCAAGCGACAATAAATGGCTATCCTAAGTAGCTCTCTTTAGGGTTTCCCAACCAGACTAAAGGTGTAATAGCAAGCCTTTCAATCTCTCAAGAAGAGATTTGTATTCAAAGGGGACCCTAACACTGGTCTAATTAGTTTCAGGGGAAAAAAGCATTGCAGTGAAGGCTTGTGCAAACAGAAACAGGAAGCAAGATATTGAAATATTCCTCCTCAACTTCAGTTTTCTGCCCCTTCCATAGAGGTCAATCTGGAGGTGGTGCCAATCCATAGCGATGTGCTGGAAAAGACCAGTCTTACTGACAAAACTGATGTGTTTGGAAATAGCTGAAGCTCTCTGCAATGGGAATATGATGTTAAGGATTGGAAATAGTGTCAGAATGGGGGTACAGCAGAAGACCCTGTGACTTATTTAGTATTCACTGCATGTCACTATTCTGATCAATACATCTTGCAACTCCTCGCATTCCTTTCTCTCCAGAAACTTCCATAAATCTTAATTTGAAGAGCTAACATTTGTCCTTACCGCAATCCTATTGCCATTTTTGTACCCCTCACTCAGTCACTTCCACAGGTTCTCATTCCATGCACTGTACAAATTGCATCTCTCACTGTAAATATCTGTTTTTGCTCATTGTAGAAGAGAGTTTACACTCCAAGGAGAGATATAAAATAGGGCAGTGGGTCTACAGCCATGGTCACTTGACCAAGTTGGAGGAAAATGCTTTGGAGACCTACATGTAGTCAGTCACTGGCCCACTGATCTAATGTCAGCATTCAATGGTGTACTACCAACTTGTCATGAAATATATATTCATGCAGAATTGCTGTCATCCATAGTTGGCAGCACTGTCTTTTGTCACTCACAGATTCTTAAAGAGTAATAAAAGAGCTGATCAGAGCCCTGGTTAAAGAATTCTCAGAGGAGGGAAAGTGGCCTGGGCAAACATTGTCACATGACATCTTAGCACCAACACTGAAATTTCCATCTCAATGAGTGGCTAGAGCAAGGATAGCCAAGTTGTCACATTGCAAGGACATATCACATGTCAGAAAAAGAACAGGAACTGTGTAGGGTCCCCATTGGAGAGCCCTTGCCACTCCAAATTCTGCTCAACTGATGCTGAATTAGATATGGAGTCTCAGGGCTGTCATCCAGGAAACAAGAACTTGTAGTACAGCAACCAAAAATGTGAGTGTTTCTGTCAATACGTCCAGAGACAATTTCTGCACTAGGACAGACATTGGAGAAATCCAACTCACGGATGAATGCTGTGACATCTTGGGCAATTGCCTGATGCTCACCAGCAAGAAACGAGTAACCCGTTGCATAGACAATCAGAGGTGGCTGGCCTGACCTATACCAGGCCAGTATCTCATTCCAGACCTTCTAAATTCATCCCACTCCTTCTGATCCAATCTCCTTGCCCCATTCAATGTCTCTCCTGCATTCCCTAATGTGCTGCCACCTCCCCGACATTATATTTTCATTGCTGGTGGGATTCAGAGATCCTTTGGGAAGCATTGTGTTGGGGGGGGGGGACGTGTGGGGTGGGAGTTGAGGAAAACTTTGGAAACTGTTAACAATGGAGAAGATCGTTAAAGGTGTATAACTCCCTTGGAAATGCCCAACCTGTCAAGACCTGAAGAACTGTCTACAGCTACTAACCTGTCAAGATCTGTTAACAAGTGTCAACAGGTAAAGGAGCAGTGCTTTTTGGTTCCAATAGAGGCTGCCGTACTGAACCTTAACTATTATATACTTATTTAGTATTTGTATAAAACTTATTAAATATAAAATTTTAATCCAGTGATAAAGCCATCACACATTTTATTTTTATAATTTTGGCCAATATATTTGATTTGTGTACAAAGCAGGTGCAAATTGGTGGAAATAAGGCTTGAGATTCCTGTGCTGGCTTTACCTCAAATGTTGTAAGCAACCTTCAGGCACCTTATTGAGTTTGCTAATTGATTTCCTGCCCTTCTCAGTCAGATCCCATTACTTCTGGCCAAGGGCTGTGAGTGTTCTGGAACTTATCCTACTTCTATATCTATTGGGTCTTGTGATAAAATACATTTCCAGTATTTTGGGATAATCTAACATTTATCATCAGACCATTCCAGAAAAATGTTAGGTAGCAACGTTTAATTCTTCCTGCGATACAAGTGGACTTTATATTTTATTCATTCACAGGATGTGGGCATCATTGGCTAGGCCAGCACTTATTGCTCATCCCTAATTGCCTTAAAAGTCAACCACGTTGGGTCACATGTAGGCTAGACCATGTAAAGATGGCAGTTTCCTTCCCAAAAGGACATTAGCAAACCAGATGGGTTATACCCAACAATAAACAATGAATTCATGGTCATTGTTAGACTCTTAATTCCAGATTCTTTTATAGAATTCAAATTTCACTATCTGGTGTGGTGGGATTTGAACACAGATATCCAAAACATTAGCTGAGTTTCTGGGTTAATTGTCTAGTTATAATTCCATTAAGCCATTGTCTTCCCAATAATTATTACTTTAGTATCAGGTTTCTGATAGGTCACTCGGAACAGTCCAGGAGTCACTAAAACGCAATGCCATCAACAATTATAATCATTAGGGATTAGTATGTAACGAAGAGTTGGAGCTAGAACTCAAGGATCTTAGTGAGTTGAGAAGGTGGGAAGTTGAGTCGAGAGTGTGGTGCTGGAAAAACACAGCAGGTCAGGCAGCATCTGAGGAGCAGGAAAATCAATGTTTCTGGCAAAAGCACTTCATCAGTCTTCACTTTTGCCAAGGTGGGAAGGTTGCCCTCTATTTTGGGAGGAGTTGTGAGGGGCTTGGAAGAAGCTTGCAAGAATTTATACTTCAGTGAGGCTGAGATGGTTGTTATTGAAAAGTTATAAGTGATATTTCTTTGATGCAGCTGAGCAAGATTGAAGCTTGGGAAAATTTCCCAGCGTCAGGACTGGCTTGGAAAAGCTCTTTGTCAATGAAGAGTTGGAGTTATCCATGTGTATGGATATTCAAGAGTAGTTTCAGAGTCCAGAGAAGCAGGAATCCAGACAAAAAGATGGCCAACTAGAAGAGAAGTCATTAAGGCAGTTCCTGACAAAACATAGTTCCTGACAGGGAGTTTTCAACCAGATCAGCAATAACAAAGGATTGTAGTCTCTTGTGAATTACAATGAGATTCAATGACATGCTGTGTCAATGTCTGGAACTTGATTCTGAGAGATCTATGGCATCTGTCTTGACTGTATTTGTTGTTTCAAGGCACTGTATACTACCATATTTACCATGTTAATTCTTCTTATTAATAGCAAGTTGTGGGTGTATTGAAAATTTATTACTGTTCTTATTTGGTTAGTATTGTTTTATTCAAAATTGTGAAATCCTTTGGCTTTATTCGCTGACATTTTGTCTTTTGACTTTAAAAATAAAAGTCATGGTTTCTAAATCAGATCATAATGTTGTTTGGTGATCTCATCCAGTTTTTTAACAAGAACATTGGTGGTCAGGTTTGGGAGCATATTAGCCCACAAAAACAAGGTATTCAGCCTCCTTTTGAGCTGTGCATCATCGTCCCTTGGTGATTAGGCTGTGTCAAACTAGATACAATTAACGGCAGGATTTTGGTTGGAGGCATAAAGCAAATGCCACTTAATTGTGTCTCGGTTTTGGAATTTGGTATCATACATAACTAAACTGTACATTGAAGTAGCCTTTCTTGTTTTTCAGACTGGTGACTGCATGCTTCTTTACAATGCTGCCTGAATTTTACATTAGATGATTGCAGTGGTTAAAAGCCAAAGACCAACCAATATGTTCTGAGGGCAACTAAGAATGGGAAAGAATTGAGTTGAGACAGGTCCATCTATGACCAAAATAAAAACTGAAGTTCTTATTTGATATTACATACTTTTAGTTTTTCCTCACCCAGAGCAATATTCACGGTAACACTACTTTAACTCACCGTTGAATTTAAATAGTCAATTTAAGACTCTTTGTACATTAAACTCATCTCTAATTTCAATCTTCATATAGTTCAGAAAGAAGCTTCTCGGCCCATCATGAGCTCTTTGAAAGACACTACTGCCCTGTTCTTTCCCTATAGCCCTGCAGATCTTTCCACTGAAATTCCTTAATCTGGTTTCAATACATTGTTCCATTAAGTAAGAGAACCATAAACCTTCAATTTCTTAAATATTGAAGGAAATTACTTGTGTTCATGAAATATTATCATATTATACTTGATTCTTCTGAGTCAGCACAGCAAAGATTCAGATCTGGAAATATCACTGTCTGTTGTATTGGCTGTGCATTTCAAACTCATGATGTGAGTTCGATTTGTTGTTGTGCATACAACAGCATTTCCAGACATTATGGATGAGTATCAAGCTTGTATTATAACATATTTATGTTTCTAAGTGTATGATCAGCATTTTAAAATCATTTGATATGCCAGGACATTCTTGCTTTGTTTTATTGGTGCACTTTGTTTACTGAACTGAATAAAATTTCGATTAGAAATATGTATTTTCAGTTTTTGCAGCACAGCGTTTAAGGGCTAATTCATTGGTCTTGTGAAAGATCCCTCAGGACGTTATATGTTTCAGTCTGGTTACCTCTTACTCTAAGTTCAAGTGAATACATGTTGAGTTTGTCCAAGCTTTCCTCATGGAATAATCCACTACAACCGGATCCTTCTCTGATCTGCTTTCAATGCATTTATAGAATCATAGAAACCCTACAGAGTAGATAGAGACACTTTGGCCCAGTGAGTTTGCACCAACCTTCAAAGATCATCCCACCCTATCTGCACAATCCCACATTTACCATAGTTAACCCACCTAGCCTGCACAACCCTGAAGACGTACAGGTCAATTTAGCATGACCAATCCACCTAACCTGCACATCTTTGGATAGTGTGAGGAAGCTGGAGCACCAGCAGAAAACTCACACAGACATGGGAATAATGAGTAAACTCCTAAAAGACAATCACTCGAGGCTGGAATCAAACCCAGGTGCCGGGTGCAATGAGGCAGCAATGCTAACTACTGTCTCATCATGCTGTTCCTAATTTATGTCCTTCCTTAATAAGAAAACCAATACTGTACACAATACTCCAGATGTAATGTCACTGATGCCTTCATATAAATGAAGCATAACCTCCCTACTTTGGTATTCAATTTCTTTTACACCAAACATTAACATTCTATTAACATTCTTAATCACTTGCTGTATCTGCAGACTAATCTTTTGTAATTCATATACAAGGGCACCCCAGATCATTCTGCATTGCAAATGCTTTTCTGAAGAAAACTCATACTGGACTCGAATTGTTAACTCTGGACGGGATCTTATAAAAGTCTGAGTGACTGCGGCTATGACAGGATGTGTAGCAGAATCAGATGAGAAGTCTGGTGATGCCCAACTAGATGTTGAAATCAACTCACTCCAGTCACACACACCCCTTCTCCATATATATTGGCAGCTGGCATCTGCCAAATTCTCATGGACATTTTGGCACTTTGACAATTCACTAACACTGTGCTGTGTAAGCACACACTCACGCAACAGGGCACAACAAAAACTAGTATTGAAAGACTGCAGTAAGGACACTTTGCACACAAGAACAGTTGCCCAACTCACAGGCTAGACCAGAATGCATGGCAGTGATGCCAGCTTGCTGTTTTAGCACCTACCTGCTTGCTCACAGCATTCCAGTTGTGCCTTGCTGTGCTAATTGGTGAAATTACACAACAAGGCAGTGTCACGTATAGCAAGTGTACAGCAGTGTGCTGTATCAATCTCACAGCTACAAGATTTGCCAGCAGCTTATCTGGAAGCCATGTCTCAAAGACTTAGGGGAGTAATCCTCACTGAAATCCAGAAAGGCACTGGTCAGTCAGAGTCCCGACACTGTAGCTCAAGGGCAACCTCCTATACCAATCCAGGGGATTGATCACGGTCTGGCATCCAGTTGGGGTTTTTTCAGTAAGGAAGGGTCTGTGCCTCGATTGTCCAGGGAGATGACACCTGTCATCAGTGGTGTTCCACAGGGATCAGTTCTGGGACCTCTTTTGTTCATCATTTATGTAAATGATTTGGGTTCGAATATAGAAGGCATGGTTAGTAAGTTTGTCGATGACTCTAAAATTGATGGCATAATACACTGTGAACAAAGGTTTCCTAAGATTACAAAGGGATCGTGATCAAATGGGCTAAAGGGCTGAAAAATGGCAAATGGATTTCAATTTGGATAAATATGAGGTATTGCATTTTGTTACAAAGACAAGGGCAGAACTTAATTAATTGTCGGGCCTTGGGGGTGTGTTGTAGAACAGAGAACTAGGGTTTCAGGTACACAATTCTTTGAAGTTTGCATTACATATAGACAGGGTGGTTAAAAAAGGCATTTAGCATGTTTTAGACAGTGAGTAGTTCATGTGTGGAATGAACTTCCTGAGGAAGTGGTGAATGCGAGCACAGTTACAATGTTTAAAAGACATTTAGATAATAATGAATAAGAAAGGTTTGGAAGGATATGGGCCTGAATCAGGCAGGTGGGACTAGTTTAGTTTGGGAATATGTTCAGCATGGACTGGTTGGACCAAATGGTCTATTTCTATGCTGTATGATTCTATGACTACCACTCTATGGCAGGAAGGCATTGAATGGCCAAACCTGACATCCATCACCTCATATGCCAGAGTCAGGTAAGGTGTACAGAATGTAAATGGTTTGGGCTGGGACTTGTGGATGTATGAAAGTGTAGGGTTAACAGGATGGGCTGCCACAAAAGAAACATTGAGGAAGAAGTGAGGACCTGGCCACCAGTGCAGTGTCTTCTGTAGAAAGTGCAGAGGGACCTGTGTGTGGTACACCTTCAACTAGATACCTCCTGGCAGCACCTTCTCTCCTTGCAAGGAAGAGGCACCATGGACCCGACCATGTCAGCTCTTCTCCACCCACCCCTTTGTCATGCCATTTGTCGTGAGCACCAATGGTTGGAGTGTAGTTGTGTGTGCATCTCCATCAAACCCAGGGGGTGCTGAGCCTAGCTCTCCATGGCAACAGCCAACCTGTCCATTGAGGCAACTGATAGTTGCTGGATTTGCTGAACTGAGCAACTTCTGCTCAATGCAGACCAGATGTATTGCCTCCAGCTCAAACCCTGAGTCAAAGCTCCTTGAGTTGCAGATCATAGAAACATAGAATCCCTACAATGCAGACTGGGGCCATTCAGCTCATTGAGCCTGCACCCTCAGAAGAGCATTGCATGTAGACCAAATCCTACGCCATTTAGAATGGCTGATCTATCTACCCTGCACATCTTTGGACTGTAAGAGGAAACAGGAGCACCCGGAAGAAACCCACACAAACCCACACAAACACAGGGAGAATGTGCAAACTCCACACAGACAGTCACCCAAGGGCAGAAATTGAAACCGGAGCCCTGTTGCTGTGAAACAACAGTGCTAATCACTGAGCTACCTAATATTTAATGCAGATGTTTTTGCAGAAGAAAATTAAAACAGTAAATTTACATTAAATGCTAATTGTAAGGAAGCAATACCAGATTTTATTTAAAAATTAAACTATCACTTAGAATTCACTTTCTTACTCACTAAACTCATATTTACACTCTGTTCCAGGTTTTACATGGTCCATGCCAACAAAGCAATACCTTGTCACCTGCAGCCAAAGGGCTGGTGGTAACGTTTAATATAGAGACAACAATTACTGATTGTCAATATAATCACTCAGCCAGTTCAGAACGAGGTGCAATCTCATAGAGAGCTATGAAATTCTAACAGGGCTAGACAGGGTAAATGCAGGAAAGATGTTCCCAATGCTCAGAGAGTCCAGAAACAGTCCAAGATAGGTCATTTATGACTGAGATGAGGAGATATGTGTCTTCACCCAGAGAGTGGTTAGCCTGTGAAATTCTTGGCCACAGAAAGAGGTTGAGGTGATAACATTGATGATTTCCAGAAAGTGTTAGATATATTTCTAATGGCTAAAGAGATTAAAGACTCTAGGCTGAATGGTAGAACAGAGTACTGAGTGGGATGATCAACCATGATCATAATCAAATGGCAGGGTAGGGTAAAAGGGCTGAATGTACTCCTCCTGCACTGATTTTCAATATAGCTAGTTGTGGAAAATCACCTTATTTTGCCGGCCATTTTGCATCAAAATAAATGACTGATGTAGCGATTAGCATGGCTCCCACTTTTACCTACTATCACACCTAAAACCATGACATGCACTCAATGTTGCCACACTGTTGTGTTTATGACAGGGTAAATGTCACCAATGGTGATAGCAGGAGCAGGTACAGGCTGCAAGGCGGTGAGTGGAGGCAACCTGTTGGGGGCGACATTGGACCCAAAGAAAAGGAGGAGGACAAGCTCTTGTAAGGAGTGCGAGCCCAGCATGGCCAGGCACGAAAGGACTGTGGTGTTGCACTGTGAACTGTTTCTTTGTTTTGCTACTTTTTAGTAAGAAGGACTGTAATGTTTAACTTTCTAAACTTTGTTTTCCTTATTTTTCTGCTTTGGACCTAAGATTCTACATCTCCATAACTTTGCAATCAAGATAGTGCTGTCAGTGGCGACTTGTAAACTTCTCACTGTATTGATGTGAGTACATGTGACAATAAACCTAATTTAATTCAGTTCAAATCATTGTGTCACTCCACTTTTACGGGCTGTTGCCCTGAAGGTTCTTCTTATCTGAAGTCTCTATTTCCAATTAGTTTGCCACTGTTTCTCCAACATCAATACACACCACAATGCAGAGAGGAACTTTGGTTTCCCTGCAGTCAGACTTAACACCTCAATATATAAAGTCAATAATAGTATTAGAAATTAGGATGGTTTTTAAATATCATTTTTATTTTTGAGTTTTACTTTATTGTTATATTTTCTGCACATAGGAAGAAACCAGATGTACATTTTTACCTAATTCACAAAATTCCATGGGAAGCATCCACAGTAGCTTGGGTGAAAAGATAGATGGAATCCCTAGAGATACCTGAAAATGGCCATTAATTTATATTTCTCTGGCGTTTGTTGTTGCCCCATCCCAAAACACCTAAAGTGGGAGGCAGAGGAGTTGGTGTGTAATTTTAGAGCAAGGAGAATTACCGCGCAGCAACCAACAAAGTTTCCGCAAAATGCCCTTTTCAGTCAATGTTATACTGACAGTCTTCAACAGAGGGTGCTATGAGATTAGAAAACAGCTATTCCAAATTCCCTGTATAATTACTGCTTTCTGTCATGTTACACATACCAAAGATATGAAAGAACACTATACAAGAAAATGAAAAATCTGCATGTTGCTTTGCTCATCCACCATATATCAAAATTTGATAAAATATGTGTTCAACAGGATTGGCCTGGATTTTCACTGAGTTCGACTGACTCAGGGAGTTTTATAAAAACAAGTGGAAAACTAATTCCAGGATTGTCTCTTCAATTTTCAGGCATGCTTTGAGTGCACAGACTGATTCAGAGCACAGTCCTATACCCTGTACTTTCAACCTTTACTGGCTGCATTATAGAGACTGGCACACCCTAGTCATCAACAATTTTTATGGAATCAAGTCAATTTTTATTTAAAGAGCCATGGTTCATGACATCACAGAGATGTAATGAACCAAAGCCTACATGAGGAATCTTATGAAAGGTAAGTTCATAAGGTCCTCTCCATTCCTTTCAACCAACGCCCTAACTTTAGCATGGTCCCTCATTCTTGCTTTCCCATTCTTGCTTGCCCCTCATCCATTCCCATACCTCATCAATCCCTCTAAAGCATTTTCATGCTCATTTACTCATGAAACACTGTGTATATAACAGATATACCCAATATTGGAAATAGGATTTATCCAAAAATCTTTTAAAATGGTATTCATTCATTACTTCCTACGATGTTAAACAAAAGTCCTTTTTTTCTGCAGGACCATGAAAGTGCCAATATCCAGGCCTGTATCAATAGCACAAACTGTAAGTGCTTGACACATCTCAATCTTGTGTAAATAAAATTGTGCGATTAACATCAGGCTGAACGGTCAACAAAATAATGTTTTTTTCCTGGGGCTCAGGTGTTTTAACACGCTACTGTTTCCTTGGCTCTAGCGTCTTGGCTGAAAGCTCAGATAAGGCCTGTTGGAACAGGCCACGTTGTCAGGCCTGGAGCTGCAGCTGTGGCTGACCACTTTTCCAGATTGCTTGGTGCAATTGCAGCCTACATTTGTAAACCCCTTCTCCCCCAACCCTTAGCACTTACGGTCCCAACTTTGTGCACAATTTCTCCAAGGCAGATGTACAAAGCTCTATTTTTCCCCAAATCCTGTTACCTACCTCAGTGATGGAAATGCAGACCCATTTTCTGATAAGCTGGCAACAAAACTCTCTTGACAGTTGTTACTGCCAAAGAATCCAAAATCATAATTGACATGGTGTGTACAAGCTTGATTAATTAAGGCTGAGACACCGAGCTCCATATAAACTGTTATGGGCTGGGCCAGACCATTCAAAACATCTGGGCGGCATGGTGGCTCAGTGATTAGCACTGCTGCCTCATAGCACCAGGGACCCAGGTTCAATTCCTGCCTCAGGTAACTGACTGTGTGGAGTTTGCACATTCTCCCTGTGTCTGTGTGGGTTTCCACCAGGTGCTCTGGTTTCCTCCCACAATCCAAAGATGTGCAAGTTAAGTGAATTGGTCATGTTCAATTGCCCATAGTCAGGGGTGAATAAGGGGAATGGGTCTGGGTGGGTTACTCTTCGGAGGGTTGGTATGGACTTGTTGGGCCAAAGGGCCTGTTTCCATACTGTAGGCAATCTAATCTATCTATTCTTAAGCAGGCAGCCCAGACAATAACTTTGCTGTTTGTTTCAGTAAGTGTACAGTGAAAATTAACCAGAGTAAGTTAGCGAGGTTGACTACCAAGTTTTAAAACAGACAAAAATTTGTTCATAACATTATGGAATGAAACACAAAGAACAGAACATAGAATAGCCACAGACTTCAGTCTATCCAAACTAGAGTTAACTATGCTGTTCCAAAAATACACAACAGTCGCAATAAACAAACCCCTTAAATATAGAATAAAACTGAAATAAAGGCTGACAGTTCGAAGCTGGAAGGACAGAAGGAGAGAGAGATTAGGAGTCTGTTTCACTGCTGCCGAACTGACTCAAACAAGACTTCAGCTTTTAGAACTGACCACTCCCCTTTCATTATACAGGTCACTTCTATAACATAAAAGCTTTGGCCTAAAGTCTCAACTGTTTACGTATAAACAAAAGTGCCTCTCTGTAAACCCTTTCATCTCTGTACCAAACCAGTCATTTCAGAACCCGGACTGTTTTACAACCCCTCTGAAAAAAATCAAGGACACAGTATCCTTGAGAAAAGGAACAGCTTTTAGAAAAAGGAGCAGCTTTGTGACATCTCTCCTCTTAAAAAAAGAACCATCAATATTCAAACCTGGCTTCATTGTTAAAACTCCTCAAAAAAAAATTGGTTAGTACTCTAAAACACACATATATACTACACTGACAATACACATGCAAACGTGCATGACCAAATGTGAATTCAGGCCGTGGCGCACCCACCACCTAGTGCCTCCGTATCCCATTCAAGTCTCAACAACGCATCATTTTCATGACCTGCCACAAGCTCAGTTGTCAAATTGAATGGCTGCAACAATAAGCTCCATCTAAAAATTCTGGCATTTTTGTCCTTGAATTTCTCCACAAATGTCAATGGGTTATGATCAGTGTATACAATTGTCTCAAATATTCAGATGCTGGTAATATAAACATGGAAATGTTGCAATGCCAACAGCAAGCTCAAAGTCTCTTTCTTGACTGTTGAATATTTCAGTTGATGAATGTTCAACTTCCTGGAAAAATACCTGATGGGTCTTTCTATTCTTTCGTCATCCTCCTGCAGGAGCACGGCACCGACACCCACATCACTGGCATCGATAGCCACCTTGATAGGCTTTATGTAATCAGGTGTGGCTAATACTGGCACAGTCGTTAACATAGTTTTGAGGCTGTCAAATGCCTTTTGACAGTCCACTGTCCACTGAAACTTCTTGCCCTTTTATTAACAATTCGATGAGTAGAGCAGCTACATTGCTAAAATTTGGCAGACTTTCATTAAAATCCATTCAATCCTAGCAACTGTAGTACTGCTCTTTTCATCAACGGTGTGGGAAATTCCCCAATTACTTTCGTTTTTGCATCCAGTGGGGCCATTTGTTTAAGTCCAATAACATGGCCCAGGAAGGTGACTTGGGCTTTGGCAAATTCACTTTTAGCAACATTTACCACCAAGCCTGCCTTCCAAAGTCGATCAAACAAGTCTGATAAATGGTGTAAATGTTCCTTCCATGATGACTAAACATCACCAGGTCATCAATGTACAACACATTGTTGGGCAATCTGGCAATGACCTTATTAGTTAGTCTCTGAAATGTGGCTGAACCATTTTTTTATATATTAAATTGCATGACTTTAAACTGATATAGTCCATTTGGTGTTACAAATGCTAAAATTGCCTTTGCTCTTTCTGTCAAAGGTACTTGCCAGTAGCGTCTGAGCAAATCCAACTTAGAAATGTAAGTTGCTTGTCCTACCTTTTCGACACAGTCCTCCAACTGAGGAATCAAATATGCATCAGTCTTTGTAACAGCATCGACTTTGCAATAGTCCACACATAACCGTTGGGTACCATCTATCTTTGGTATCAGAACTATGGGTGAGCTCCAGTCACTGTAACTCATTTTGATTATGCCATCTTGGAGCATGCGCTCTATCTCCTTCTAAGCCTATGCCAACTTTAGAGGGTTATGCCTATAAGAATGTTGCTTAATTGGAACAGCATCTCCTTTATCTACATCATGCACAATTAGGTTAGTACTTCCACGTTTATTTCCGCATATCTCCCAACATGATAGTAATAACTCTTTCAGGTAATTTCGATTTTCTTGTGGAAGGTAACTCAATAATTTATCCCAATTTTTTACAGCTTCCTTATTGTCCAATTTGATTTGAGGAATGTCCCATTCACGATCCTCTGAACTTGGTTCTTCCTTCTGTGCTGTAATCATTAACACCTTGTCTTGCTTTCCTTCCCTTCCAAAGTACTTTTTCAGCATATTCACATGGCACACTCTGTGAGATTTCTTCCTGTCTGGAGTCTCTATCTCACTCAATTTCCTCTTGATTTGATAAGGTCCACTAAATCTTGCTTTTAAGTGTTCACCTATTATTTGAAGTAACACCAATATCTTATCCCCAATGGTAAAATTGTGAATTTTTGATTTCTTGTGTGCTTTTTGTTTCATTGTATGTTGCGATACTTTTAAGTTTCTGTCTAACCAACTTCCCAGCTCTATTTAATCATTCTCTAAAATTTGACACATAGTCCAAATGAGTGGGCCCTGAATTTTGACTTATTAATTTCTCCTTGGTCAATTTGAATGGTCCTCTTACTTCATGTCCAAAGATTAATTGAAATGGACTGAATTTAGTCGCTTCATTCTCTCATCACAAAAAACACAAACAGAATTCCCTTATCCCAATCATCTGGATAGTCCTGACTATAAACCCTCAACATAGTCTTTAGTCTTTGATACCACCTTTCAAACAATCCCTGTGATTCTGGGTGGTACGCAGTAGATTTGAATTGTTTTATTCCCAAGTTATCCGTAATCTCCTTGAATAGTTTCAATGTGATGTTTGACCCTTCATCTGACTGTATCTCTATTGGTAATCTGTTTCTAGTAAAAAAAATTAATTAATTCCTCTCCAACCCTTTTTACTGTGATATTGTGTAATGGGACTCCCTCAGGAAATCTTGTCCATACATCCATTATTGTTAATAAATACTTATTCCCACTTTTTGTTTGAGGTAGGGGATCTACGCAATCAATCAAGATTCTTATGAAAGGTTCCTCAAATGCTGAAATAGGTATTAAAGGCGCAGGTTTTATTACTGCCAGTGGTTTTCCGATTAGCTGACATGTTTGATACATCTGACAAAATTCAACTGCATCCTTGTGTAATCCAGGCCAGTAAAAATGTTTTTGTATTTTAGCTTGTGTTTTCCTCACCCCTAAATGACCTCCAAGTGGTAGCTCATGCACTTCCTTTCCATACCCCACTGGCAAAACAATTTGATGAACATCTGCCCATTTCACATCTGCTTGAATATGTGATGGTCTCCATTTCTTCATTAAGACACCATTTGTTAAATAATAACACACAGGGATGCATTCACCCTCCTTTTCTGTACATGCCTTTTGATACAAGTGCTTTAAATTCTCATCTTTCTGCTATAACTCAATAAGCTTAGCAGAGCTAAAGATACATGCATGTTTACCTATTTGCTCCTGTTCTGTCCTACCTATCTGATCAAAAAATGTATTTGATAATGCTACCTCAGCTTCTTATCTGTGTCTTTTGATCTCTCCTGCTTCAGCTTGTGACTCTGTGATCTCATTAAGACACAATCTAGGAAGATTCCTGGATAAACATCCTGCATTGTTTCAGTTGTCTGCATCACCACTGGCTTTTCAACTCGAGTAGGCAGCACGCTTACTGGTGAATCAGTTTTATCATTTTACAAGGACAGTTGTATTCCTGGAAGTTGATTAAGAAGAAAGTGCCACATCTGCTTAAAAAATATACCGACAAAGGTAAAGTTTATTCACATAGGCCAGGAGTTGCAGGTAAAGAGGTTACAATATTAAGGGACACTGAATCCTCTCAGTCTGTGATGCTGAAGGATGAGGAGATGTGCACTCCTGAGGGACTATTCCCAGAAAGGTACTGGTAAGGGCAATTCATGGTGAGACAAAAGTGCTCAGTTATATAAAGTGAAGCTAAAGTGTCTACCACAAATTCTCCACTCTTTTTTGGACATGATTTCATTTCGAGAAGAGCCAGATATCCTGTTGAACAGTGAATGTAAAAAAGAAGAGTGCTGAATAGTAGCAGCAGCAAAAATCATACAATGCGAAGGTTTTCACATTAGAAAAGGATAGCTCAAAACTGATGGCAGCTGGAACAAAGATATAAAAACAAATGAAGGGAAATGGAAAATAAAATAAGGTGCATTTTTATCATTTGATTTGAACACAGAGATAACCCAAAGATCATGAAGGTGGGATTCTACATCCCATTGGCTTCAGATCATTATAAACATGAAGGGAAATGAAGGTTAGATATGGAAGAGGCAGTTTCTACCGGGATTTAAGCCGGCGGTTTACATCTGTTTAAGGAAATGCTTTCTCTGTTTGATTCTTTTATTGACAGGGTGTCCTTCCTCGAAAGATGCTGTCTGTTCCACAGATGGTCCATTTGTCTGCAGCAGCTGCCCAGCTCTGTGCCCTTCCTCACCATCACCACTTGCTTCTGGAACTTCCTTTACACACTTGCCTGCTTGAGATATGCCATCCCGGCAACCACATGTGGCTCACAGTGACCATTTGCTAAGCAGGTGCTTGATTGGAGGTTTAATTGCATCAGAACGTGTAGAATGTGGCAGCAGTCTCTTCTTATGAAACCAATCTAGGAAGGTGGTAAGGGTTGGGATGATATCAAGCATTTCCTTCGGAGAATCTTCTTAACTCCCGCTGAATATTAGTCTAAGTATCAATGGGAATTGGGGTGGTATTGCAGATGGAACAAGATGTGGATTATGATAGGGCTGTGTTCTAGCCATTTTATGAGGGGCAAAGTACGTTGCTGGATTCCCCCAAGTCCTCTCCCAATGTGCTTTCCAACTCTGGTGTGGAAGTCAGCAAGGATTATTAGCTTGTGGTCTGTTGAGACTTAGAATGGTTGGTATAAAATTTCTCTTTGAATTTAATTATGGCATCCAGTGCTGGCCTTGCCTGCTGATACTGTAGTGCCCTGGTTTTGGGCAAGGTGGAACCAGTTGGCATTTACCCCACCAAGGGAGGTGGTGAATTTGTTTTTGTATCCCATAAAGGCAGATTGATTTTTATGGACTTTTTTCTTGACAGAGAAAAGATATATCCAGCACTTTGTTCCTTAAGTTGACTATCCTCTGCCTGTCGGGTCTCGCTTAGGATGTCAATGACAATGTCAAAACATGTGAGCTCCCAGGGAGCTATGCTGTTCTGCTCTGTTGCAATTGTCTCTAACGGTTCAGATATTTCAGATTCCAAACTTCACTTTGAGGGTGGAAAAAGACTGTGTATGAATTCTCTTAGAGTGGGATAACCATTGTTCCACACCAGCAACCACACAGGCTTGTCAAAGCAAGGTCATTGTCCAGTGGGAAGGATGTCCAAGCTGACTGGAGACTGACTGGAGACCAGGCTCTTCTGTGCGAACATAAAACATACCTACTGTCCTTAACACTGTCCAAGAAAACAGTGATGTTTGGATTGAAATGCAATAATGTGCAAGTGCCCTTCTATAGACTTGTGAGCACACATACTGTGGGCAGACAGTTTAAGTTCACTTGAATAACGTAGTTGTTTGAGCACACAACTATAATTGTACACTCGAAACATGGTGTCAGAAGTGCATTAATCTGAGTGTTTCAGAGTTGTAAGAAAACCCAACTCCTGATAGACACAGGTACATGCAGAGCTATGAGCTGCCACTAAAACAACAAAAACAAAGAATCCAGCTGCAGTTAAAACATTGTTAGGAACAGGCTGCCGTTTCTCTTCTTCCAGTCTCCTATTCAAACAACAGCTGATATAAAGCAAAAATGGGAATGCTTCCATGCAGAATTATGAAATAGCAATAGATTATTGAGCAAAGCAGTAACAACTAACTACACATCTATCATTATTAGAAAGAGACTATTTCAAAAATAGATTATACCTCAAATTTCTACAGGGAGCAGAACAGAACCACAAGTGTTATGATTCTGGGTGAGTTTATCACTAGGTGAGTCATATCCCAGACTGAAATGTAGCTTGATCAATTTTTTTTAAAACTTTGCTTTTAATTAGGTGGTCTTTCACTGAACAACAAGCACACACTGCTGCAGATCTGGTTTAAACCAGAAAATAGAACTAATAAAAATGTAAATAGAATAGGCCAAGCTATGTACATATAACATAATTTCAAAGATTTTGAAACATGCATTAAAATATATTCCCATTAATTCCAATACAAGCTTTTACAGTACTCCCAACAGAGGGAATCCCTCCTTCTCTCACATCTCTGGTTTAGTTATGACTTCAAGGCCCTGACATGAAAATCTGATAGCCATTTTCTCAACGTTTCATACAACTGGGTTTAGACTTGGAGTTTGCACATTCTCCTTGGGTCTGCGTGGGTTTCCTTTGAATGCTCCGGTTTCCTCCCACAGTCCAAAAAATGCAACTTAAGTGGATTGGCTAAGTTGCCTGTAGCACCCAGGGGTATGCAGGATAGGTAGATTAGCTATGGTAAATGTAGGGTTTCAAGGGATGGGGTTGATCTGGGTTGGATACTCTTTGGTCGGTCAGTGTGGACTTGATAGGCTGAATGGCCTGCTTCCATACTGTAGGGATTTTGTAGTGCCAAGACTTTTTCAGCTTCAAATAATACCTTCAGGGTTTTATGATTTGGAGGTGTGGGTGTTGAACTGGGGTGTACAAAGTTAAAAATCACACAACACCAGATTATAGTCCAACAGGTTTAATTGGAAGAATAGCTTTCGGAGTGCTGCTCAGGGTGGCCACCTCCTGGGAGTCAAGGCAGGATATCAGACAATAGCAGTCAAACCACAGAAGCTGTTGATCTGATAAGAATGAATGAGAGAGTGCCTATTGTGTGGCCTCTGAGTTGAGTCATACTCAGTGTGATTGTTCCTGCCTGAGATATAGGCCTAGATTAAATAAGCGGGATACGGGGAATTGATCACTCCCTAAAACAGGTATCGCCAGACTCTGATAGAAATGATTCCGGGTGAGACGCTGCCAATGGGAAAACACAGAGCAGTGGTCGGTGGGTAAGTGCAATCGACCGACAGAAGATCTGGGAGTATAAACCTATCAGTGTTATGGCAGCACAGGAAGATCAATGGGGACTCCCGGGGTCTCTCATTAACCAGTAGACAGATAAGAAAGAGTGGGTGGAATCCATCCCAGACCCTCGCAAAATTGGCTCATGGGCAAAAAGAAAGATAAGACCAAGAAAATAGGTCCATCAACTAGCTGGCCTCATAGGTCAGACTTTGGAATCCACAAAGAAATGGACCAAGGGAAAACAAATGATTCAATCTTGACTAAGGGAACTGGAAAAGAAAAATCAGTACCTGGAGGATAGTCGTTGGGGATCATTGCCACCTTATAATGCCCAGAATGGCCTGGTCGCACCCCCTGAACCGTTGGACAACCTTCCTGAGAGAATTAACTCGGTCCTGGTAACTCATAGTGGGGAAGGAGATAACGCAAATGCAAACTACAAGCCAGTTACACCAGGTGAATTGCAGCCGATCGTAGCTTCCCTGAGTTGCTTGCAGTCCCGCAGTAATAACTCAAAGGTTTGGGCTGAATTAGATACCATCTGGGTGAGCCACCAACTACATTTAAGGTATATCCACCAACTGGTCCAGGCTGCAAGCCCTCAGGACAAGTGGCATCTAGTATCTGATGGGTCTGACATAGCCGATGCTGCACAGCAACCAATCAAGATCATAGGAGAGGCAGATGGACCCAAGGCACCCTCATTAAAGCAGATATTAAGGATCAGCAGGAGCTCTTTGGCTGATTTAAGGCCGAAATTCAGCGTGTTCTGGGGAAACAGCCCACCAATTGGGAAAAATAACAAACACCAAGCAACAGAAGGGGGAGGGTGCCTCTGAATGCTTTTTAGGGTCCGTTAAGAATGCTCATGGATTCCCCAGACAGACCACTCTGACCGGGCATTCATTCAGGCTCTCAAGGACGGGCTGTCTCCCACACACCAGGCAGTCCGAAAACTGGGAGTCATTGTTCTCCAAGATTATGAAGCCCTGGTAGAATGGGCAGCAGGGGTTAAGGAGGACACAGGAGGAAAATCCCCCGGGCACGTAAAGCAGGAAAACCTAGGCGCAGTCACGAAGACAAAATCCAGACCCACGTGTCACAACTGTGGCAAGACGGGCCACTTGGTCCAGGATTGTAGGGGGAGGAAACAGAACAATGGGAAGCCCACACCACTGTGTGACGTGTACCCAGCACAACCCTGGCAGGCTCATTAAAATTAGAATGGGGCACCAGCCACACCTATAGGGGCCCTGGGAGCATGGATGGATAGATTTTGGGGGACCTCTTCCCCATGGGAAGACGTGTTGCCTTGTAATTATTGACCAATTCACCAGGTGGGTCGAGGTCTACCCTACCTGGAACTGCTCAGCTAACACTGTTGCAAGGATTCTAGCTGAGGAGATGATTCCCAAATGAGAGGGGGGTGTGGTACCATCCCAGATTGACTCTGACCAGGGGACCCATTTTACTGGAAGAGTTGTAAAAACCATGTGTTAGTCGATGGGCATTAAATAGATGTGTCATATACCGTACCATCCACAAAGTTCTTGCATGGTGGAGCGAATGAACAGGACTCTTAAACCCTCCCTTGCTAAGGCCATGCAGGGCTCTGACAAACACTGGTCTGAGGTCCAGCCTGCTATACTCAGCGACTCCAGTCCACCATAAGCCGATCGACTGGTTTGACCCCTTATGAGTTGATGACAGGTATGGCAATGCAACTGCCCGAGTCCATCATCACAGGAGGGTTCCGATGTTGGCCCTCACAAAACCAGGCTTCGCCCCTAAGTGGAATGGTCCCTATGAGGTTATCATTAGCGGTGACAGGCACGCCTGTATTGACATGTGAGGGAAGGGGGGGCTGGAAACACTGGTCAAAGCTGAAGAAATATACAGACCCCAGTTGATAATCCTCACTCTCTGCTTTCTTTTCAGACTGACCCCTCTCGAGGCCTGCTGACATCGTTTGTGTGTGTGTGGTTGTTGCGAATGGACAAAGAGCGCGGGCTGTCGCATGTGGCCAGTACAGCCTTTGGACCATTGTATAACTCCGTTGGGTAAGCTCTGGGATGTTTCTGTTTATTTTTGCCTTCACTCTTTGTCTAATAGCCACCGGGGTGTGGGGGTGGGGGAGCACTGAAGGAAGTGTGCTGACCTAGGTACTGTTCACTGGAGTAGGCGCGGGTTACATGTTAATACTTACTTATACATGTCCTATACACACGTGCAGCAAAATAACATCTCTAAATGCTGGGCCTGTACTCGAATCCCTGCACACTCTAGTGGGGGGATTCCCATGACCCATTCCATTTAATAAATCAGAAACGGCGGAATGCTGGTTGGACTAGTACTGATCCTCACAATTATCCATCTAGGGGAGGGATGTGGGATGTTGGGGTGTGACAGAGAATCTCACGAGTCATTCATGTGAGGCCCTGACCGGACCATTTATGCTGCCAATGAACAGGTCACCCTGGGGACCACAGGTTATAACATGCAAAACTATAAAGGCTGATTCCAGCCCCACTACATCCTTTTGCACATACACCCCTGGCTCTGTCCCTCACAAACACCACAGGTGAAGGAACACCTACGGGGACTATTTGTTTTAAATGTAATCGGAATGCCGGAACCAGCAAATGTTCCCATCCCCTACTCCTTACCCCGTCCGGCCGCTGATCGTTTATTTCTGGAAGTATTCTGAGCCTTGAGGTTGTCGACATGACTACACGTAAAATGTTCAAAACCATTTGGACCGTAATTCAGACTGATTACCCGAGGACTTACAATGGTACTCATTTTGTATGTGCTCTCAAGGCCTATCCTTGGCTCCCTCCAAAATAGTCTGAATCTTGCTAATTTGCCTTTTGTTCGCCATTACAGTTGCCTCAGTCTTCATCCCAACCTACACCTACTTCGATCCAAACGGTCCATCACTGAGACCCAGTGATTCTTTATGATCGCCTTCCCTGCCTAAGCTAAGGCTGCTAGGGAACTGATCAACATGGCCTCGACCTTGGAAAGACTGGCTAATGAGACTGCCAGCGGCTTTGCAACTGTTAGCATGGCCATCTCCGAGGTGTCGGCTGAGGTCGTTGCCACCCGTACTGTAGCGTTGCAGAACTGTTTGGCCCTTGACTATTTGCTGGCAGTGCACGGTGGCACCTGTGCTGCTATTGGACCCAAGTGCTGCACATACATTCCAGATGCCTTGGACAATAAAACGAACCTAGCAATCACATCTGCCTGGAGGCTGATAAGATTCAGCAGGAAGGGAAACAGTTTCATGATTATAATCCCCCAGGCTGGCTAGGATGGCTACAAGGCAGATCTTGGGGCTCATACCTTATGTATGCTTTCATCATGTTCATTATTATTGTCATCGCTTGTTGCGTTGTTATGGCTGTCCTTAACTCATGTTGTAAAGTTTTGACAGCGGGAATTATGCTGGCTGCTAGCCTCTATGTTGGGTCACCTGGGAGTCACCCCCTTTCAGGCCCCACTGATGATTACTGGATGTAGGTGGTCTGTTTGTCATGCTCCTGCATGTCTCGTAACTCAAGAGGGGATGAAGACAGAAACTAACTAAAGAACAAATATTTACAGAACACAGCGTCATGGTACGCTGTTCCCAGAACCAGCAATCTCTGTGTGCGTTTGCGCAGAACACAAGAAACTATCTTTCACAGGCTTTTGTGCACATCATCCAGACTATAAAAACTGCTGTTCCTGTTGTTCGGATAGAGGCGGAGTGGTCAAGTCCCGTGGTTAGGGTCAGAATCACGCGGCCCCTCTCAAAAGCTTTTGATTGAATAAATTTGATTGACTTGCTCCTAAATTTGAGTTTTATTAATTTTACCACAAAAAAAATACACCTTACATCACACTGGGCAGAAATTTTAAAAACATTGAAGGCAAAATGTGAGCCTGAAGTGAATATTAAAGATGAATGGTGCATTTTTAATAATCAAACAAAGTTTTAAAAAAAAACCAAAAAAAGTGCAATATGTAGCATTGTTCACTTAACTTGCAGAAACTTGTGAATTTGCACAATAAATGGAAGATCAAATTAAACTAGGTTTGAATTAGCCATTAGGGACCCAAAAGGGAAAGAACACATACTGAGTGAAGAGACTCAGAAAAAACTGGGAGAATATGAGGAGAATGTGTGTGCAGAAATGCTGAAGTTGTGAATCAACAGCTCAAGCATATTCATGGCCAAAGATGCCAGACCTTACCCTCTGCTGACAGAAATCTACACGGGGCAGATGAATCTCAAACAGCAGGATGTAAATACTGCAGAAGGCATCTTGCAAAGGAGATGAAGTCATGCCCAGCATGGCAAAAGCAGTGTTCTCACTTCAAGAAGCTGAATCATTTTGCACACAAGTGTGTGACTAATAGGAAACACAGTTAGCAGATACAGGTCACCACTGGGGAGAAGGAGCTGAAGTTTCTGATGAATCACTCCACACCATACAGTCAGATCGTTAGATAATAAATTGACTGTGGCTGTTCCAATGAGAACTGCAGAAGGAAAACATAAATAGGTCAATAAAATGGATAGTCACAGTTGTGTGCCATGCATATCATGACCTTCATAGACCTGTGTGAAGTGTTCAACATGACAACCCAAAAATGAAGCCTTTGAAAGTCAGGTCAATGCTGTATGATGGCATCATACTCATGCTGAGAGAACAGCTTATTTGTAGCTCGTTACAACATGAACATAGATTTGAGTTTCAAATCGAGATGGAAAGCAAATTCCCCTCATTTTAACAAGGCGAGTTAAACTTGAATTGGTGACCTCAACTTGACAAAAGAGATTTGCAATGTCTCCCACCAGATCAGAACTTTGACCAGGGAATGTGTATGTTTACCCTGCCTTGGAAGAGGCTAGGGTGTCTTCCAGGAGCATATCACCTAAACGTAGATCAGAAATGGGAGCTAAATATTCAAGGATATACATCCTATTGAAAAGACGGGGGGGTGCTTTAGTCAGAGGGGGGGGCGGTTGCCTTGTTCGTGGAAAATGAAATAAATAGTAATAAACAAAGTAGGATCAGACAATGCAGAATCTGTGTGGCTAGAGTTGAGGAACCACAAAACTAAAAAAAGACCAAAATGGGAGTTATCTACATGCCTCCAAACAATGGTCAGGATTTGGGGAATAAAATGCACCCAGAGATAGGAAAGGCATGTAAAAAAGGTAAGGTTACAGTGATCATGGGGGATTTGAATATGCAGGTGGACTGGGAAAACCAGGTTGGTAGGGGATCGTAAGAAACGGAATTTGTGTAATGTCTATGAGATGGCTTTTTGGAGCAGCTTGTGGTGGAGCCCCCTAGGGGACAGGCAATTCAGGACTTAATGTGCAATGAGGCCGACTTGATAAGGGAGCTTTTAATGTGAAGGAACCCTTAGGAGGCAGTGACCATAATATGATAGAATTTCCTCTGCAACTTGAGAGGGAGAAGATAGAATCAGATGTAATGGTATTACAGCTGAATAAAGGCAACTACAGAGGCATGTGGGAGGAGCTGACCAGAATTAACTGGGAGAGGAAGACAGTGGAACAGCAACGGTAGAAGTTTCTAGGAGTAATTCCAGAGACACAGCAAAAATCCAACCCAAGGGAAAAGAAGCATACTGAAGGGAGAATGAGGCAACCATGACTGATCAGGGAAGTCAGGGAGAGCATAAAAACAAAAGAGAAAACATAATGTGGCAAAGGGCAGTAGGAAGCCAGACTAACAGAGGACAACGAAGGAAGAAATCAGGAGGGAGAAGATTTATATGAGGATAAGATAGCCAGTAACATTAGGATAGATTGCAAGAGTTTCTTTAGGTATACAAAGGGCAAAAGAGAGGCAAAGGTGGACATTGGACTCCTGGAAAATGACACTGGAGAAGTAGTAATGGGGACCAAGGAAATGGCTGAGGAATTGAATAAGGACTTTGCATCAGTCTTCACAGTGGAAGACATCAGTAACATCCCAAAATTTCAAGAGAGTTGGGCAGAGATGACCACAGTGACCATCACCAAGGAGAAGGTGCTCCTGCCTCAGGCAACTTTCTATGTGGAGTTTGCACATTCTCCCTGTGTCTGCGTGGGTTTCCTCCGGGTGCTCCGGTTTCCTCCCACAGTCCAAAAATGTGCAGGTTAGGTGAATTGGCCATACTAAATTGCCCGTAGTATTAGGTGAAGGGATAAATGTAGGGGAATGGGTCTGGGTGGGTTGCTCTTTGGAGGGTCGGTGTGAACTTGTTGGGCCAAAGGGCCGGTTACCACATTGTAAATAATCTAATCTAAAAAAAACTGAAAGGTCAGAAAGTGGATAAATCACCTGGACCAGATGGGCTACAGCCTAGAGTTCTGAAGAAGATAGCTGAAGAGATAGTGAAGGCATTAGTAGTGGTCTTTCAGACATCACTGGAATCAGGGACGGTCCAGGGGACTGGAAAATCACTAATGTAACCCTCTATTAAGAAGGGAGGAAGGAAAAAATGGGAAGTTGTAGGCTGGTTAGCATGACTTAAGTTGATGGTAAGATTTTGGAGTCCATTGTGAAGGATGAGATTTCTGAATACATGGAAATAGGGCAAAGTCAGCATGGTTTCGTCAAGGGGAGTTCATATCTGACAAACCTGTTAGACTTCTTTGAGAAGTTAATGATCAGGTTAGACCACGGAGAGTCAATGGATGTTATCAATCTGGACTTCCAGAAGGCCTTTGACAAAGTACCACACAGGAGGCTGCTGAGTAAGATAATGATCCACATTGCTGGAGGCAAGGTACCAGCATGGATAGAAGCTTGGCTGTCTGGCAGAAAGCAGAGAATGGGGATAAAAGAGCCCTGCTCAGAATGGCAGCCAGTGACTGGTGGTGTTCCACACAGGTCGGTGTTGGGACCACAACTTTTCACTTTTACAATAACAATCTAGATGAAGGAACTGAGGACGTTCTGGCTAAGTTTGTACATGACACAAAGATAGGGGCAGGTAGTATTGAGGAGGTGGGGAGGCTGCAGAAAGATTTAGGACAATAGGCAAAGAAATGGCAGATGAAATACAATGTGGGAAAGTGCGAAGTCATGCCCTTTGGTAAGAAGAATAGAGGCATTGACTATTTTCTAAATGGGAAGAAAATTTAGAAATCTGAAGTGCAAAGGGACATGGGAGTTCTAGCCCAGGTTTCTGTTAAGGTAAACTTGCAGGTTGAGTCAGTAGTTAGGAAGGCAAAGACAATGTTGATATTCATCTTAAGGGGACTAGAATATAAAAGCAAAGATGTACTTCTAAGGCTTTATAAGGCTCTGGTCAGACCACATTTAGAGTATTATGAACAATTCTGGGCCCATATCTCAGGAAGGATAGTGGTGCTGGAACAGGTCCAGAGGAGGTTCACGAGAATGATCCCAGAAATGAAAGGCTTAACATATGAGGAACGTTTGAGGACTCTGAGTCTATACTCAATGGAGTTTAGAAGGATGGGAGGGGAGTCTGATTGAAACTTTCAGAATACTGAACGGCCTGGACAGAGTGGATGTTGGGAAGATGTTTCCATTGACAGGAGAGACTAGAACCTGAGGGCATAGCCTCAGAATAGAATGGAGATAAGGAGAAACTTCTTTAGCCAGAGAGTGGTGAATCTTTGGAATTCATTGCCACAGAAGTCTGTGGAGGCCAGGTCATTGTGTATATTTAAGACAGAGACAGATAAGTTCTTGATGGCCAAGAGGATCAAAGGTTACAGGGAGAAAGCAGGAAAATAGGGTTGAAAAACCTATCAGCATGATTGAATGGCAGAGTAGATTCAATGGCCTAATTTCTGTTATGTCTTATGGATGAGAATACAAGACCATTTAATCACCTGACTAAGAGAGTTACAGCTACCCTCAAGGCGAGCGTGAAAAACGTTAAGAGCCTGTTAAGAGCTACAAATGAAGGTCAAATAATGACAACTCCTTACAGAGTTAGTAGCATGGTAACAGTGAAATAACCTGGAAAACAGAGAATAAGCATTGACCCAAAGGACTAAGTAAAGCCCTGAACAATTTTACTACTCCATTGAATCATAGAAGGAATTTTGTCACAGCTTACAACAACAAGAATTGTAATTACCATGGAGGAGAATAATGAAGCAGAATGGAAGTAGTCATTTTCTAACCACATCCTGGACACTGTTTAGGAGATACAGATGGTTTCGTATGCCATTTGGCATTTCCACTACTCCAGAAGAATATCAACAGAGACAAAACTAGATGGTAAGTGAACCTTGTGTGTGTAAGCTATAGTGGATAATTGACTAGTTTATGGAAGAGAAGACATAATAGAAGAAGTCATCACTAACCATAACCTAAATCTTATGCAATTGCTTGACATAGATTGTCAGGTGAACCTGAAATGGAACAAGAAAAAAAAGGTTCAGTTAAAGATGCCCAAGGTTGACCACATAGGCCATACATCAACAGAAAAAAAAAACTTCATCTGGATCCCAAAATGTTGAGAGTTTCAACAGTGATGCATGGACCCATAGATATAAAAACAGTGCAATGATTTGTTGGCAAAATGCTTGTCCAATTAGTCTTTGGAGACTAAACCATTACAACAACCCACTGCCAAAGATGCACAGAGGTATTGAGGCTCAGAACAAGTAGCAGAGTTTACTAAAATCAAACTACTCGTGACAACAATGCCAGTGCTGAAATACGATAATGTAAATGATAAAGTCACCATGTGGTGTGATCCCAATGAGACAAGACTTGGAGCAACTCTAATATAGCAAGTACAATGGTTGCATTTGCATTCAGGGTGTTACACAGAGAGACTCTAAGTTCAGGTTGAGAGCTACTGTCTTTGGTTGTGAACATTTTCATCAATATCTCCTTGAAAGACAAGGTGACAGTTGAGCCTGGCAAAAGTCTTTTAAAAATGTTTCTTCAAGCTGGAATTATCTGATAAAAAGTACCTTCAAAGGACATTAGTCCAGTTACAGGAATCTGGACATGACAAAGAAGCAAAGGGAAGCAGATGTGCATTGCAGACATGCCGTTGAGAACAACACTCCCAACGAAGAGAGTGGAGGATGCTTGAGAGTGACACCTTCCAGAATCAATGAGATGCAACAGCTTGTTAAGTTCTAGAATTATCAACCCAGGAGAGATGTTGAATATAACAAACAAGTACCTTGCACAAATCAAGCAAACTACCCAAGGTGCACATCTCCAACTATTGTAAGATATAGTAATGAAAGGATGTCCCAAAAAGAACACTATAGGATGAAGACAATATTGGGCTAGATAGAGACAAACTGATAAACAAAGATGGCCTTTTGTACAAAATAAATAGTCATTATCCTGAAGAGGTTAGAGGAGAGATACTGTTTAGCATCCATGCAAACCATCAAGGAATTGAGTAAAGTCCAAGAGAAGCGAAAGATGTACTCTACCAGCGAAATATGAGCAACAATATCAAAGACTACATCAGTCAGTGTAGTGATTGCATTAAATGCCAATAGCCTCTGATTGATATCATATCCCAGATAAACCATTGAATGAAACTGAGTGTAGGTCTCTCCATTCTTGAAGGGACTGATTATCTTCTTAAAGTAAACTGTTACGCTAACTGAGAGGTAAACACATTGCTGTGTTGTACACTCAAAAAAAAAATGCTTTGGCAAAACCATTTGTGTAAAATAATACCTCTTTATTCCTTGAAACCTTTCACCAGCTCCAGTTTATGTGATACAGTAGCAGCATTTCCTCACTGCTCCACCCTAACTGTCTTAGTAAACTATCAGAGAGCTTTCAAACCAATCCATTGCATGTTTAGGGTACAAAACCCATGTTTGCTAATACTGGAATAGGCATTTTCAAGGCTGAATGGGGTAGCATTTCTAAATTTTTTAAAGTTTTAACATTCGCTCTCTGCTCCTCTTTCACCAATGGTGAGAGGTCTAATTACCTCAAAATTGGGTTGGAAAATCCTTTGACTCCAGTCTGCCTTTGCAGAGGGGTATCAATGGGTCACAGAAGGTCTGGACCAGAGGAACAATAATTCAGAGAGAGGAACTACACGCTGGTTAGTTGGACTTCAAATTGGTTTCACAGGTTGGCATAGCATTGAAGGCCAAAGGGCCTGTACTACGCTATAATATTTTATGTTCTATGCACAGGGCCAGACTGGGAGGTTCCCATGGACGTAACCGTGGTGATATGAGCTCCAAGACAGCTCCAAGGTAAAATTCTTTGATTGAGGGCATTTTCCTTTGGAGTATGCTGGGAAATTCACTCAGAGCTTGGGAGTTTGGGTGCATGACACCCCGCCTTCAGGCTTAACCAAGTGAGGAAGTGGCCTGCCCTGCTCAGTTGATCTTGCCTGAATGTTGGCAGCTTTTAGAATATTTGGGTGCCACCAGTAAAACGGAACCCAAGCTGGATAGCACACAAAGCTCTGGAATGGCAGGGTGGATGGAGATATGCCAACATCCAAGGTTTATCATTATGCCAAGTACAAGCCCAAAACTGAGTTCAACTTTAGCCTCATAACTAGAGTTAGAGATGTAGAGGTTCCTGTATCTTCAGTGAGCTTGTGAGAATGTATATCTTGTTGACTCCTCACAGCAATGACATTCCTATGATGATAGTGTCACAGAGCAGCCTTCCTTCTCTTTAATTCTCACTGTGGGAATGCAGTGGAACCACCAGATTGATGAAGAATAAAAGCTATGATTGTGTCATCACAACTGAGCTAAGTATTTAGGCCTCTGTGGTTTTTATAAGTATAGGGCCTACAATTTCAGTACACAATGACATATGGGTGCAATTAATAATCCCCAGAACTCTGGGGAACACAGTCAATTTGGAAAATGTAATGGCCCTCCTTGTCATTCAGTTTGCTCACACTGTGGAGTCGTATAATTGAAGTAAAGAGGAGGCACTGGTGACTTGCCAAAGTCAAGAGGAGGGAAGTACAAATTAGCTGAGTTGCCAAATGTTCCCTGTGGTTGCATGGAATGAGCTACAGGCAATATTAAAATCCAGACAGTGGCATGGGCTGTGCACTTTGGTTAAGACCTAACCACAATAGAGGTCCTCTAAAGCTCCATGACTGAAGCATAACCTCCTGAGAAAGAGCTGTAAAATGTTTTAGAAAATGTGCTTAAATATCCTGCAATTGCAAGTTTGATTCTCTCCAGTGTTCATTGATCAATCCCGATTTGGGGATGCCGGTATTGGACTGGGGTGTACAAAGTTAAAACTCACACAACACCAGGTTATAGTCCAACAGGTTTAATTGGAAGCACTAGCTTTCGAAGCGCTGCTCCTTCATCAGGTGGTTGTGATGAAGGTGTTGAGGAAACACCTGATGAAGGAACGGCGCTCCGAAAGCTAATGCTTCCAACTAAACCTGTTGGACTATAACCTGGTGTTGTATGATTTTTAACTTTGATTAATCCCAATCCCTTACAGCCTCCCACTTTTTCCTTTCTCCACTTTCCTTCTTTATATTACTGGGGAAATTCCATCATGCAAACCATAGATAGATAGTCACTCAGTAATTCTCTTGAGACTCAATCTTTTAGAAATTTGTTCATGGGATGTGGGACATCTGATGCTGGGAACCATTTATTACTTATTGGTGATTGTCCAAATGGCAGACAGAAATATATTAGTGAACCAGATGGATTTTTACAACAATAAATGGTGGTTACATGGTTGCCATTAAACTATCTTTTTAAAAATTGAATTAAGATTTCACCATCTGCCATGGTGAGATTTGAATTGCTGGCCTCGGGAACATTAGCCTGGATTACCATCCCAGTGTGTTGACATTACCCCACCAACTTCCCTACATCATGTCAAAATACAGGGAAGGTTTCTGACTAATGTTTGTTTTTCCCTACAATAACATTGAGACCCAATTTCTACAAAATATATTTCAGTCCAAAAGTATTGTTTTAACCAATTAATTATACATTAATTATTGGCCCTGATAAATTGTGAATAAGCACAGTAAATAGAAATAGTAAGGATACAGGTGGAAACCTGCTCAATTAAATGATGTGAATGGGCCTATTCGCAAGTTTCATCCCCATACTTGGTGACAAGGTGCAAGCTGCTGCCACTTTATGGGCTGCTTCCCCCATTTGGCCGCTTTCAGATCTACCAAGCAATTAAGAATGCTCATAGTATTCCTGACGTTTGGGTCAGCTGCCAGCCCAAAGCCCACATGGGTTGGCCTTTGGCCACAACTACGGCCAGCTGATTTTCATGGCTGCTGCTGGTGGTGAAGGTAAGTGGAGGAGGCCTCATGGAGACCTGGTCATCCAGCCGACAGGTCACCTCCAGGCACCAACCAGAGTTTGGTCTTACTGTGGCGCACACCTCATTGTGAGGAAGAACCTAGAACTGTCCCAATCTGTTCATAACCAGGGCACTTACACCCATAAAATGTATACCCTTTGCTTCTAAAGTAGTCTTTTTGATGTTTGGCACTCAAATTCTCTTTTTGATGTTTGGCACTCATTCTGAAGGTGGACGTTTCTCTAGCCCATTCTAGAATTGGTATTTGGACCTTGTGGATTCACAGATGGTAAAACTTAGGAAGAGGCCATGCATCTCACTGAATGTGCACTGAGTATCTCCATTTGCAATCCTGTCAGTCTCACTTGCCCCACCCACTCTTTCCCACTTGCAATGTATTCTTCCTTCAAGTATATGCACAATTCCCTTTTGAGTTTCAATGTCTATCATATTAAGAAGCAGTGAATTTAAGCCTAATTCCTGGTAGCAAGTCAATCAGTTCAGGAGGTGCCAAAGTTGTGGAGGCAGTTCAGAATCAATGACATTGCTTTGGGTCTGGAGTCGTATATAGGCCAGACCAGAGGACAAATAGAGTAATATTCATAAATGAAGGTATCGGTGACACTGGATTTCCATTTTGAAGAATTTCAAAATGAGTCAGAACAGTATGCACCGATTGCCAGTTTTACTGTTTTTTCCTTGTGAGAGGCTGGGTAAGAATGTCAAACCCATGTCCGCAGAACATTGGTCTTGGACTCTGGATTATTAATCCAGCAACATTACCATTACATTCCCCTTCCCTCTGGTCAAGGGTGGAAGGAAAGAGATGGGCTGGCAACCCTGAAAATGTCATGTGTCCAACTCATTCCACCACCCCTGTTGAAAACATACCCAGTGGGAGGCTGTAAAAATCCAATCCACCGTATCATTACAGTATAGAATGAGGCCATTTAGCCCATCATATCCGTGGTAGATCTTCACAAGAACAACTCAGCTAGTTCCATGTCCTTGCCCTTTTGCTGTAGTCTGTATTTTTGTTTTCTTCATGTGCTTTACTTCAATTCTCTTTTAAAAGTCCTGATTAAATATGCTTGAATCATCTGTTCTGGCAAGTGCATTCGAAAACCTAACCACAAACTGCATGTAAAAATAATTCCTCATGTTTTATTACCAATCATCGTAAACCTATGACCTCTGAATTCAAACCTTTTGCCAACGAAAACAATCCCTCCCCATCTACTCTATCCAGACACATCACGATTTAGAACACCTCTATCTAGTCTCTGTTCAATGTTCTCCAATTAAAACGAACACAACAGAAATCTCTCATTTCTGAAACAATTGTTGGAAATCTTTTCTGTCCCTCTTTGAGGCTTTCAAGTACTTCCTAGAAGTGTGATCTATAATAACCATTTGGAATCTATCACTATTCTTCATATGTTGCACAATGCGCCCATGTTGTGTGTCATCTGCATATTTCAAAATTGTGCTCTGCGTACCTAGGTCTTAGAAAAAGAAAGCATTGATCCCAGTAACAACCCTTAGAGAACCCCACTAAACACTTCCTCCAGTCAAAAGTACAATCATTCATCATTAGGCTCTGTTGTCTTGTTCCTGTTTTCCTCGATTTGCTTCAAATTCAAATTCATGCATCTATCCTGAGGAAGATTCAACCTGAACGTGGAGTCTCAGGTAGAAAGGATAGTGAAGAAGGCGTTTGGTATGCTTTCCGTTATTGGTCAGAGCATTGAGTAAAGGAGTTAAGAGGTCATGTTGTGGCTGTAAAGGACTTTGATTCGACTATCTTAGGAATATTGTGTGCAATTCTGGTCTCCCTCCTATAAGAAGGATGTTGTGAAACTTGAAAGGGTTCAGAAAAGATTTACAAGGATGTTTCCGGGTTGGAGGGTTTAAGGTATAGGGAGAGGCTGAACAGGCTGGGGCTGAGGGGTGATGTTAAGGGGAGAGGTTTATAATATCATGAGGGCCATGGACAGAATAAATAGACAAGTTCTTTTCCCTGAGTTGGGGGAGTCCAGAACTAGAGGGCATAGGTTTAGGGTCAGAGGGGAAAGATTTAAAAGAGACCTAAAGGGCAGCCTTCACATGTAAGTGGTGGTGCGTGTATGGAATGAGCTTCCAGAGGAAGTGGTAGAAGCTGGTACAATTACAACATTTAAAAGGCAAGTGGATGGGTGTATGAATAGGAAAGGTTCAGAGGGATATGGGCTAAGTGCTGGCAAGTGGGACTAGATTAATTTAGGATATCTGGTCGGCATGGATGAGTTGGATTGAAGGGTCAGTTCTATCTCTATGACTCTATGACTAACTTAAAATAAAACTCAGTTTCTCTCCACAGATACCGCTTATCTGGTGAAAAGTTCCAGCATTGCCTGTTTTTATTGCACGTGCATGCTGCCATTTTCCTTTCTGTTCTATCTGGTTTGATCTTCTTGGCAAGGCTATATTGTGACACATGGTTAAATGCTTTTTGTAACCTATGTACACCTTACGAACTGCATCAGTCTCAGCAATCATCTCTGTCATTCATCAGAAGTCTCAGTCGCTAGTTAACACCATTTATCATTAACAAATCCATACTAATTTTCCCTAATTAATTGACCATGTTCTTGCAACCGTTGCCTTTGCCCTAGATTATTATCTCAAAGGCTTGTTCACCACCAAGGTAAAAGTGACTGGCTGAGGGACTTTTGTGGCATAGTGGTAGTGTCCCTACCTCTGAACCTGGAGGCCTGTGTTCAAGCCCCACCTGCTCCAGAGATGTGTAGCAACATCTCTGAAGAGATTGATTAAAAAATAGGTTAAATAATAAAGTAAAACGTGATTGGCCTTTAGTTGCTGGGATTTTCCTCATGCCTTTTGGAGGACCAGCTCATAATCTTACAAAGTTCTTTTCATCCTTTTCTCCACTGCCTTAGAAAAATATTCAATATATCCTGACAAATTAAAGTATTGCATATGGAAGTACACCAGCACGTAGGGATCCCGAGCATAGTTCCTCACTTGAATCAGTGACAATCCCATTGGCTAGGCCATGTGAGCCAAAAGGATGACGACCATGTCCTGAGATCATGTTCGATGTTGAGCTTTCCATCAGCACAAGAGCAACAAGTCACTCTTACCGATGATACAAGGACATCTGCAAATGGGATCTCAAGATTACTGAAATCTTTGTCAATGGTTGGGAAGTGCTTTCCGCTGGCCAGAGTGTCGAGACATAAGCTCACTTACTTTGTGTTTACTTGGAGGCTTCCATTGAATTGAATTGACTTTATTGTCACGTATATCGAGGCACATGAAAAGTTTTGTCTTGCAAGCAATACAGGCAGATCACAGAGTTAAATAGCATAGATAAGCAAATCATAGGTAAACAGTGGCAGAACCAAAAACACAGGTGCAGGCGAATGCTAAGAGTTTGTGAGTCCATTCAATAGTCTAACAACAGTAGGGTAGAAACTGTTTCGAAACCGGCTGGTGCATGTGTTCAGGCTTCTGAACCTTCTCCTTGATGGTAGAGGTTGTTGAAAAACATTCCCAGGGTGGGATGGACCTTTCCTGCTGGCGGTCTTTCCTTGACAGCGGGCCTGGTAGGTGGATTCTATAGATGGGAAGTTGGCCTTTGTGATTGTCTGGGCCAAATTCACCACTCTCTGTAACTGTCTCTGATCTTGAATGGTACAGTTGCCATACCAGGTAGTGATACAACCAGACAGAATCCTCTCAATGGCGCACGTGTAAAAGTTGGCAAAGGTATTCACTGTCATGCCAAATTTCATCAGCTGCCTGAAGAAGAAGAGATGTTGTTGGGCCTTTGTAACCAGTGTATCCACATGAAGAGTCCAAGAAAGCTTGTTGTTGATGACCACTCCCAGGAGCGTGACACTCTCCAGTCGTTCCACCTCTGTGCTGTTAGTTGGTAGGGGGGCATGAGTAACATTCTACTGAAAGTCAGTAATGGGATCCTTGGTCTTGCCAGCATTGAGAGCCTAGGCTGTTCTCAGTGCACCATTTTTCCAAGTCTTCCACCTCCTGTCTGTAGTCTGTTTCATCGCCACCTGAGATTCGACCGACTATGGTGGTGTCATCAGCGGACTTGTCAATGGCATTAGTCTGGTATTTGATGACGCAGTCATGGGTATATAGTGAGTACATTAGGGGGCTGAGTAAGTATCCATGGGGTGCTCCAGTGTTGAGTGTTAGTGAAGATGAAATATTGTCTCCAAGCTTCACTGATTGCGGCCTGTGGGTCAGGAAACTGAGGATCCAGTTGCAGAGAGTGGGCTTAGTCAGAGATCACTAAGTTTAGTAATCAGTCTCAAGGGAATAATAGTGTTGAAGAATGAACTATAGTTAATGAGTAGGATTCTTACATAGCTGTTGTTGGTGTCAAGATGTTCTAGGGAGGAGTGAAAGGCAAGTGATATGGCATCTGACGTGGATCTGTTGGTCTGATAGGCAAATTGGAGTGGGTCAAGAGTAGTGGGGAGGCTGGAGTGGATTAATGCCATGACCAGCCTTTCAAAGCACTTCATGACCACAGAAGTTAGGGGCACTGGTCAGTATTCATTGAGACATGCTGCATGAGCTTTCTTAGGCACAGGGATGATGTTGGCCCTCTTAAAACAGGCAGGGACAGTGGCTTGCTGCAGGGAGAGGTTGAAGATGTCTGAGAAGACCTCTGCTAGTTGATCTGTGCATGATCTGAGTACACGGCCTGGTACTCTGTCTGGTCCCATCGCTTTCCTTGGCATGCACACATTGGCTTCAGCACAAGTGTATGAGCTGCCAGCTGCTGCTTTTTAGTGCAGAGGGAGAGCTTGTCACGGTGGAAAGAACAGAACAGTCAAGAGGATTGACATGTTGCTCCACAGCACTATGCTACATCCATGTCACACCTACAGCATGAGCCAGCAGCTTAAATAGAAAATACACTGCATGTTTTCAAGCGAACGGCCAGGCATGAACACCTAATGGAAGCAGGCCTTAGTGGAATGAAGGAGGACTACAGCATTTAGGGGATATTGCCACAATCTGTTCGTGTCTCAATCAGGCTGTGTGGCTATTGTCACTCAGGTCCCAGTCTGCCCAGATTCCAGTGATCCATGTTCTTGTGGTCTGGGGATAAGCCATAGTTAGTTCTGAGGGTCAAGTGCAAGCAGTCTTGGGATTACAAGTAGATCAGATTGCAGTGAAGATGTCAGACTGGAAGCTGGATCATGCACAGTCAGACTGTCCTTCCAAGTCAGTCCAAGAGACGAGCCTCAATCAGTCCTGAAGTTTGCTCAATAATAGTCATGAGGCATATTGGAGGGACAATCCATAGGATCCTGAAGAATGCAGGTAATTCCAATCTGGAGATGGGAGGCACTCAGGGAGCAGTCACAATGATAGGGGGCAATCCTAGACAGAAGGGTGTGATCTCAGAGACAAAAGGTAGGGTCTGGGAGCTCCAGAAGATGGGAACGATTTCTCTCAGGCCACAGTCATTTTGGTCTCTCCATGGGTAGATTTAGGGCCAATGAAGGCACGGGAATTTCCACAGTCATGGGCTCTGTGGAGTAAAATGGGAGCATTAATAGGAATACGAAGGGAGTCTGAAAGAACACTGGGGTCACAGGGACATCCATACAATGGGAAGATGAAGGATGGTCAAAAAAAGCTCGTGTCACAGGCACAGCCTGCAGCTTGTTCACACTGAAATGATCTTGGAATCTTGCCATGTCAGTTTGGAGATCAATGGAAGAATAACTTCACAAGTGGTTGATACTGTGTGCAGTGAGCTGACTAATTTGCTCTTTTTAGGAGGAGGACAGAGGAATTGGAGGCACTGCTGGGGGCAATTGCAGCAAAGATACTTCCATGATTCAGTAAAGCCACCCAGCTAGTTTAGGTTTACACTCCATTGGCTGAATGGCTAAGAAACACATTTCAAATCTAGGCCCCAAGGAATTAGGAGCCTCGCATTGTGCTCAGTAATTCTCCCCTTGATCTGTCCTCGAAGCAACTGGGCTGAACCAAACATAGTTCAAAGTGGAACCAAAGTTCCCAGTTCACAAACAATATTTGATAGCAGCATCAGAAGACTTTACTTTGCAGTTGCCTGATTCTCACATTGAAGCGTAATTATGCATGGGCATGGTCTATGATGTGGAAGGGAGGGGTTTAATAGTGGCTAACTTGTAGTATTCGACTCCCAGTGTAGCATTAAAATTTTGATTGTGGAAAATACAATTGCATAGTATCACACCTCAGAGCTCCTTATGGAGATAAACAATACACAAAAAGTAAGAGAACACCATTTGGCCACTTGTGTCCACTCCGCCATTTAAAAAGCCATGGCTGATCTGACTGTAAGCTCAAATCTACATTCTCACCTACCCCTGAAAACTCTGATTAAAAAAAAACTTTAAAATCTACACTTCCATCATTTTTTCAGGAAGAGAGCTTCAAACCCTCATAACCCTGTGAGAAAACAAAGTTCACCTGAGTTATGTCCTAAATGGGTGACCCCACTCATTTTAAACACTGAACCCTAGTTCTAGATTCTCCCAATGAGGAAACACCTTCTTCACATCTACCTGTCAAGACTCCTCAGGATCTTATATGTTTTAGTGAAGTCACCTCTTATTGTTTTAAACTCCAGCAGATACAAGCCTAACCTGTCCAACGTTTTTCTTGTATAAGACATGGTGGCTCAGTGGTTAGAACTGTTGACTCTTTGCAGCACCTTTGGAGCCTGGTTCGATTCCACCCTCAGGCAATTGTCAGTCTTGAACATAGAACAGTGTAGGCTATTCAGTCCTCAATGCTGTGCCAACCTCTTATCCTACTCGAAGATCAAGCTAACCTACATATTACTATTACCCAAGAGTCGCTTAAATGTCTCTAATGTTTCTGACTCTATCAACTTGGGTAGCAACTTTAAGGGATTTGTGGACATTGAGTTTGCACATTCTCCCCATGTCTGTGTGGATTTCTGCTGGGTGCTCCTGTTTCCTCCCACAGCCCAAGGATGTGCAAGTTGAGTGGATTGGCCATGCTAAATTACCCAAAGTGTTCAGGGATGTGTAAGTTAGGTGCATTAGCCACAGGAAATGCAGGTTTACAGGGATAGGAGATGGATCTGGGTGGGATGCTCTTTGGTGGTTGGCGTGGACTTGTTGGGCTGAATGGCCTGTTTTCCAAACTGTGGGTATTCTATGATCCATTTCAGGTGGCAGTCTGACAAGCCTTTTTCTGAACATTTTCTAATGCATTCATATCCTTCATTAATTAAGCTGACCAATCCTACACACAGTCCTCTGTAAGTACTCTCAACAGAGCCCTGTATAACTTAAGCATAACCTCCCTTCTATTTTATTCCTCTCTCAGACATGTCAGTGATGTGCTCACCAGATTATGCTCCTGACTCTAATCGAGATAGATTACCCACCGATGTAAAAGTCTCTGATCTGGTGAAGGATCACAATGTAAGTCTTGTTGGTGTTTCCTCTGAAGGTTCACAGCTGCCTCCTTAGATGTGGAGGTGGAGCTGAGAGTCTTTGGTACTGGCCTCTTTTGGATGGACGTTTGCTCAGTGCTGCAAGGGCCTACAAAGAGAAAACAGGCATTTCATTGTGTAAAAGGAATAAATATTTGTGTGGTTTAATAATAAGCATTGGTGTTAGTGAGAGAGCAGCACAGCACAGCATAATAAAGCTAATGAGTCAGTTGGTCACTGAGCTGTGCCCCATCTGTTGACCTCTTCTCCAGCAAGTCCAAGAGTATTCTCCTCATATGGAGAAAGGAGCCTGATGTCCTCCCCACGCCTTCACAATACCACCCACTCCCACCTTCCAACCTCCCTTAACTATGCATAACCCAGACCAGTTTTGAGCCAATTTTTGTTTCAATGACAAAGGAGGGGATTGAGTATGGAGGAAGCAGATGGAAGAGCAGTTGGTGATAAGACAGGAGCAGAATAGGGGTGGAGGTGTCCCTAGCAAGTGAGTAGAACATGCAGAGGTCAGGAAGGGTTAGTAGTATGGGAGGATGAGGTGGGTGAAAGCTATTTTATGGACAAGATGTTGGCAATACTAAGTTGAATCCCTGAGATGTGTGTACTGTGGCAGCATTAGAGTGAGGAGTGATCCAGCGAATGTGAAGTGGCTGAGAGGGGATGGCAGAACTTACCCTTGGGGATTATAGATCACCAACCTTTTTACCTGCCCTGCTGCATGTCCCTTCTGACTGGAGCCACAGGATTGTCCCGATCTGTTATCTGAGTCTAGGCTGGATATATCTGGTGGGCATGCCCTTCCCCCGTAGTGGCCTGAAGTAAAAGCCTGGATTTCTTCTTCACCACCCCATCCATCATCCCTCCAGGGACCTGACAGCAGTTCCTCTCTGCCATGGTGGCCCAGCGTGCGTGCTGGTTTCTTGAATTGCAGCATCTGAAGTGGTTTGCAGCTGACACCAGAGATATGGATGCTGGAAGAAACTGGCAATGGCAAACACGTCCACCATGCCTGCTGAATGGTTCCATGAGGAATACATCATGGAGTCCATTTGCAGAATTAATGAGGTGAAGAGCCTAAGAGTGAGTGAGTAAAGCAGTCTCATTCAATAAAACACTTTAATTGAAAATGGAAAAATTCTGCCTGTGTTGTGAATTTTGCAGTCACAGTCTGATTGAGTATGCTCAATATTTTACACAAAAAAAATTCAAAGAATTGTAGATGCTGGAAATCAGAAATGAAACCAGGCCTTGCTAGAAAAAGCTCAACAGTCTGGCATAATCTGTGATGAGAAAGCAGAGTTAACATTTTGGTTCCAGTGACCCTTCTTCAGAACTCTGGGACCTGAAATCTTCACTCTGCTTTCTCTCAACAGATGCAGCCGGACTGTTGAGTTTTTCCAGCAATTTCTGTTTTTGTTGCTGAATACTCTGCCTGTTGCAAACAGCGAGTGTGATACGCTGGGTGACACAATCTGCCAGTTGATGAGGTGTACTGAAATTCACTCACCACACTATTCATTTATACGATAAGAAGAACATCTATTTGACATAACATCAGCTTCCACTTAGAAGTGAATGCCTCTCTTTGTTCACTTTGAGAGTTGTCATTCTTGTACTTCTGTCAGCTCTAACCAAAAGGCTTCCACATAGGCTTCGGGTAACTTCCTGGATTTTGTATTCAAAACTCTATCTTTGGACCATAGGTTCCAAATTGCTTTATTGACAGTTTTGATCATTTGTCCTGCCACCTTCAAAAAATTATTCAAGAAAAAGTCCCTCTAATCTTGCATCTCTTTAAAATTGTGCAATTTAATGCTTTTGATCCTTCTTCGTTTCACAGAAATGCATTGATCCCCATGCTTTTGCAATGATATTCACCCATTGTGGTAAAGTTTAATGGGACATTCAGGAGCACAGAGGCAAGGTAAGTTCGCCACCATCTTCTTAACAGAGGCAGATGGCTTTCCCAACTATCCACTTATCCAGGCTCTTTAGTGGCCAACTAAGGATCTATTTCTGCTGCTAGGGCATTCCACCATTGCTGGATGAAGAGATAGCCTCATGAGTGCTGACAGTGTCCCTGTGAGCTCTGTCAACCACTCCTCATCTGAATCTCTGGACCATCATGTGGGCAACAGTCCCAAGACAATCTCCCCTGCCCTCACCAGATCACCCGCCCACCTTGGAAGAGGCCTACCTGACCAGTCTCAGAGACACTGACTCTATTACTTCCTCCTGAGATGTGTCCAAGATGTTGCTCTCAGCTGGGCACAGTCCTAGGAGCAGCCATTACTCCTATTAGCACTGCAGGGACTGAAGAGCCACTGTCACTCCAATTGGCTGGCAGGTAGGATGTGAGATAGTGTCCCTTAAAGAGGATACAAGCTTTTATTGCATATAACTCTTTAAATTCCCAATTGCCACAGAAGTTTGTATATCCTTACCTTGCTGTCTGCTTTCAGGGGCATCGATAAAGTTCAGATGTCAATGACTACCCATTCCACCAGTTAATGTCCTAATGTCTATTGCTATCTTTCTCTCTGTTCACAACATGTAGACATTTCTGTCATCTGCCAAATTATGAATTGATGTCCTGCATCTCTAAATACAAGTAATTAGCTTATATCATAAATAGAGGATACCTTAGCACTAAACATTGAGAAATGCCACTGTTTACTTTCCTCTGGTCCATAAAACAGCTGGACTTCACAATGCCTCGCTTAATTCAAAGAGCTGTTAATTACTTTGAAATTATCGGAAGAACTGTGAATGCTGGAAATCAGAAACAAAAACAAATATTGCTGGAAAATTTCAACAGATCTGGTAGCATCTGTGGATAGAGATCAGAGTTAACATTTTGGGTCCAGTGATCCTTCTTCAGAACATTGATTTATTTCCTTTGGTCGCTAACCTGGAAGAAAATCAATCAGTCCTTGTTCTCTCTTGACATCCTCTTGTTTTCTTATATACTTGTCCTTTGTGCTTTTTATTCCTGATATTCCATTGTATTATCAACACTAGAACATAGAGATGTACAGCACAGGAACGAGCCCTTCAGCCCACGATGTTGTGCCAAACATGACAGCAAATTAAACTAATCCCTTTTGCCTGCCCTTGATCTATATCCCATCATTCCTTGCTTATTCATGTGCTTATCTAAAAGCCCCTTAAATGCCCCTATTGTATCTGCCTCCACCAACCCCCCCTTGGCAGCATGTTCCACACTCCTACCAACCACGTGTAAAAAACATGCCCCTCACATCTCCTTTGACCATTCCCCTTCTCACCTTAAATGCATGTCCCCAAGGATTCTACAGTTCAATCTGGGAAAGATTCTGACCGTCAACTCTATCTATGCATCTCATAATTTTATAGACTTCTATCCAGTCTCCTCTCAGCCTCTGCTACTCCAGAGAAAACAACCCGAATCTTTCTAGCCTCTCCTTATAATTCATAGCCTCTAAACCAGGCAGCATCCTGGTAAATCTCTTCTGCACCCTCTCCAAAGCTTCCACACCCTTTCTTAATGTAGTGACCAGAATTGAATGTAATACTCTTAAGTGTGGCCTAACCAAGTCTTACAAAAGTACAACATGAAATCCTGGCTTTTATACTCAATTCCCTGACCAATAAAGGTAAGCATGCCAAAAAAAGGGGGGGGGGGAAGAGGTAGGGATACTATCACTGTGCCACAAGAGGGCCCCTTTTGCTATCAATAGCTCTCCACTGTCACACCCGCAATTCAGGCAAATATTTCTTCCTGATTTCAAACCACAACCCTTTCGTGTATAAGGTGAATGTGGTAATCACTACATGATACAGAAGTGGCACACAGTGAGAAAATAGAACACAGAGACTGATTTCATATGATATTCATTTTCAATAGTTTAGCAGATTACCACTTTCAATAAACCAAACACAACTTTAAAATTAAGGGTAGCAATTTTGCTGGAGCTATCAATCTCAGATAATGAGTCATGAACGAAATGTGCAGCAGCAAACCCAGTCTACTCGAAGGGCAGAGCTTATTAAGAAGAGCCCAGTTACTGACAGTTATGCTGGAAGTGAGCTCCATTTCAGTTTAATGTATGTCAACTATCACACATGCAATCATGCGCAAGTTTAACATGTATATGTCAAACCTGCAACTGAATGGTGGGGGACTGCTCCCAGCAGCCCATCCCACCATCAGCTGTTAATATCAGGGTCATAACAAGATGCAGTGGTACGAAAAAAAAACTAATAAATACTGAGGACGCAATGGTGATACATGCTGAGAAATTTATAGAAGACACATATATGAAGATATCACAACATATTTTGCAAACAAAATCCAAGAATCCGTGGATTCTGGAAATCAGAAATGCAAACAGATATTTGCTGATAAAATTCAGCAGGTCTGGCAGCATCTGTGGAGAGAAAATAACGTTAACATTTGGGTCCAGCGACACTGCTTCAGAGTTGATTGAGTGTAGCTAGGAAGAGGTTGGTATATACACTGGAGATGGGGTGGGGAGGAGTGGGAAGAGTAAATGAGAGGTGGAGACAGAGCCCAGAGAGAGAGAACAACAGTTGCGTAGACAAAGGGATGGGTCAGCCTGGGAGAATTGCACTGGAAGAACAGAATCTCATCTTCTGCTGAGTGTTCCTGCAGCCTTCAGGACTCAAAAGTGGGTGGCACGGTGGCACAGTGGTTAGCACTGCTGCCTCACAGCGCCTGAGACCCGGGTTCAATTCTCGCTTCAGGGGACTGACTGTGTGGAGTTTGCACGTTCTCCCTGTGTCTGCGTGGGTTTCCTCCGGGTGCTCCGGTTTCCTCCCACAGTCCAAAGATGTGCGAGTCAGGTGAATTGGCCATGCTAAATTGCCTCATAGTGTTAGGTAAGGGGTAAATGTAGGGGCATGGGTGGGTTGCGCTTCGGCGGGTCGGTGTGGACTTGTTTGGCCGGAGGGCCTGTTTCCACGGTGTAATGTAATCTAATCTAATCGATATCAGGTTCAATAATTTTAGGACCTAAGCACCTTATCCCATATTCTAACACCAAACTCCACACACCTTGCCTTGTCTTCACATGGGCTGCTACCACAACGAACCCATTGTCAGCTAAATGGTCATCATTAGCAGTTATTGATTCCTGACAAGTGCATTGCCTCAGTATTTATGGCTTTGGCAATGTGGGCAAAGAGAAAAGTGATGGCTCATGGTAGATTCATTGACTTGAGTATCTGTGTAAAATCTATATTCTGAAGGCAGTCATCTTTTGAACCTGTGGGAGATTAGTGTCCCTTGGTTTTCTAGGCGTTAGAGGAAATATGGCAGATGGTAACTTGGATGGAAACTGGTAAGGCAGCTACACAATAGAAGTGGGCAATGGTTTTGAAGCAATACTGAGTTTGGTGTGTCAGTTGTGACCAGAATGATTGAAGTTGATGATGCTCTTGAAAGCCTTGGCACACCTCTGCATGGCTCCAGCATCTGGGAGAACTGAGCTGAGATCTCTGTTTTCTTCTCATGTGTCATTGTCATTTGAGGAGGTTAGAATCTCTTCTTGCATTAGAAATTCTTCTCCCCTTTGTAATATCACATTGAGCAAGGCACAACAGATGATGACAATTTGGACATCCTCTATGGTGCTCATTGTAAAGCTTGCCCAGAATGGTCAATGTCAAAGAAGTGCATTTTGAGCAATCTTATGTTGTGCTCCCTGATTATTTGCCTCATGATGCAGTGTGCAGCTATTTAACAGCCTTCCTTTGGTGATGATGCATTGATGTGTGAGTCCATGGAATTCCTTGCCCACTAAGTGGTTGAGGCTTCCTCAGTAAATGCTTTTAAAGCTAAGATAAATAATTTTTTGAACAGTATAGGAATTAAGGGTTATAGTGAGAGGGCAGGTAAGTGGAGCTGAGGCCATGAAAAGATCAGCCATGATCGTATTGAATGGTGGAGCAGGCTCAAGGGGCTGGATGGCCTACTCCTGCTTCTAGTTCTTAAGGGACCTAGTCACCCAGGATCCAACAGTGCACTTGAACTGGAACCTCAAAGACCTATGGTAACTGAGTGTTCCCAAAGTATGTATCATGAGAGCTTTCTGGGAAATGGGCAAATGCTTGCATTGATCACACTGGAAGATTTAACTGAAATGATAGACCCCATCTTATATGATTCCTGAAGAAGGGCTTATGCCCGAAACGTCAATTCCCCAGCTCCTTGGATGCTGCCTGACCTGCTGCGTTTTTCCAGCAACACATTTTTCAGCTCTGATCTCCAGCATCTGCAGTCCTCACTTTCTCCCCATCTTATATGCCAAAGGCTGGCTCCCATTTCTCATTTCTTATTCATTTTTTAATTGCCATCTCCTATGCTCTCTAAATTTATTAGCCAATGGTCCATCTTCCCTAGACTGTTGAGATGGACAAAGAGTAAAAATACATCCGATCCAATAATAGAACAACCTCACCTAGTGCACACCATCATTAAACATTCAGGAAATACAATGGCAATCTTGAAGCTAGCACTGAATTTTGTCTGGTTTCTAGTTAATGAGCATTCAGCACATGCAAACACATGGCAGTTGGTCCCAATCACCTGACCACTCCACTGCTGACACTCCACTCACTTTATTTCATGAACTTAACCCAACATCAGAACACTAGGATTTCAGCTCCTGCCTACTTGGGTCCTCTTCCCTTCCATGTTTCCTGCTTGTACAGGCCCCACTAAATACCACATCAAGATCTACCTAATTATCAGAGAGCTACAAAGGAGCATTGTGAAAGACTGTCTGGTCACCGATTTCTGTTGGCTGGGTTGCTGTTTATTATCAATAAAGAGAAGAATCTGTACGATACTTTAAGAGGACAAAGGACCAGGCAGTTTAGGGAAACAGCTGGACATTTACAATGTCACTTCATGCTCAGCTGGAGGTTGTATAGAATCCATATGAAACAACGTCAGACAAATTACTCCAAGGCCCCAAGGCACCCAACCTCCACTCCCGGCACCTTCACCTGCCACCGCAAGAAATGCAAAACTTGCGTCCACACCTCCCCCCTTACTTCCCTCCAAGTCCCCAAGGGATCCTTCCATATCCACCACAAATTCACCTGCACCTCCACACACATCATTTACTGCATCCACTGCACCCAATGTGGCCTC
>NC_057714.1:27825900-27847424 GCF_004010195.1 Chiloscyllium plagiosum
CTCAGTCAAATCCCTCGAACTCAGCACCACCTTCCTAACCTGCAATCTTCTTCCTGACCTCTCTGCCCCATCCCCACTCCGGCCTATCACCCTCACCTTGACCTCCTTCCACCTATCGCATTTCCAACGTCCCTCCCCCCAAGTCCCTCCTCCCTACCTTTTATCTTAGCCTGCACACTTTCCTTATTCCTGAAGAAGGGCTCATGCCCGAAACGTCGATTCTCCTGCTCCTTGGATGCTGCCTGACCTGCTGCGCTTTTCCAGCAACACATTTTTAGCAAGTTACACTCTAGTCTGACATTGCTTGCCTTCCAGAAGGTTGATGAGATCCTAATGTCACATCAAGGTGGGGCATTGCAATGTGTCATTGGGCTACAAACAATGTGGGCTTAGAATGGGAGAAGCTATGAAAATGAAGCATATTCAATTCCACTATTTGCTTTGGTAGCTTTGACAAAGGGTCAGTTAGACTCGAAACGTCAGCTCTTTTCTATCCTTACAGATGCTGCCAGTCCTGCTGAGATTTTCCAGCATTTTCTCATTTGGTTTCAGTTTCCAGCATCCGCAGTAATTTGCTTTTATCATTTCCACTATTATCTGGTTTCCAACATTTCAACTGTTCACTACATTATGTGTTCGGAACCACAGGAATGCACGCAAAATTGTAAATAACGGAGTTCTTAACCTCTTTCTAAAAATCTAATTTTCAGTGCATTTCATATTCAACATTTAAGTGTAACTTACTGTATAAATTCTAAATTTCATCCAGGCTTTTGTGGGATACATAAGCTGTCTACTTAAGAGCAGAAGATAGTTAACTAGGGAAACCAGTTGAAACTACTTTTAATTTACATTCAGCTGAGATCATGCTTTCATTTCAGAGCATATAATTAGGGGCATCTTAGTGCAGCTTCGAATTGAGTATGACTGAATGCTGGGAGTTAGATAAGTGAAAGGGTTAGGGGAAAGATGTGCGGAGTTGTTCCTTTGTCCAAAGTTTACACTCTGTAAGTAAGTGATTAATATCTAGTTTATTCTTCAAATTTATATAATATAAGAACTCAAGGCAAACAGGACAAATATGTAAGAAAATAAATAATTGAATTAAAAATTAAGTAACTAACTAAAACACATTAAGGATGATAAGTCAGTGATTTCTATGTGATTCGGGCAATCTCAGAACATAGAACATAGAAAAGTACAGCTCAGAACAGGCCCTTCAGCCCACGATGTTGCGCCGAGTTTTAATCCTAATGTAAAATAACCTAACCTACACACCCCTCAATTTGGTGCTGTCCATGTCCATGTCCATGTCCATGTCCAGCAGTCACTTAAATGTCCCTAATGACTCTGCTTCCACCACCACCGCTGGCAACGCATTCCATGCATTTACAACTCTCTGTGTAAAGAACTTACCTCTGATGTCTCATCTATATCTTCCTCCTGATATCTTAAAACTATGACCTCTTGTGCCAGTCAGTCCTGCTCTATGGAGAAGTCTCTGGTTATTGACTCTATCCATGCTTCTCATTACCTTGTATACCTTGATCAGGTCACCTTTCTTCCTCCTTCTCTCCAGAGAGAAAAGTGCGAGTTTAGTCAACCTCTCTTCATAAGACAAGCCCTCCAGTCCAAGCAGCATCCTGGTAAGGGTTAGTGTCAATTCGCCACAGCATATTCACCACCGGTGATTAGCCACTGCCAGTTCTCCACCAGCATTTCTCCACTGGGGTCGTTTCACCTCTGGAGATATTCACCACCGGAAATATATGTATGTACTGATTGTTTTCCCTCCCACCTGTTCTTTCATATTTCTCAGTCCCCTTTATTTATACAACTACATACTACATATTGATAATAAAGGGGTAAAATAAATATCATTTTATTGGTTTATATATAAAAATTAGTTACAAACTTTAACCAGAAAAAGGAAATATATTTTAAAAATCTTTATAATGGCAGTAAAATCTCACATTAATATTAAACAATGAAATTTCAGTTCATTTGATAGTTACACGCTATTCCTCTAAGATATTCCAAACAATCTCTTTCACCGTATTCAAAAACAACGCAACGCAAACACTATCTTAACCTATATAATGACAATTTTATAGAGTTTAGATATGCTTGTTGTCTAACATTTTAAACGTTGTTGAATTTTTAAAAAATCTATTAACAAAAATAAATGGTTATTAAAACAAATAAACGCTACCACCAATATTCAAAATATACGACTTATTTAGGGTGGCGAATCGTCGTCAGTGGCCAATGGGCGGTGGCTAAGCATCTTCGGCAGACAAAGGGCAGTGGCTAATCATTGGCAGCGAATCTGCTGTGGCGAATGGTTCCATCCCGCCTGGTAAACCTTCTTTGCACCCTCTCCAAAGCCTCTGTATCATTCCTGTAGTAGGCCGATCAGAATTGGACACAATATTCCAAGTGTGGTCTCACCAGGGACTTGTAGAGTTGTAAAAAAAACCTCACCGCTCTTAAACATGATACCCCTGTTAATTAAAACCAAAACACCATATGCTTTCTTAACAACCCTATCCACTTAGGTGGCAACTTTGAGGGATCAATGTACTTGAACACCAAGATCCCTCTGTTCCCCACACTGCTAAGAATCCTGTCTTTAATCCTATATTCAGCATTCAGGTTTGACCTTCCAAAATGCATCACTTTGCATTTATCCAGGTTGAACTCCATCTGCTGTTTTTCAGCCCAGCTCTGCGTCCTGTCTATGTCACACTGCAGCCTGCAATAGCCCTCGATACTATCAACGGCACCTCCAACCTTTGTGTCATCTGCAAATTTACTTACCCACCCCTCAACCTCCTCTTCCGAGTCATTTATAAAAACTACAAAGAGCAACTGCCCAAGTACAGAGCCCTGCAGGACCCCACTCAACACTGACCTCCAGGCAGAATACTTACCATCTACAACCACTTTCTGCCTTCTGTCAGCCAGCCAATTCTGAATCCAGATAGCCAAATCTCCCTGTACCCCACAACTCCTGACTTTATGAATGACCCTACATTGGGAACCTGATCAAATACCTTGTTGAGATCTATATACACCACATCCACTGCTTGACCTTCGTTGACCTGTCTTGTCACCTCCTGAAAGAACTCAAAAAGATTAGTTAGGCATGACCTGCCCTTTAATCATGCTATGCTTTTCCAAATTCTTTCCTCGGAATTCTTTCCAAAACCTTGCTGATCACAGACATAAGACTGACTGGTCTGTAATTGCCAGGGAATTCTGTATTACCTTTCTTGGAAAGAGGAACCAATTCTCTGGTACGACTCCTGTGGAGAGTGAGGAAGCAAACATCTTTGCGAGTGGCTTAGCAACCTCCTTTCTCGCTTCCCCGAGCAGCCTGTGATAAATCTGGTCTGGCCCTGGGGATTCATCAATTTTAATGTTTGCCAAAATTTCCAGTACATCAACTTCATCAATCTTGATCTGTTCAAGCCTGTATCCCAGCTCCTCAAAGTTCTCATTCAGAACAAGGTCCCTTTCCTTAGTGAAAACTGAAGCAAAAAACTCATTTACGGCTTCCCCTATTTGCTCAGACTCTACGCACAAGTTCCCTACACTATCCCTGATTGGCCCTACCTTCTCCCCGGTCATTCTCTTATTCCTCACGTATGAGTAAAATGCCTTTGCGTTCGCCCTAATCCTTCCTGCCTAGCCTTTCTCGTGCCTCCTCCTGGCTCTTCTCAGTCCATTTCTGAGCTCCTTTCTAGCTAGCCTGTAATCCTCTAAAGCTGTGCCAGATCCTTGCTTCCTCCACCTTACGTAAGCTGCCTTCTTCCTTTTGATGAGAAGCTCCTCTGTTCTCGTCATCCAAGGTTCCTTAATCTTACCCCTTCTTACCTGTCTCAGAGGGACAAATTCGTGCATCACTCACAATAACTGCTCTTTAAACAGTGTCCACATGTCTGCTGTGCCCTTTCTGTGGAACAATTGCTCCCAGTCTGTATTTTCCAACTCCTGTCCGATGGCATCATAATTTCCTTTTCTCCAATTCATTATCTTCCCTTGGTAACCAATCCTTTCCCTCTCCTAGTCTATGGTAAATGTGAGGCAGTTCTGGTCACTGTCACCAAAGTGCTCTCCCACCACGAGATCTGACACCTGTCCTGGTTCATTGCCGAGCACCAAATCCAAAATGGCCTCTCCCCCGGTCGGCCTGTCTACATACTGAGTAAGGAAACCCTCCTGAACACACCTGACAAAAACGGCTCCATCCAAACCAACTGTACTAAGGAGGTTCCAGTTGATATTGGAGGAGAAAGTGAGGGCTGCAGATGCTGGAGATCAGAGCTGAAAATGTGTTGCTGGAAAAGCACAGTAAGTCAGGCAGCATCCAAGGAACAGGAGAATCGACGTTTCGGACATAAGCCCTTCTTCAGGAAGGGCTTATGCCCGAAACGTCGATTCTCCTGTTCCTTGGATGCTGCCTGACCTGCTGCGCTTTTCCAGCAACATATTTTCAGCTCCAGTCGATATTGGGAAAGTTGAAGTAACCCATAACAACATCCCTGCTACATCTACATTTTTCCAAAATCTGCCAGCCTATGTGTTCTTTAATCTCCCTACTACAATTTGGGGGTCTGTAGAAAACCCCCAATGAAGTGGCTGTTCCCTTGCTGTCCCTAACTTCTACCCATACTGACTCATTAGATAAACCTTCCTCAACAACCTTTGTTTCTGTAGCAGTGATGCACTAACTGATTAGTAATGCTATACCCCCTCCTCTTTTTCCCCCTTCCCTGTTCTTCTAAAATGTTCTAAATCCTGGAGCATCTAGAATCCATTCCTGGCCCTGTCTCTGTTATGGCCACAACATCATAGTCCCAAGTACTGATCCATGCTCTAAGTTCATCACTCTTATTTCTGACACTCCCAGCGTTAAAGCAGACACACTTTAACCAATCCCTTTGTTTCACCACGTGAAAAACCTTCCTGATAGATTCACTACATCCTGTCACTGCCCCATCTACAACTACCCCCATCTCAGATATGTAGCTCTGGTTCCCATCTTATGATTAAATTCCTTACAGTATGGAAACAGGCCATTTGGCCCAGTAAGTCCACACCAACCCTCCAAAGAGTAACCCACCCAGACCTATTCCCCTACCCTAGGTTTACCCCTGATTAATGCACATTACACTACGGGCAAATTAGCAATAACAATTCATCTAACATGCACATCTTTGGATTGTGGGAGGAAACCCACACAGACATGGAGAGAATGTGCAAACTCCACACAGTCACCCGAGGTGGGAACCAAACCCGGATCCTGGGTGCTGTGAGGCAGCAGTGCTAACCACTGAGCCACCGTGCCACCAGATCTACAGGAAGTGATTGCAGCTTGAGCAGCTTTAGGTCAAATGAACTGAAGGCTGAACTACAGACAATACGATGCAAAAGGGAGGATGACATTTAGGATAGAGTGTTCTGATTTGATCACAGGTCAGGGAAAGGAGAAAGTTACTGCAAGAGAGGCAAGTAAGTGACTCAGAAGACAGGAATTTTTGCAATTTTCCAACAGGTTTAAAGTTCATTTGTGATGTTTGAGTGAGAGCTGCAGGGTGGTTAAGCTCAATGCCCAGGGCATTGTGGTAAAATAGCTAATCAAGTAAGGCAACATAAATGAATGTAGTGGACAAAGTTAAAAATCACACAACCCTAGGTAATAGTTCAACAGGTTTATTCAGAAGTGCTAGATTTTGGAGTACTGCTCCTTTATCAGGTGGTTGTGGAATCTAAGATCATAAGACACAGAATTTAGGAACGAAGGAGCAGGGCTCCAAAAGCTAGTGCTTCCAAATAAACCTGTTGGACTATAACCTGGTGTTGTGTGATTTTTAACTTTGCCCACCCCAGTCCAACACCAGCATCTCTGAATGTAGTGGAGTAAGAAACCCTGTAGAGAGTGCAGTTGACACTGTAATTTGCAATAAAAGAAATCGAGAAAACTGTGTTTTGATCCCTGTTTAGGCTTGAAACATCTCCTCTGGGCTGGAGAGGAACTTACAATGGGAGAGGAAGGATTTAGTTATTCTGGTCCACATCCACCAACAACATAGGTCTGACAAAGAAATAGGCCATGTGAGGTGCTAGACATCAAATTAAGATGCAGTCATAAATGTAATAATGTCTACATTATTACCTGAGCCACCTGCAAATTGGCATATGTCAAATAAAATTAGGGAAATGAATGCATGGCTCAATGGCTGGTGTGATAGACGTGAGTTTTGGTTTGTGAGGCATTACCACCAATATTAGGGGAAGTGGGAATTATACCTTTGGAATGGCTACACCTGAATAATACAAGGAATGGCATTCTAATGATCCAGATAACTAGGGATGTAGGGAGGATTTTAAACTAAATAGTTGGTCTCCTCATGGGGCACGAATTATCCCTGTAGGAGGTACACTCCCTCCAAGACCCTGGTCATTTGCACACATCCTGAGCTCCCCCATCAACATTGTTTAAATAGCAGTAAAGGATGGGTTGAGGTTTTTAAGTGGCTACTCAAGGATCTCAAATGGTATCAATTGAATGTCTATTCTTGAACTTTTCCACCTCAGACTTAATTGAAGGGTGTCATGAAAACAATGGTGTCTCCACCAGGCACCTTCCCATCCAATTACAGCACCCCACCCAGCCTGCCTCTCGGGCTGAAATTCTACCCAGACGGCGAACATTGTTTTTCAGGAAGATAGATCTGGATCCCACTATCTCCTGGAGATATTTCAATTTGCTAAGTGAGGACAGAGAGGACAGTTTGGAGTCAGATCCAAGAAATAAATTCTAATGTGAGGAGAATGATAATTTACCAACTGCTCAATTAAATCCCCTCTCCACCTTCAGCAGCAGTATTAGATTCCACCCTTTGTCTGATTATTGATTTCTTTGGGAAAATTAAATATTTAACTTCTGCAACTATAATTCCCATAACATCAGAATTATCTCTGTTTGACTTCAATATTGTGTGCCATTTACTGTAACTTCATACTGCTGACTTATAATAGTTTGTTCAAACATTAAATAAAGTGGACCACAAACATTTTGTTTTCTCTCTATCAAATCTTATCTGGCAGTAAGTCAAATCATATTTGATCCGTACAAGATCCTTTCAACTATGTTGTCAAAAAAACAGCAGCATTGTTCTTTTAAAAAAAAAGTCTAACCTAGGCAGAAAATAGATGAGAAAAAGTGGCAGATATTTGACAGTTGAACATTATTGCACATTCTTGTTTAAAAATAAATAAATCTTCTTACTACTGAAGCAATAAACAATCTTAGTTTTTTTTGTGTGTGTCTAAAGTTGTACTGACAGTAATATCAACAAAGACATAGTCAGCAGTTTGTGAATGCTTTGTTCAGCAGTTCCCCCGGATGTTTGCAGAAGAGACAGCCAAGACCATTTAATCTACATTCCTATGTTTTGCGTTCACCATGGTAACGTAGTAGTGGCCTTTTGGCTCAATGAATTTGGAATTGATCCCAGTGTACCCTTCACGTTCAACATTGTCCTTTTAACAGGATTGCGCTCTATTTATTTTTGTAGTGTGTTCTGTTCTAATGAGGCATACTGGATATGAAAATTAATTTGGACACAAAACTATACTTTCAAGCTCATGACCAAACCGGAAGCCGGAGACTTGAGGAAAGTTAAACCTCAGGTCTCGCTGTAGTGACTGAACTGCCCACATCTATTGTGTTCCCAGAGGCAGCTTTGCTCAGCTTCAGTTTTGGCTGGAGGGGGGTGGGGGGGTGGGGTGGGGGTTGGTTGAGAGCGAATGGGGAGGGAGCAAATTGGAGGACAAGTACAGGCTAAAAAAGATTTGGAAACAGGCCTTTCGACCCAACAAGTCCACACCGACCCTCCAAACGGTATCCCACCCAGACCCATTCCTCTATATTTACTCCTGACTCATGCACCTAACCTATACATTTCTGAACACTATGGGCAATTCAGCACAGCCAATTCACCTAACCAGCATATCTTTGGATTGTGGGGGGATACCTGTGCAGACACGGGACAACGTGTTAACTCCACACAGTCACCTGAGGCTAGAATTGTAAGATAGCAGTGCTAACCACTGATCCACTGTACCACAGAGACTAAGTGTATAAAAACCTAACAGCTTGTGCCCAGGACTCCTGACCATCCCGTTAACGATGATTGTTGATCCAGAGAAACTGGAAACAGCACAAAATCTAACTGCTGTTCTATGGGATTTACAAAGTTGTCCTGAAATCAGATCCCTTGTCTTGGATATTCAAATGATTCCAGTGCTTGTTTCTGGCGGAGAGCACAGGACCATGTGAAGCCCTGGTAAACCTAGGAGTAGCTTCAATGTGAAGGAGGTGCTGGCGCCGTTCGGCCCATCCGTTTGGAAGTTTGTCGCTGCTGCTGTTCTTAAGGAATTTCATCCCTTCAATTAATGTTAGATATTTTCAAGCAACCAAACATGTAAAATACATCTTTGGAACAGGGACATGAACTCTAGCCAAGGCCTTCTTAACAATTCAATAATAAAACTACATCAAAGAAAAACAGGCCTCCCTGACCCAAATATAAATAAGCAGATTTCGATGTTTATATCATGTCATTGATCTTGATTTTATTTTATATTTAAGTTTAAATCATATCCACATGCCAGTTTAATTTCTTCAGTGTGCTACTTTTAGTGCAGCACTTAATTTGTTTGCACAGACTCCTGCATGTGTTTTTCAACAAGAGTTTGTTTTGAATGAGTTGATGACTAAATAACAGCTCAGGCAGCAGTTTAAGCAAACCCAGCAACCACAATGTTAAAGCTGAATGCAAAGCACATTAAATCCATTGATTGACTTCAGAACTTTTAAACCACCTGTGTGTAGAGCAGAGGAATAATCATCAAATGCGTTAAGATCGAAAAGTTAAATTAGAAAGTAACAAGCAGTTAAATAATAATATACCGTTCATAAAAAGTATCCATTTTGATGGACCTGAGGAACTCAGATTATCATTTCATGCTGAGCTTCAAACATCAACTGCATATGTGTAACCACATTCACCTCTGGTACCGAGATACTTCTGTCGAGACAAGAGAAATACAACGTATTTAAAGAGACAAGAGGGAAAATTGTCAAAGTGAGAAATCATGCATAAAGACAAAAAAAAAAGTGGAAAATGCACAGATCCATTAGCATCAGAGAAAGACAAGACAGGTTGCTTCTTTTGATGGGAACATTGCTCAAAAATTGTGAATCTATCTGGTTAGTTCCTGTTGTAACTGGCATGTGTGAGACTGAGATAAGACAGAATGGATAGCAATCAAAAGGGGCACTGGATGAAAGGAGAAGGAAACTGTGAAGTAGATAGTAATAAAAACTGGGGGAGAGATATCAGAGTACTAGAGGGAAGCTGGAAGCTTGGGTTGACTGCCAGCATTAACTTCAAAGGTGTAGGGAGGGAGAGTGTCATCATTAATTGGAGGAGAGTGGAAGGGAATCATGCCAGTTTGAACTGAGAGAACCTCTAGAAGAGGAGCACCAAGATTGTTGAATATAAGATTGAATTAATGGGGAGGATAATATCAATTTCAATTGAGACATCTGGGAAAGATAGTTTGGGAGGTTATATATCATGCATTGACTCTGTGACTGGGGCCAGAAATGTTATGGTTCATGCGCATCGCAGGCTGGGCCTTGTTGTTTTTGAGAAGGTGGTGGTGAACTGCCTTCTTGAACTGTTGCAGTCTATTTGGTGTAGGTAGCCTCACAATGTCATTAAGGAAGGAATTCCAGGATTTTGACCCAATGATACTGAAGGCAATATTTTTCCAAGTCAGGATGGCGAGTGGCTTGCAGGAGGATTTGCTGCCAGTGGTATTCCCATATATCTGCTGCCTTTGTCCTTCCAGATGGAAGTGCTCATAGGTTTGAAAGGCGTTGTCTAAGGATCTTCGGTGAACTTCAGCAGCACATTTTCTATTTAGCTGTTGCTACTACAGCTTTGGCTTTGGCTTCGATGGAGTCAAGCTTCTTGAGTGATGTTGGATGTTGGATTCATCCAGGCATTTGGGGAGTATTCCATCACATTCCTGACTTGTACCTTGTCGAAGATGGATAGGCTTTGGTAAGTCAGGAGGTGAGTCACACGCCACAGTATCCCGCGTCTGACCTGCTCAGACCACACCCTCTATTTGTCTCCTGTCGTAATAGAGGGTGTGGTTTTGAAAATCAAAATGACCTTTCTTTTTTAAGATTAGAAGTTATTGCTCAGAAATGTAAAAATGCTTTAAAAATGATCAGAATCGATAATTATTGTGTAAACATTGAAATTCTTGGAGGCTGCATGTTGCCAATAATTTCCCACCAATTTTGTACCTTCAATATTTAGATTTTTCCTTTTGTGTTTTAATGTACTTATGTTTCTTTGTCTCTACAATGCAAGCAGTTGGATGTTATTTTTGTGACAACTTAAGCTGCAGAGTCAATGTATATACTTGTTTCCAAGCTTCAGAGTCATACTTGATTTTTCAACATGTTTGAAGCTGTTGACCAACTTTTGCTAATTTCCTTGGTATGCTGGTGTGTTAGATATATTCAGCAATTCAGCTAATGTTACCGATTCCCACCAAACTGAGTGGTTTGTTCCTGTGTCATGAAGGATGCTCAAGGTTACAAATTTCGTGGCAAGTGCCATTTCTTCTGTGAATCCAATTGTGAACCCAATGTGAGCTCCTTAAAAGTGATGGGAAAATATTAAAATATTATAAGAAAGTATCTGCACAGAGGATGCAAAGTGTCACAATTGTGCAATTATAATCTGGTCAGATGGGCAGAGCAGTGGTAAATAGAATTCAACTCAGTAAAGTGTGAGACAATGCACTTGGGAAGGGCTAACAAAACAAGAGTTTACATTATGAATGGTTGGACTCTGAAAGTACTGAAGATCAGAGGGACCTTGGTATCCAGGACCTTGGTAGGAGGGCAGGAAGGTAAGGTGTTTTAAAAACGGCTTATGGAGTTCTTGCCTTTATTAGTTAGGGCATAGAATACAGGAGCAGGAAAGATATGCTGGACTGAAAACAAAAAATGCTGGAGATCACAACAGGTCATCTATGCCGAGAAAGCAAGCTAACATTTCAAGTCCAGATGACTCTTCATCAGAGTTTGGGCGAGGTGTAGAGGGAGCAGCATTAATGCAAAAGTGCTTGGGAGCAGGTGTTGGAGCGCTGGCAGAGAAATGATATTGATTAAATAATTGTCAGATTAAGTAACCGGAATATGAGAATGGCAGAACAATGGTGTGTTTAACTGTCAGACTGGAAAAAACACACAGTCCCATTGCGCTGGTGGAAGGAGAGAGAGGGTGACAGAGAATGTAACAAGCAAAGCTAAAAGAAAGGGAAGGAATGGGTTCATAATTTAAAGGTGTTGACCTCAATATTGAGATCAGAAAGTTTGCCTAGTTTGAAGATCAGATGTTTCTCCTCCAGTTTGCGCTCTGATTCACTGGAGCATTGCAGTGGTCAGACAAGTGGGCATGCGAGCAGGATGCTGTGTTAACATGTCCAGCTAGGGAAGGTCAAAGTCATGCTTGCATATGGACCAGAGGTGTTCTGGAAAGTGATCACCCAGTCTGTATTTCGTTTCCCCAATGTAGACTAGATCACATTGGGTGCAGAAAATACAATACATAAGATTGGAGGAGGTGTTGGTGAAACGCTACTTCACCTGGAAAGACTGTTTCAGCCCTCAAATGGTGAGCAGAGGGAGGTGATGGAGCAGATCGTGGTTAGGACCCAGGTGGAGTACTGTGTGCAGTTCTGGCCAGCAAATTATAGGAAGAATGTGATTTTACCAGAGAGGGTACAGAAGAAATTTAAAAGGATGCTGCCGTGGTTGGAGAGACTGTGCAATAAAAGGAGATTGGATAGGCTAGATTTGCTTTTCATGCAGTAGCGAAGGTTAAGAGAAAACCTTGCAGTGGTGTATAAGATTATGATGAACATTGATAAAGTGGATAGAAAAACACTTTTGACTAGAAAAGCATTGACTAGAGACTCAACTGGACTAGCAACATAAACATAGTGGAGACAAGAGTAGGTCAGAGGCTAGGAATACTGCAGCGAGTAATTCACTGCCTGACTCCCCAAAGCCTGTCCACCATCGACAAGGCACAAGCCAGGAATATGAATGAATAGCCCCCACTTGCCTGGGTTGGTCAGCTTCAACAGCACTCAAGAAGCTTGACACCATTCAGGACAAAGCAGTCCGCTTGATTGACTCCATATCCACAAGCATCCACTACCTCCACCATTACAAGATGCATTGTAGAAATTCACTAAAGATCCTCAGACAGCACCTTCCAAACCCACAACCACTTCCATGTGGAAGGAAAGGGCAACAGATATATGGGAACACCACACCTGCAAGTTTTCCTCCAAGCCTCTCAATGTCCTGTTTTGGAAATATATCACTGTTCCTTCACTATCACTGGGTCAAAATCCTGGAATTATCTTCCTAATAGCATTGTCCGTCAACCCACACCAGGTGGACTGTCAGGTTTAAGGCAGCTCACTACCAACTTCTGAAGGGAAACTAGGGAGGGGCAATAAAGGCTGGCGGGCTAACAGGCAATGCCCACATCCAACAAATTAATTTTAAAAAAACAAGGCAGACGTTAAGAGAATTGAAGAGAATAATGTTCACCAGGAGAGGGTTGGGCATTTCAAGCTCACTGCCTGAAAGGGATGTTGAGTCAGAAACTCTTGCAATATTTAAGCAGTATTCCAATGTTCACTTACACTGCTGCTGCCTCCACGTCTATGGGCTAAGATTTGGATAACTGATTTGTTAATAGTTAGATCTTTCTCGGGATCAGTGCAGATGCAGTGGACCGAATGATGTTTTTCTGTGATGTAAACTTCTTGGAATCAACAATTTGATGATTCTTTTAAGGACAACTAACCTGTCTATAAAAAACACACACAAAATCCTACAAGGTGGCCTCCAGAAATCACATGGGTGTCCTTGTCAACTCACTATCAGCCAAAAAAAACAGACCAGTGTTTCCTGGATGGTGTCAAGCTTTTTGAGTGTTGTTGGAGCTGCACCTATCCAGGCAAGTGGAGGCTATTCCTTCACACTCCTGACTTGTGCCTTGGCGATGGTGAACAGGCTTTGGGGGGTCAGGAGCATCGATAACAAAGGGAGACATTTAGAACTCAATTGAGCTTTGGGGAACACATTTAGTCCTTCCTGAGGCTTAAAGATTTAAAAGTTCGGAGAGACACAGGGGACTGGTAGGATTCCCATAGAAAATTCCAGTAAAATCGACTTTGTTTTGTGGATCAATGGTCCATCAAACATTAATAAAACAGCTATCTTATGTTGTGATCTATATTACAGGCAATGAGATATCGGTTTATACAAAGCTCCCTAGGTCGTTCTGTAGGAGATATCCTCAGAGAAACAGTTCTCATCCAAAAAGCACTCAAGGTAAAAAGCTTTATGAAATCACAGCATGAGCTTTAATTGCAGAACGACTGAGAAACGAGAAACTTCTTTTGCCTTCTCTGAAAGCCTGCTCTACTTAGTCCATCCACAGTTGAAACTAACTCTTAACTATCCAACTATAGAAACCCTTGCAGCTGCTAAATTCTGACTTCAAGCTTTGTACCCCTTCAATTTGGAAGGAGAATCTTAAATCAAATAGCAGGCCTGCAATAATAACAGACTGACCTTATCTCCATCTTTACAAGTATCTCTTTTCCACATCTACTTAATCTTTGTTTCTCTACTTTAGCTATTTATTGTACTATATCTTTGTTTGGTAATTTTCAGCAATAGTTGTGTAATAAATTAAGCTTTTTCCTGTTTAAGACGAAAGATGTGCTGGTTGATCTTAAAAAAAAACATGAGAACACCCCGAAAAAACTAAAAAGATAAACAAGTTATACAAATTTACAGTTCATACATCACGTTGCAGACACATCCAGTCTGCTTGTGATTGTAGTTAGATATAGGAAATATGTTTTTTAAAATGTACTTGAGATGAGCTGTTCATCAATGTTGTTGTTATCAATGTTCTTTCTGGTGTCTGCACTAATCATTTCACCTTCTCCATATCACTAGATCTGCACATTTTATATAGGCAGAAGCAAACCCAGGAAATTGAGGTTGAAAGTAAGAATGGTTAACATGAGAATGAAAGCTGAGCTTCACATATGAACCAAATATAACAAGAGATATGAGCAATTGGATTAAAAAAAAGAAAATAAATGGAAATTTGGGACATCACGGTGGCTCAGTGATTAGTACTGCTGCCTCATAGTGTCAGGAACCCAGCCTCGGGCGGCTGTCTGTGCGGAGTTTGCACGTTCTCCCCGTGTCTGCATGGGTTTCCTTCAGGTGCTCCGGTTTCCTCCTACAGTCCAAAGATGTGCAGGTTAGATGGATTGGCCACGTTGGACTGCCCATAATGTCTAAAGATATGCAGGTTAGGTGGATTAGCCATAGGAAATGCAGGATTACAGGGATAGGGTGCGGGTGTGACTGGAATGCTGTTCAGAGATTCAGTATGGATTCAATGGTCCAAATGGCCTGCTTTCACACTGTAGGGATTCAATGGTTACAGTGAAGCAAGTCAGATATAAGATGAGAACTTTGTAAGTTTTCCAAATGGAGGCTGAGGAATAAGTAGGGTGTGGAATATTTTGAATATTTATACATTACAAAGAATCAAGTTAATTGAGCACTTTTGGAGAAACCACCTCTGCAAATGAAGAGGAGTTCACAATATATTTCCTGCAAGTTGAAATACAGATTTGAAATGATCGGTTGGAACAAAACCAGGCCTAGCATCACCAGTATAACTACAGCATTGACTCAGGCAGGTAAGTACATTCTGAGAAAGTGACGCAATGGCTGGTGAACCAAATCTATAAAGAATAGTAAGTAACTGAAGACTGTGGAAAGGTAACAGTAATAGAAATCTTCAAACAGAAGGGTACACATGCAGTAATTACAATAAATCAACTTGTCAAGTAAATTCAGAAAGTTACAGTGTTTATTAAATCACTGGAAAATAAAAATGTAATAGAAGTGGTGATGCATGGAGAAAAAGAGGATAAAGCACAATAAATCAATTGTTTGTGACTGGACAGATTTTGGAGCAATTTTCAGAACACACAACCCATTGTTTCAAAAACTTCAAAGGTTTGAAGTAGGCCTTTGTCAGTGATTGGTGAGAAGGAACATGGTATGTCTTAAGGATTTATTGTGTTCATGAGAAGCTAGTCAGATTGATAGAAAACACCTACAGTCTGAATGGATAGGAAACTAAAGGAATGTTTCAGTTCAGCATATAGACCGAGAGAGAGATGCATACTGTCATCTGATTTATAGGAAGCGGTCATGAATCTTGAACCAAAAGTTGAATTTGGGGGAGTCTCCTTGTGAAGCAAGCGTTTAAACAATTTCATATTTGCTGATAACATTCACGTTAAAGCAACATCGAGGCAGATTTGTAAAAACTGCGATGAAGCAAACAAAATAGATCACGTCATCAAAACAAAAATAAAGATTTGGGAAGATGTCGTTATTTCAATTAGAAAGGACAATCAGGTAGAGATGTTTGTACAGTGCAGTGAAAATGACATTCCAAGAAGAATTGAACTGGTTTCACATTTGAATGTTTGAATATGAAGATTAAATGAAAATAATAGTAGGTAAGACAAAACTAGATGGGAGTGTGAATTGTGAGAAGGATGCAAAGATGATGTGTAGAGATTTGGAGAGGCAAAATGAGAAGGCAAACATTTGGCAGATAGAGTGCAGTAGGAAGAAATGTTCAATTATCCACTTTGGAAGGAAAAAAGTAGAATTAAAGGATGTTTCTTATGTAGGGGATAGGCTGGGAAATGATAGAAAAAACAAGGCTTTACATGAGAGGTAAGAAGGTTGGAAAAAAGGTGAGATGCTCAAGGGAGCAGAAAGTAGAGGAAGGCATATCTTATTAGAGTGCAATACAGACATCTCATCCATTCAATATAGATTTTCAGTGCCTTAAGTCAAAATTGAACCCATTGTGTTTGCAATGGTCAAATCTATCCTCGGACATCAATTTTCATTCATCATGTGGCTTGGCCACAGACCTGCCATGCATCTTATCAATTTTGACAGCTCCTCTGATAATTTCTTTTGTAGAAATAGTCAATTTTTGTCCTCCATTTTCCCATATCTTCAGGATCTTTGTCATTCATATATACTGGTAGACAATATTCAATATTAGCTTCCACATAAATGTGGCATGCAGGTGTGGAAAATCAAAAAAAAAAGTAATTCGTCAAAAATCTTCTTCACAAAATATTGGGAACAGAAGTCCATATAAAGAAAAAAAACTAAGTGGAATGCATTAAAAGATCAAAAAAAAACTGAATTCTTTCAAGGCTTTGGACTTTCTTTGAAGCCCACTCCAAAAGGGACACACAGCGTAATTCACCCCAAAAGAATGAAAAATAGCAGGAGATTACATTTCAGTGTATTCCAATATATCTTGTTTGCCCCTTTCAGTGGGACCAGACTGGGCTAGTCTAAAAGGTTTGCTGGGAAATTAAAATGATGCCAAAGTGTCTGGTGAGTCAGATTTGCCAATCTCTTTCCTTCGTAAATCGCCGTAACCACAAAATAAATTATTTTCAATCTAAAAAGAGTTAACATTAAATTGTTACAATGTATAATTCACTGAGGTGGGGCTATTGTGTTCTTTGAACTGTTCTGACTAAGTGAAAATATTCAAGAAATAACCTGTTCTGACAGCCACTTTAATATTAGACTTCAGGCAATGTTATACTTGTAGAAGCATGATCCTTGGTAATGTGTTTTAATTTTTATTAAAGTGAAGCAGTCTTCAAGATAACCTAGATCAACCAAGTGACAGACAAGATAGCCACTTTGTGTGAATTGACTCAGTCCAGATGCCATTGAGGTTGGTTAGCACAGTTGGCTGCAAGGCTGGTTTGAGGTGCAGAGTGTTGCCAACAATGCAAGCTCATTTCCTACACCAGCTCAGATCACTTTGAAAGCCTTTGCCTTCTCAATCTTTTCTCTCACCTGAGGTGTAGTGACCCTTAGGTTAAACTCACCCCCTGTTGATTCTCTCAAATAAGTAATCAGCCTGCGGTCCTCTAGGATAGGAGCAACTTTCACCTTGATTTGACAATTTATTCTTTCACAATATACAGCTGCTAACCCTAGGAATAAAGTATACCAGTCACTATTCCAACGTGTAAAGCCTAAAAATATCATAAACAAGTATTGTCAAAATTGAGTTTAATCCGGGACTGTAATATGATATCAGATCTATGATATCAGAAGCATTCTGGGCTTTAACAAAATAAAATTATCCTTCTGCAATCTAAACATAGAAATATTGGCAATAGGTGAAGGATAATCTATTTCCTGTGCTACATCACTGATGCCACATCAGGTTAATAGTTGAGTGTGATATGTATGAGATAACCATGTGTGAGTTGAGGTTTGTTGTATCTTGGCCCTCTTATGTACATTAAGAAATGTTCTCCCATGACCAATTGACACAGAAGGCAGGATGAACTGGATTTAACATCTGCTGCCATATAGAGGGTCAGAGCAGAGGACCATTTGAGTCTAAAATAAGCCTGAATGATATTTGGCCCATTGTACCTCTACCAACAGTGCAATCACTCTCTCCTGTTGCACTACTTCCAGGAGAATATATGGGCTGTCTTCATTTACCAACTGACCTCAGCACATGAAAGATATTTGAATAACATCCTTGCAAGGTCATAACCATCGTCTTGGCAACCTCTTATTTTTGTCCTTGAAAATCTGCTGCAGTCAGAGAAATAGGCTATCTAGAAGTAAAAACAATGGCATGTTAAAAGCTGTTGCTTTCTGGATAATCTATCCTCTCTGCCTATCACTCTCCATGACCAATGACCAAAAAGCCATGTTGAATCAGCTGAGTCACAGTTATTGTGCCATCCTGTTCACGCACAATGATCTCATGGCCATTTCAAGGTGAATGAATCATTTGTCCCTTTATCTTTAAGCTTTTCCATTCTTGAGGTTTATTTTAAATAAAATCACTGGTAATACTCCTATCTACAGAAGTAACTGATCATCAGGTGAAAATAAATGTTTTCCATGTCTTAACTAGTAGCTGGCCAGTTGAAAGCAGTTTTGATGTTTCTTTAAAGTTGAAGAAGGGAAAAGGAAAAGAACTTGGATCACACAGAAAATGACACTGAATAATACTTTTCCAATTTAAAACATGGAAACTGGGGCAGCACTGAGGGATGAGGACAAGTTTGGAGTCTGGGTTGGAATCCATATGTTCAACCCACATTACGCAAAAGAAAATTACATACTTACTTACCTCTGACCTTTTAGGTTAGTCTTCTGATGGAGTATTCTGTAGAACTTGCCATCCTTTGAAATCTTCAGGGGTACAGCAGAGAGAAACACCAGAGAAGCAGAGTGCCTTGTTACAGCACGCGCTGTCAAATTCCAGTCAGTAAATAGTTGAAACGCACTAACGTACTTTGAGAAACAGTGGAGAGGCGATGTGCAAGGTAAGTGGGTGATGGGTGAAGCAGGTAGGCAGCTAAGAGAGTAGATAGGAAAGTGGGTAAGAAGGTAGGTTAGCAGGTGGCAAAATGTGTACAGTAGCAGTTGGGTAGGGGCATGGTGGCAGGTCAAGTTGCTGTTGAGTTAACAGAGGGAGTTGGATGGTCATTAGAAGGTAGCTGGGTGGCTTTGATTGGGAGTTAATGGAAATACTTAGGGTGTCAGTGCACAACTGAGTTGGGGAGTGGGGAGTGGTTGGGAGTTAATTGTATTGGGTCTGGATATATTTGAGACTTCAAGGTGTAACCAGGGGGGTCAGGAAAAGTCAGAATGTCCAGGGGCCAGTCAAAGACTCAGGGTTCAGTCAGGACAGCTTAAGGTATTAGTCCGATAGGGTTGGGGAGTTTGGAGGGAGCTAGAGGGTCAGTAGGGTGGGTCAAGGTTCAATGAAATTTCAGGGGCTGAGTAACATTCAATTATGTATTTACCAATGTGTTATACTCAGGGGTTTATTCTTCTAATAAATCCTGGGTAATCTTTCAGGCAAATGAGTCCAAATCCTCCATGTCTCTGACTTTTTCATAGGGCTTGGGACACAGAGTATTTGCCCATCAGAAATATAAATGTTCTGGGAGAGTCCCACATTGTTGTTGCATAGGGACACTGGAGATATACTGATGCTTTCAGCCTCTGACTATCTGGATACCACTAGAGCTGAGCTAATAAGTATAGTGATTTCACTCTAGTTTGGATGGAGACTTGTTGCTTTCAATATGTGTCAGACCTCAAGTATAGCAAGCCAAAATCCTTGCAATACATTTTCGGCTTGCCATCATAGTTGGCTCAGGGCACCCACAGTTGCAGATACTACCCATTGAAAATTTACCCTCTCACCGATGTGGTGACTTTGAGTTGTGTTTTCACATTTTCACATGAAAGAACTGTCATTATATTTTCATCGCTGTGGCTGCAATATTTCATGAGAAGGCATTCTCATTGATTTTATTACATACTTTCTGCAAAAGTGTCAGGAATTTTCATTTTCTTTCACTGCTAACTTCCTTCAGCTTGCATAATCCCCGAAGGAAGCCTGACCTTTTAGGGTTTTTTTCTTTTGTGCTTGACATTATGTGACAAGCTTTTTATAAATATTTAAAAATTACTCAAATAGTTCATGCAGCATGAATGAAATAAGGGCTGGAATGTTGCATCCTACATTGGGAACTTGTCAATACTGTGAACACATGACTTTGCAGCTTTGCCAAGCACATTTAATTTGCCTAATGTGACTATGTGGGATACATCCTCCACTCCCAGAGGGGGTGAGTTTGGAAGCAAGAAGGGAAATAAGTCAAGAGGACTGGCAGTGAACGCAAAGCCTGCCACCTCACCAGAATGTATTTCTAGGTGGGGAGACTGTATAGGGTGTAGGTTTGCTCCCTGAGCTGTAGGTTTGATATCCAGACGTTTCATTACCTGGCCAGGTAACATCATCAGTGGCGACCTCCAAGTGAAGCGAAGCTATTGTCTCCTGCTTTCTATTTATATGTTTGTCCTAGCTGGGGTTCCTGGAGTTTGTGGTGATGTCATTTCCTGTTTGTTTTCTGAGGGATTGATAGATGGTATCTAGATCTATGTGTTTGTTTATGGCGTTGTGGTTGGAGTGCCAGGCCTCTAGGAATTCTCTGGCATGTCTTTGCTTAGCCTGTCCCAGGATGGATGTGTTGACCCAGTCAAATTGGTGGTTTTCTTTCATCCGTGTGTAGGGGAGGCTGTGCTTGAACTTTCTTCCTCACCATGGTGTAATTGAGTCATACAATATAGAAACAGACCCTTCCATCCAACTCCTCACTACTGACCAGGTTCCCTAAACTAAACTAGTCCCACTTATCTGCATTTGGGTCATATCCCTTTAAACCTTTCCTACTCATGTACCTGTCCAAGTATCTATCAAATGTTGTAATTATACTTGCATCCACCACTTCCTCTGGCAGTTCATACCACCTCTGCACCATCCACTGTGTGAAAAAGGTCCCTTTTACATCGTTCCTTCTTAGCTTAAAACTGTGCCCTTTAGTTCTGAATACCCCTTTCCTAGGGAAAAGATTTTTATTATTCACTTATCTATGCTTCTCATGATTTTAGAAATTTCTACCCAGGTCACCCTCAATTTCCTATGCTCCAGTGAAAAGTTCCAGCCTATCCGACCTCTCCTAACAACTCAAACTCTCTAGTCTCGGTAACATCCTTGTAAATCTTTTCTGCACTCTTTCCAATTTAATAATATTCTTCCAATAGCAGGGCAACCATAACTGTACACAGTATTCCAAAAGTGGCCTCGCCAATGTTCTGTACAGCTGCAACCTGTTGTCCCAACTCCTCTACTCAATGCTCTGAACAATGAAGGCAAGAGCGTCAAATCCCTTCTCCACCATCCTGTCTACCTGTGACACCAATTTCAAGGAACCACATGCTTGAACCCCTAGGTTTTGGTCCTTGAAAGATGGATTAAGGATCAATTAATGATCTCAACTTTGCAAGGTTTGTGAAGGTTTGTAGCTCAGGTTGAGGTTTAGGGTGTAGGTTTGCTCGCTGAGCTGTAGGTTTGATATCCAGACGTTTCATTACCTGGCTAGTTAACATCATCAGTGGCGACCTCCAAGTGAAGCGAAGCTATTGTCTCCTGCTTTCTATTTATATGTTTGTCCTAGATAGGGTTCCTGGAGTTTGTGGTGAGGTCATTTCCTGTTTGTTTTCTGAGGGGTTGATAGATAGTATCTAGATCTATGTGTTTGTTTATGGCGTTGTGGTTGGCGTGCCAGGCCTCTAGGAATTCTCTGGCATGTCTTTGCTTAGCCTATCCCAGGATGGATGTGTTGTCCCAGTCGAAATGGTG
>NC_057714.1:27847448-27887538 GCF_004010195.1 Chiloscyllium plagiosum
CTTTGATGTATGGTAAGGTGGTTAGGGTTTCTGGCTGTGTTTGGTCTGCTTGTTGTGGTTTGTTGTTGAGGAATCTGCGGACTGTATTTTTTGAGTATCTGTTCTTCTCAAATGCGTTGTGTAGGTGGTTCTCCTCTGTTTTCCAAAGTTCGTCTGTGCTGAAGTGTGTGGTGGCTCATTGGAATAGTGTTCTGATACAGCTTTGTTTGTGTGTGTTAGGATGGTTGTTTGTGTAGTTAAGTATTTGGTCAGTGTTTGTCGGTTTTCTGTATACACAGGTTTGTAGTTCTCCGTTGTCCTTTCTTTCGACTGTGATGTCCAGGAATGCGAGTTTGTTGTCGGTTTCTTCCTTCTTGGTGAACTTTATGCCTGTGAGGGTATTGTTGATGATGTTAATTGTCTCTTCTATCTTGTTTCGTTTTGTGATGACAAAGGTGTCGTCTACATAGCGGACCCAGATTTTTGGTTTGATGGTTGGTAGGGCTGTTTGTTCTAGTCTTTGCATTACTGCTTCTGCTACGAGTCCTGATAGCGGAGATCCCATGGGTATGCCGTTGGTTTGTTTGTAAACTATGTTGTTAAAGGTGACGTGGGTGGTGAGGCACAGGTCCACTAGCTTCATGATGTTTTCGTTGGTAATGTGATTGATGGTGATTGGGGTGTGTGTGATGGTCTCTTCTAAAAGTGTGGTAAGTGTTTCCTTTGCCAGGTCGATGTTGATGGAGGTGTACTTTCTGCAGCAGCCACAGTCTCCTCTGGGGTCCTGCTGAATGCAAGAACTGCTGACCTCTGGTTGATGGGTGAGCCCTCTGCACCTGGGGACTAGATTCCAGGCAAACCGCACATCAGTGATCTTACCCACTGCCTGATTGGCATATAGCTCAGCAATTCTTCTCTGGAGGCAGTGTAGCTCTCGTAAGCTCCCCAACCTTCCCCATGACACCTCTTGCCTCAAAACATTTTTATGCTGTACTAAGTTTCAGGACAACCACACTTCAAGGAGAAACACAAGTCTCATTATATGTGATAAAAGTTTTCTACTATGTCCCAAATATATGGAATAAGATTTTTTTCTCGAAGTGATACTAGATTTACACTCAATAGTTTATAAATTAGGGTGTGATCTCAGAAAAGATGAGGTTCATTTTTGTTTCTAACCATCTGTTTAACACTAAAAAGTACCTTACAATCATGTTGTCAAATGACAGTGCATCAGGTACAAAGGCACTAAATCTTGTTATCAAAACGTTTCTTCCTAACGTTTTGGAATTGGAATAAGCAAAAGATAGCCACCAGGTAGAAATCTCAACTGCAAAAATTGTACACCTACAATCTGCCCTTCTTTTAAAATTGGACATAAGGCATTAATCATTCTTATGATGGCCTCTGAGATAATGAGGACAGGATGAAAAAAAAACAAGAGATAACAATGAAGTCAAATTCTTTCTTTGTCATCCTTCATTTTGTTTTGTTTTAAATGACCACTAGCCTTAAAATTGATGATAAAGGGATTTCATACATGTCCTACATGTGCAATTAGAAGAATTTAATTTCAAGACAAATTACGAGAACACAAGGAATAAGAGAATGGAAGAAAATAAGACATGCTTTTAACAGCAGACTTTGCTATATGATTTGTGTTATTAATTTTCATTGATCGAGTCTGAGCAGTTACTCTACTCTGTGATATTTCAGTAATCAAGAACCATATAGTTTTAGTTTTCCAGCCAGAGTGAGTGAACCTTGGAAAGAGATTATATTAACAACTAATTTTAACCATAATTAATTCTAATTAATTAATTTTAAGTGATTTTCTTCAGTTCACACACATACTGTAAAAAAAAGCAATTCCCCCACCCTCACCACAGCATGGTGTCCGATCAGTTTTCCTTTAACAAATTTTCATTTAAATAATGCAGACTTACTTGTATCCAAAAATAGTATCTGGCAGGAGCTGCGGGCAGTTTGTTGAGCTATGCACAAAATTGTAACAAGTGTTGATGCTGACAGTTTTATTAGTTCCTAATGTAAGAGTCATTTATGCCCCTTGGCTGACTGCTGTCAGTAATTCTTAAATTATTTTCAATGCATTGTGAACAGATTTGAATGCACACCTCATTGAGCGATCAGTAAGAGCTGATCTCTAATGACACACATGGGAATTTATTATCTACATGGAAAGAAACACAGAAAACTAATGCTTGACATGAAACCCAGTTGATAGCAATAAAACCGAACTGATTAACTAGAAGGAAAAGGTTCTGTAAATACTCAGAGTGATAGTGATGTAATATTGTTACTAAACTAGTAATTCAGAGACTACGGCTAAAGTTCTGGGTACTGGGGTATGAATCCCACAGTGGTAGATGTGACATTTGAATTCAATCACTAAATCTGGAATTGAACACGGATCTAATGATTTTAAAAGTCACACAACACCAGGTTATAGTCCAACAGGTTTAATTGGAAGCACACTAGCTTTCGGAGCGATGCTAGTGTGCTTCCAATTAAACCGGTTGGACTATGACCTGGTGTTGTGTGATTTTTAACTTTGTACACCCCAGTCCAATACCGGCATCTCCCAATCATGATCTAATGATGACATGGATAAATTGTTGTAAAAACCAGCAGCAACACTAGACTAGGCATATCTAACAATGCGGTGTTATCCTGGTGAAGCTACAAAGCAGCATTACTTGCATGTTGTGCATGTTGGAAAACATATGATACAGTTAAGAGATACTACAAATAGCAAATCAGATCTAAGCTCTATAGTTCTGACATACTCAGTTGTGAAAGGTGGTGGAGAACTAAACAACTCAGTTGGGTCCACAAACATTCCCATCTTCAGTGGTGGGGGAATGAAGTATATCAGTGCAGAATACAAGACTGAAGCATTTGCAAAAACATTCAGCCAGGGGTACCAATTGGTTGATCCATCTCAACCTTCTCCAGTGATCCCCAGCATCACAGCCACTAGCTTTCAAGCAATTTGATTCACCTCATGTGACATCAAGAAATGGTTGGAGATACTACGTTTTGCCAAGGCTGTATGCCCTGACAACATTGCAGCAATAGAATTAAAGATTTTAACTTGAAAACTATTTGTAAACTAATGCTCTGGATGGGACCACCCTCCTGATACAAATGAAGCTGAAATAATTAGTGGTTGGCAATTTTGTAAACTGGATACAAATCAGTTGACCCGTGAAAGAAATGAACTATCAGGGATCTTGACTGTGCAAACAATGAACTTGAGATCTCAGGGTTAATATCTGGTGCCCTGATTTACCCTTTATTACCAGGGAATGTAGTACACAAGCTTGTCATTGAACATCATTCCATATGCCAGAAATCAGACCAACTAGAAGACCATCCAAAAACTTACATGATTTAAAATACTTACATTATGTTTTTAAAATCAAAGGAGAAAACCTGTTGGACAAGGAGGCTGAAAGGTTTCAGACACAACAACTGAAAGATTTTATTTACATTGATCTTGCTGTGGTAAAATTCTCTAGGCCCAGTCTCCTGATAGTTGGAGAATGGATGTACTGAGGAAGATATACTGTGGGACTCCTTTGAAGTCCTGGAGCACTGTCTACACTTTAATTACCTGGGCAGTTTAAACTTCCAATGGACAATTATTCTACATCTGGAATCCTCTGTAATATTCTCCAACTTTTAATTAGATTAAAAGACTTAGGAATGTTCTTACTCGCTTACCTGAATAGTAAGCCAACAAAAACTGCAAAGATTAAAATGTTTACCAACGCCTGCTCAACCATGAAACTAACCTCTCAACACTCAGACTGAACCCCACAACCTGACATCTGACACCCACTTGACAGACGACAGTGTCCTTCACCCGCCCTCACACAACAACTGACCCACCTGACTGCCCAATGCCCAAATTCCACCCAATATTCAAATCCAAACCCTCTATACCTGCTCATCCAACCCTTCATTTACACCCTGCCTACTCAGCCATTTGCTGCAATAACCCCTTTAATCTATCTGAGACCTTATCATCTCTTATCCTCCCTCACCCACCTACGTTACTTACCTTCTCTCTTTAGCTCGTCACTATACCTTTGGGACCGATAATCCCTGAGTACAGCAGTTACTGCTGTAAAAAGGGTCATGGCTGGTCTCCAGTGCTGATCCTGTGCTGGGCTCGAAGGCTCCCTGAACAGATTGTTCCATATTTCCAAACAGGCTGCAATCAGAATTTTCAGGACAGTAACACAAAGCTACGGGTCAGTGTAAATCAAAATGAATGGATGTACAATCCATGGGAGATTTGGCTCAAAGCTCTGAGAAAGTCATTGAAGAATAGAAGAGAATTACCTATGAATTGGTCCACTAAGTGCTACCTGTTGTTTCTTATTATGAAGTTTAGGCCACAATACTATGATTGCTTGTCTTATGGAGAATACACTTTGTTTTGCATATTGTCAGACAAAATACAGTGTTGATTAAGAGAAACTATCTTTGTGACACCCTAATAACATCACAAAGAGGTGATGATCTGGTACATTGGAAACATAGATCACAACTTTACCATACATACACATTCTGGCATGGCATGTTAGAAAGAAAATTGTGTATCTAATAAATACTTTTCAGATGCTACTTGGCATCAAGAAACTCAAGAAAATCATCCCAACAACACAAGCACTTGAACACAAAAAGTGAGTAAAGAAGATATCCATAATATAAGATGTTGTCTATGCTACTTTAATATTACAAAAATCATGTTATTGCTATAATATAAACACTTCACAGCTCCCTCACATCGAACAATGGGAGAGATTTTTACTATCATGCCTTGAGTAGTAAATTGGAAGTGATGATTGTCCTTCTTTTACAGAACATGCCAAATGCCTACTTGCAAATGGAAATTAAAACTAGTTTATTAATGTATTAGAGGGCAGTGAAAGTGAAAATTACTTCCATTACATTAGAAACAAAAATTGCCTTCAAAACTGAAACATTGAAATTTCTTCCGTGAAATAGTGATTGTTCTTCTTAGAAATAGACTAATGTGATACTCTGCATAACAATAACAGTAATACATGATTAATCAGCATGTATTAAAAATGCACTATATCACTTTTGATGACATTCCATTAATTAAAATACCAAGAAGCTAATATTGTTTATTTAGAAATTGCCAGAACAGTACAAAGTACATATAGTATTTTTTTACAGTCAATTAGCAAGTAAATAAAATGCTCAACTTGCCATATGTTGGCAATGATTTTCTTATTTCATTTTATGGTCAGTTTAATATGTGAGGTGAGTTTTGGAGTCAGTGTGATAATCTGATTGTGTGTACTTAAATGTACTTAATATCTAAAAGTTATTTCCATTGATTGACATACGCATCAAACTCCAATGAACTCAGGCACATAAAAGCATGAGTCCAAAATCCTGTGACAATGGATCTCTGAATTCCGAGACTTGTTTCCTGTTATGACAGAATTTTAATCTGCATGTTCTCTTGTTACAGACTGTTCAACAAAAGACTAGCCTGTCTTGTTTAATCTGTCACTGTCTAGGCATTAGGAAATAAGCTTTCTGTCTGAAGTTGTCACTTTTGCCTATTTGAGACTGCAGGATATTTGGAATGGAATCCACAGGAAGAAAAATGCTCCTAACTCATGAACTATAATTGTTCAATTTTCACATTAGCAGAAGAAGAAGCTGAACCCAATAGAGTGAGAACAATATTAATTTTGCTTAGGGCAACTTTGCAGTCTCCAATATTTTGCTAATTAAGGTCCATGGTAAAATCAACTTCAGGAGATTCTTTTAGAACAGGTTTTGTTGCCTCCAGCTCAGCTCCTAAACAATCATGATCAAAAGCACCTTTATGACAAGTTATAATTTACTTTGGTTTCCAGTCTCTGCTAGGACTATTACCATGATGAATGCAATAAGATCTGTCTCCTGCAATAAGGACTGTTAAAAAAATGATTGTATAACACTAGCTATTTCAGCTGATTTATGATGTTTAAAATGAGATAGAGAAAGAGAATAAAAACATGAACAAATTGTGATAAAGTTTACAAAATATGTTCATCACATCGTAAGTAGGCACTTGACAAAATTCCTGTTGGCGATAATAATAAACAATGTTGTTAGAGTCATAGAGACATACTGCATGGAAACAGACCCTTTGGTTCAATTCATCCATGCAGTCTACACATCCCAATCTGACCTAGTCCCATTTGGCAGCATTTGGCCCATATCCCTCTAAACTCTTTCTATTCATATACCCATCCAGTTGCCTTTTAAATGTTGCAATTGTACCCACCTCCACCCTTTCCTCTGGCAGCTGGTTCCATTCACACACCACATTCTGCATGAAAAAGTTACTCCTCAGGTTCTTTTTAAAATCTTTCCCCTTTCACCTCAAACCTATGCTCTCTAGTTATCGGCTCACCTTCCTCTGTTTACTAGTTTCAAACAGCTGTTAACTTACTAAAAAATTTTTTAAAAGTTAATGTTTCCACTCTAAAAAGATGAAAGACATATAACAAAAGCAACTTGCATTACTTGGTGCTTCTAACTTAGTAAAAATAGTTCACAAAATTCTAACCAGACAAAATTATAGCTTTGTTGTCAAATAAAAGACTATTAGGACAACTGACCAAAAGCTCAAAGAGAAAGGTAGGTTTAGAAGAGCATCTTAATAAGGAGCGGTTTGAGAAGTTTAACGTCAAATTGGCTGAAGTACATGCCAGTTCATAGAGAGAAAAAGGCTTATTTAAAAGCAATTATCATTATTGCTGAGGATCAGGAAAATATCTGAGCATATGGCTCAAGTAGGTAGTGAGGCCTTGTTAGAACATATATAGCAAAGTATGTGATACACTCACTCACTATGCAATCAGCGTTTTGGTTAACTAGAGAGTGTTAGTACAGCATTGATGTGAGCCCAACTTGAAATGACCCATTAAGTAAAGATACAAGTTACAGATATTGGTGGACAATGATGTAAAACACTGATCCGGAGGCTGCAGTCTAAAGTAAAACAAGGGTGCCCACCATTAACTTCAAAGAAAGCTGTCAACAAAGATTTAGCAAAAACTGTGATAGGAATTTCCTGTTCCTGATGGCAGTTTAAATTTGGCGTTAAAGGGAAATCTCAGCTTCCGGTTGTAATGTCTGCAAACCTCGGCCGGCATTTAATCCAATTGAAATATTCACACAATAGAAAACAAAAACGTCAAAGTTATGTGTTTTTGTTTACATTTTCAAACAGTGAAATAAATTATTAAACTAAAGGCTTAAGGTGAAGATACTCAAACTTCTTGAAAAATAGAAAAATATTTCTTACGAAGAACTTTTAAAGTAATTGTGAAGCATTTCGAAATTCCGCAATACATTAGCTTTTCTGAAAGAAAGTAAAACAAAAAAAGACTTGAGTTCATCAAGTGGTTTGCACAACTATCGGCTTTGTCTTAGCATTTTCCATCTAATGAATTAACTTCTGCAGTATAATCATTGTAATGAAGGAAATATAGCAGCAATTTGCATTCGGCAAGTTGAATTTTCCCTAATTTGGCTAAGTGTCATTTTAGGGGAATTTCATGAAATGTTTCGCCCCATGGGCCATGGTTATTTTCTGCTGCGGCCTTCCGCTGCTCATTAAGTATGTATCCAGGATCCATGACAGCCTTGTCATTGAATTGTGCAGTCACAAGAGATTGATAGTGCTCACCGTCGCTGGAATCTTCTCCTGTTCACACTGTGGGCACCAGATTAAAACCCAGGTGGGCACCACTTCAAATGTTGCAAACCAGGAACTGCCATTCAACGTCTGCTGCTCGACAGGCGATGGCCATGAAAGGCAACTCAGCACACCTTTTCACAGATAGGGGCCTGGAGGTTCTTGTGGATAACATGGGGGAGAGCAGAGCTGTCCAATTTCCTCAAGATTACGAAAGGAAGCCACAGCACAAATCATGCCAGGATCGAATGAGATAGCCACTCAGGTCAATGCAGTGAGAAATGTTTAGTAATGCCACGAGGGAATATGCTGCCTTCTCCTCTCTGTGCCTCACATTGTCTCTAACTCTGCCATTACATTACACACACCTCCCACTCAGGTGATTAGTCTACCACTTCCATTATTACATGCAACATCTTCCTTTAATTACTCTCACTCACCTCACCTTTTCATCCAATCCATTTATTTGACAATCCCCTATTTTGCTCTCCTCAGCCCACTTAGCCATCTCACTATCACTATCCACTGACATTGAAGCAGTGTTATTTGTGAAAAACCCTTGTAAAGTAACCTGTGCCCTCCCATGCTGTATCAGATTGATCCTTGTATATGGAGTTTCCCTCATTATTCCCTCTGCATCCCAGCATAATGTCTCCATTACTACTAACTTGAGATTCCCATTTTCCCCAAAGCAGCATGGATCGCCTTTGACAATTAATTACAACCACCCACAACCCACCATAATGAACTGACCTGTGAGGGCAGCCCTGACTAAACACTGCCAATCCCCTTGACCCTTCCTGGATTCACTTACTGTGCTCCTTCGACCAGATAGAATTGAACTGCAGGGCTGACCATGACCCAGTCACTGGACTGGAGAGATACATAAGAGACTCTTATTACACAAAGTACCTTACTGACCATGTACAACTCGTGGACAGAGGTCGGATTTACCATGGCTCTATCCATGACTGACATAGGTCTCCTTCAGTTAGCTGAGGACACTCTTCTTAAATCTCCAAGCATTATAAACCATTGAAGCATATGCAGTGTGTTTGTCACAGGAGCTGCTGGTGCATTGATGCACCATGGTGCAGTACACCAACATACCCGGTCCCTTAACTGTTCAGTGCTGACAAACATGACAAGATGCTTGGTTTTCAGTCTGCTGTGAGCGAGGCAAAGTGGAGATGCTATGAGAATCCAAATAAACACAAATTCCGTGAGCACTAACAAAGATGGATTCACTGCAAATGTATGAGATGGTGAATGTGTGCCTGCATGTGGAGTAACCTGGCAGGAGCATTGCAATGTAAGGTGTTGTGAAGTTCAAAAATGTATTAGTGAAGTGCTGAAGTGTCTTCTAACCTTAGTCTGAGATTGACTTCAAAGATATAGTGAGGCTGGTATTTATACAGAGATGCTAGGGAATAAAGGTGAACATGGAGGCCCAAAGAGTCAAATAGGAAATTATATCTGCTCTGCCAATCAAGGTAGGGATCAAGGACATCTACTGTCTCACTGGTGAACAGGAGGATTGTAAACTGCATAGAAACAAGGTGAAGTTAGCTAATAATAAGATGCAAATGCAGAGAAGTAAAGTCCTCACCATTTACGATGTATTTTTTTTAATCTTGTCTTGATAGCTGAAGGCGAAAATCGGCCTTCTTTTCTCAACGTCAAGAATTAGCCTTTTTCATTCTCACCAGATTCTCCCAAATTTTCACAAAATCCCAACATTGTTAACACCCCTCAAGGACTCAGAAAATTCCACCCATAAAAATCCCACAAACAGCAATGTGATTATAATCAATCTGTCTTCCAGTAATGTTGTTTGAGAGATAAATACTTGCTAAGGTATGTGGGCTAATTTCCTTGCTCCTTTTTAAATGAAGCCAAGTGATTGTTAACATGTATCAGAGAGCACAGGCCTTTGGTCTAAAGTGTCATCTAAAAGATGGTATATTTAATAGTGCAACACACCCTTAGTATAGGAGACAGACTTTAAATCAGTATTCTATGACATAGAGTTAAGTGTGGTGCCATTTGAGATATGGCTGGCATAACAGGGTGTGTAGGAGTATTTCCAGTAATTGTGAAGTATTTCCAGCATTAAAAACTAAGCAATACCTCATTCACCAAGCTAAAAATAACACAACACCAGGTTATAGTCCAACAGGTTGAATTGGAAGTACTAACTTACGGAGGCACTGCTCCTTCATCAGGTGTTTGTCACAACTATCTGATGAAGGAGCGGTGTTCCGAAAGCTAATGCTTCCAATTTAACTTTGTACACTCCAGTCCAACACTGGCATCTCCAAATCACTAAGGTTTTTATAAGACAACTAACAATGTATTTGTGTAAGTTTTCACTAAGTCATGATTCTACAGGAGATAGGCAAGTTGTGGGGACATTCACAATGCACCCTATGGAGGAAAGTACACTCACTAACAGCAAAATCTAGATCTCCACATTACTTGATGTAATGTCCAAACCCCCTAAAGTTAGCATCAATTTTGATGAATAAATGTCAACAAACTGACAGTTTTGCAAACATTAGCAAAGTCCAGTCTATTAAAGCAAATATATTAAGGACTCTTCGAAATTGATCACAAATTGTGATGCACGAATCTACTAAACATTTGTCAACTAAAATCACCACCTGTAATATCTAGCCTGCAGTGTTAAACAAAGAGACCAATTAATATTGCTGAATATGCCAAATAAATTCCCTCACACTGTGAGACTTAGAACCCTTGAAAATAGTATCATTCATTATTTGAGCTGTGCAATCTTTTAGGGAAATTTTGGCAAATTTAGTAGTCTTTAGATGTTAAGATTAAATAAATTAATCAAAGTTCTTATTTCTGATGACTGTTGTGTGAACCTTACTGCACATACATTTTTTTTGTGGAAGTCAAGATTAAGCTTAATAGTGAAACAATCAAATAAACTCCCAGGGTTCAATGGCCAATTTCATAAATGATGACCATTTATGAGGTACATTTACAGATACTTTTCACCAAAGCTTCCTTTTCACCAAAACCTTTGATCACTGTCCTATTTTCTCTTTATCTGGCTCAGTGACAAATTAAGTTGCTAATGCTCCTGTGTAGCATCTTGGGGCGCTTTAGCATAGTAAAGGAGGCAAATAAATGCAATTTGCTGCTGCTGTCTTTATGCATTGAGCATTCAAGTCTTGCTTTAATTAAAGCTGATCTTCTGACTACTTTCTCTCTTTTTCTATATTTCTCACTTAACACTTGACAGGTCTCAATTTTTATTTGATTTTCCATTAAGCCTTACCTGAGTAAGAACCAATTATCCCTCCAAGCAGCAGAATTCACTAACCTTTCTTAACAATGACGCCTGCTGAGTTCAACTGTATAGAGCAATTTCAGCAGCAGCATGATTAATTACTGGAATGTCAAACTATCTTTCATTGTTACTGGCTCAGCGATCCCATGTGAAACTTAACACACACCTACCAGCTCTGCTGCTCTATGAAATGAAACTCTCAAATGCTACATTTTGATCAACAGGAATATTCTCACATATATATGCCAAGGTGCCCCATGGCAGCTTAGTTCAAAGCTGACAATACCTCAACTAATGCTTCTGTTAAAACTTACTTGAAAATAATCTTTGTGTACTAATTTTGTTTGAAGTATGCCTAAAGTGATTTTTCTTCAGTCTAGCTCTCTATATTCCATCATTTGAAATATGTGGACATAAGGAGAGGCAAAAAAAATGTTTGATTTACTGTGTTTCTCATGCTATACAATTTGTCATAAAAATTACAAAACTTGCATGCAAAACAAACAAAAAACCAGGATTTAAGAATAGACCTATTCTATAAAGGCTATGGTTCATATACTTTGGTAAAAACTCAAAATACCAGAATTATCACGAAATATTTTCTTATTCCTTAAAGCAGAAAAAGCATGATATTCTTTAGGTAAAACAAATTTGTGAATAGGAGTCAACATAATTATTCTGTTAACAGCTGTCTGGCTACTGCACTGTACTAATGTTAAATGACATAAAATATCACACTTTTAGCAAACACTTTATTTTGCAAGTGAAGAGGATTTTCAATATAGAAAGGATAAATGTATTAATGGATTCTGAGCTTTACTTTCCTTTCAGTTAAGTTGGTGATTGCCTTTCCCATAAAAATATAGCCTACTGATAAGTTTGGCTACATGCATCTTGGAAGGTGCTTCAAACATGGTTGAACCACGAATGGCATATGTTGTGGCATGTGGCACGTGGTGTGGATTGTGTCAAATCAAACCTGCACCTATTTTCACACATCTATGTTGAAGACTCCATTTAATTTGGTGGGGCAGCACGGTGGCTTTGTGATTAACACTGCTGCCTCAAAGTGCCAGGGACCTGGATTTGATTCCACCATTGGTTGACTGCATGGGTTTCCTCCGGGTTCTCTGGTTTCCTCTCACAGTCTAGTGACCTGAAGGCTAGGTAAATTAGCCATGTGAATTGCAGGGATACGGTAGGGAAGTGGAATTGGGTGGTATGCTCTTCAAAGGGTCAGTGTGGGCCTGATGGACCAAATGGCCTGCTTCTGCAATGTAGGGATTCTGTGATTCCATGATTGACAAGTCTGGAGATATTGTAGAGGCAGTGGTTTTTCAAACAAAGATTATTCTGTTGCTTAGTAACATAAGATGCATAGCAGGCAGAGTGAAAAGCAATATGGCAATAACCCAGGTCTATAGCAAGTGAAATTTCTTCGTGAGCAGAATTTTATTTAGGCAGGCTCTACAGTATATCTGTGGCACAGCTCCCACATACTGTAAGTCTAAGTAATTTTCATTCATTCTATGAAATTAAGAAGAAAATATCCCCTGACAAATAGGCTATGAAACTAAGAAGGTTTTGAGAGGCTCAATTAAAATATGATGCACTTAGCTGCAAATAAATTAAAAGCAGGAACTGGAGTCATCGTTCTTCAACTGCTTACATTGGGACTGTTTCATAACATGGAATATTCATTTGTAATGAATATAAGAGTCCCAATATTATGACACTCAGGCATTTGTTTTAATGCACTTAGTTTGGAAACATGACATCTTACAATTTGGCCACATGGAACTTTTCTGCTCTCTCCCAGCTGCAGTTACATAAAATATATTTCACAACATTTTTTCAAACTTTTCTCTCTGCTAATTGTACTCATTATCTGAAGAATTTACAACCTGTTGACTGACTAGATCAGAGATCTAATAACTTTCCCCTGCAAATAGGTGTTGCCTTCAGGATGGATTACCTTGCCAATTAAGCTGGACCCATTGCTTTCAGTTCAGCAAGCATGGAAACATCACACTGTCTGCTTTCTTCACTGCCCTTTCTCTAGCAGCAACTAACACGAAGAGATTCTGAAGTGGTTGCATACCTGAGAATAGGTTACTAAATAATCAATTGCTGGCTCAAGTTAAATATTGTCCTCCATCACACCCAGACTTAATGGAGGCATTTCTCTCAGCCTCACCCCCAGACTCTCTGTACCTCCCAGCCTGCCCACTTGGTTGCCAACTGTCACAACCCCACCCCCCCAGCCTCTGTGCACCTCCCAGCCCGCCCGCAACCTGCCTCACTGCACTTCCCCTCCTCCCCTTCCCTCATTTACTTTGGTGGCCTGGCTTCAGCAATGATTTCCATTGAACACTAATGGAATGCAAAGTTGACTGTTCTTGGTGGTACTGCGGATATTAGAGAGCTCTCAGAAGTGGGTCTTTCTGTATGGAAGCTGGCACAAAGCCCATTTTGAGCCAGTTAACAGCCCATTGGCTGGTACTTTGCCATAGGGCAAGAACATTGAGTCCTACACACATACAGCTGTACAGCATGGTAACAGACCCTTCCGTCCAACTCATTTGTGCTGACCAGTTATCCTAAATAAAAGATATGGGCCATTTGCCAGTACTTGGCCCATATCCTTCCAAACCATTCTTATTCATGTATGCATCCAGATGTCCTTAAAACTTATAGTTGTTCCAGCCTCCAGCACCTCCTTTGACTGCTAATTTTACGCACACACACACCAACCCACACATGAAAATGTTAGCCCTTAGGTCCCTTTTAAATCTTTCTCCTCTCACCTTAAACCTATGCCCTTTAGCTTTGGACTTCCATACCATGGGGAAAAGACCTTGTCTATTTATCCTATCCATGTCCCTCATGATTTTATAAACCTCTTTAAGATCAACCCCTCAGCCTCAGGGAAAATAGCCACAGGGTGACTGTGTGTAGTTTGCACATTCTCTCCATGTCTGCGTCGATTCCCTTCCATAGCCCAAAGACGTGGATTGGCCTTGCTATATTACCATGAAGCATCCAAGGGTCTGTAGGCTAGGTTGGTTAACTATGGTAAACTCATGTTTGCAGGAATAGGGTGGGATGCTCCTCAGAGAATCTACCTGCCCTTTTAGGATTCCATGTAAGACCTTCCCCTAACAGTTTTCCCTCCATTCTTTTGTTTCCTTCACACAAATTGTCCTGTTCTGTGCTCACTCTCAATGTCACATTATTGTCCAAGGAGGATGACATGATATTATTTAGAAAGTAGAGGCAAATTGTTTAGAGTTGAAATAATTTGATTTACCAGAGTACAGTCAACAAAAAGATGCTATGCTTGTACCTTCAACCACACGCTGAGTTCAAAATTTGCTCATTTATATCTTTCTGGAAGTGTCAGCTTATGTAGGAGAATGAATGGGAAAGCATGGATTTATAAAACAGAACTGTTAAACTTCATTGCACTCAGTGTGAAAAGTACCTTCTAAGTAGCAAACAGCAGATAAAAAAAATCTTAATGACTCAATTTATCAAATTAACAACGTTGGTGAGTTCTGGTATTTTCACTTCCCACAACCATTATTTGCAGAAAATATGTTATCTCAGCTGTACAAAAGCAGCTAGTGCTGTGTCAGATATCTGGATTGCTTTACTGCAGAACGCAAGAAATACCACGTTGTGTTAAAAGTACTGCTCAGTGACCTAAATGCTCTATCATAAGGAGAGAATGGTGCAGCAGTTATATTTTTCAGTTTTATTTCTGCCTTTATGCAAACAAGTGATATAATATATCATTAAAAAGGCATTTTTGCTAAAACTATGCATCAAATATTGTTTTTTTCGGATGGATATCCAGCAAAGCAAAGCAGAAAAGAAACTAGACAATGCTAATTCCTGACTTGAAAGTCAGAGTTGTTCCCTGGAAGCTGCGGCTGACTGGCATTTTCTCCAGACCTTCAGTTTGGTCAGCATTCGCCAACATCTTAGGGCATGCTGCATGGACAGCAACTGCAACAGAAGCTGGCATTGGCAAAGTACCAGCCTCACCACACTAACATGGCACAACTCAGATTGCATTCTGGCAGCCACTGAGCATTCTGTTGGGCCTGAGCCTCAAATGGCAGCTGTTAGCCTGTCCAGGAGACCCCGAGACATGTGCATGCACACTGGGGCCTGCATCTTATCCTGTTCACAGGGTGTCTCTGACAAACCCTGTATTCTGCTCCTGTGTGTGTGTGTTTTGACAATGTTATTAACAGTTGATCCCATGGGGGTCCTCTCCTGCTTGGGGCTGCGCAGGTACCTGGTTGTCAGGAATCTTCTTCCTGCTGGTGACCGGGACCATTTTCCCACAGCCAGTCATGAAGACATGTCTTCTCCAAAATGTGCTTCACAGTCTAATCTAGGTGAAATACTCACTGAGGTGGAAGCATTATAGGGTCATAGAGATGTACAGCATGGAAACAGAGCTGTTGGAGAATGCAGGAGGAAACCTTGCTTCCTCAGAGGGATCTTGATCTTCTTCCTCAGGAGGAGGAGGAGCTGGTTGCTGGAGGAGTTGTTCTTTTGCAGCAGGGGCTGTGTGGGTGCTGCCAGTAACTGCAGAAGACAAGAGAGGGAATGATTTGTGCAATATACCTTCACAGTGGATGTATTAGGGGAGCTGCACAGCACAACACAACACAATGAATCTCACTTTATTCAGAAGAGAAATTGCTGGAAAATCTCAGCAGGTCTGGCAGCACTTGTAAAGGGAGAAAAGAGCTGACGTTTTGAGTCTAACTGACCCTTTGTTGAAGCTAAAAAAAGGGAGAAATAGGGAGGTGTTTATACGAGGCTGAGAGAAAGTGAGTCATGGCTCCAGAAGCAAAGGTAGCAATAAAGACGGGATAATGACAGTGCATAGAGAGATTATAGGGAGATTAGGAGCTGTGAATGACCAAGGCTGAAGCCAGTGCTGTGTGACAAGATTCCAGCATCCGCAGTAATTTGCTTTTATTTTTTAATCTCACTTTATTGCTGGGACTTGGAAATCTTGATATGCCCATATGAGCCGTCTCAATTCACTCCCAATAATTCAAGGATCCTGTCCTTATAGGGCGAGAGAAGGGAAATGTTAGTCACTCTGCTGCCTGTCTTTGTGCCGCAAGCATTATTTTGGAATATTTTCTCCCATAGTAAGACAAAGGGAGGGATTGAATGAGATGCAAGTGATCATTATAGTTGTTAGCTATGGAGGTGAAAGAAAGGTAATGAGGTGATCTGAGTGACCGAGTAAGAAATTCAGACAGCTTGGTAGTTTTGTAGGGAGATGGGGTGGGGGAGAGCATTTGTGTGAAGTTACTGCATGCAATAATGAGAAGTGGTAGACAATGTGCCTTGGTGGGAGGTGCAATGGCAGAGTTATTGTGAGCATGGGATAGAGGAGAGAAGATAGTGGCACTTACTCTTGCGCAGTGCAGAAGGTCATTAACCTTCCTGTGGAATCGCTGCATGTTCCTCCAGATTGTAGATGCCAGACTGACACAGTTGGCAAGTTTGGATCATGCCAGCAGGGTCTGGTGCCACAGTCTGCTCTGGAAGCCTGGAGCCACCACGCCAGCCATTAGACTCTCAGAGGCCTTTGCAGAAAATCAAGGTGGCAATTTGTCTCTTTCATACATGGCAATGAACAGCAGCACACTGTTAAGGGCAATTCTTGTCTTGAGAGTTTGAATTAGTGTACAGCTGGGGGTATAATATGGCACCTACAGCACAAACGCTGCAAGATCCTGGTACCAGCAAACACTTCTGCCTCTCCTGAATGCAAGATTATATGAGCACAGTGCTGTGGAGGCAGGATGCATAATCAATAAGGTGAGCAGTGGAGAATTGTGTGTGAAATGTCTCCAGAGCTCACAGAAAGAAATCTTCCATGAAACTCCCTAAGGTTGACACTTAGCCAAAATATGGAAAATTTCCTTCTATGTTACCATCAACATACAGTGAAAACTGTTTCATGACATTGCATTGTAGGGCACCAACCATCACCAATTTGTTAATTTACATTCACGGATTTTGAATTAAAAAGCTCACAGTATAGAGCAAATTTATAAAAAGTGTAATAATAGAAAAATAAATATATATATAAAAGCAATGTGGCAAACAGAATATTTAACATTACATAACAATTGATGTTTATACTTTGGCAGAAAAATGCTCTTCGCGCACTCTACTTAGAGGATTAACTGAACGCTCTTCGCAATAAACCTGCAAATTAACTGTGAGCTTATCTTTAAGACTTTAACTTGGCAATTGGGATATCACCTGGGGTAAAACGTAGCTGCTAGAATGCAATTAAAATGCTAGAGGATGCTTGTCACTACCTCAAGACCAGGAGAACCATGTTCAAGTCCCATCTGTCCAAGAGGTATGTCATGACATCTCTGAACTGCTTGATTAAAAAATATGAAAGATAAGTACTGAAATTATTAATAAAATGTGGGAAATGCCAGCAGGTTAGGCAACATCTGAACTAAAGAGAGAAATTCCCTCTTCTGATTATTATTCAATGATTCTTGCTGATGTCATAGATTTCTGTTGTTAACAAGATCAAACCTGGTTGTGATATCTTGACAGATGAATTGCATATTCACTTTTATTGTTTAAATTTGTGTGTAAATAACATTTATGTCAGTGGCTTACTGGAAAATTACTGATCCTACAGAACTATTATTCATCTGGAGACAGTATGTCAAGTCAGGTCAAAAGATTGGAATATAGGGAAACATGTAATTGAAGTATCAGATTATATTTGTATAGCATGCAGCTAGAATGTAAAATTTCAACAGCATCAGTTACAGTAAAAGTTGAACAGGATTCATTGCTAAAAGAATAAAACATGAAAGCGTTTTCGAATTGTAGCTAGATAATTAATCACCTCTGGCAATCTACTCTGTAAAGCAGTAAAATTTGATTTCTTGGAGACCTGTTAAGACTATATTCTACTGGGAACATCAATGGAGAAGCCTTGAAGGGACTATCTGGGTTAACAGCCACTAATTCAAACTGAGCTCTATATATCAGACAATCCACAAGCAACACCATAGATCCCTAAAAAAAGCCGCTTTGAAACCACCAAACAAAAACCCCTCTCCATAAACTGAATTGTAAATGTGTTAGAAGATTGTGAATCACTCAGATCAGACAGTCCTTTGGATTTATTTCTAGACAGTCATGCTGAAAGATTTTTTTGGGGAGCATTTTGGACAGGCTCACTTAGTTTTTAAACAAAATGCTTCCAAGGCATACATTGTAAATGTCCACTCCAGCCCCTGGAACTTCAATGGAAAACAAAATGCATAATCAGGTTTTAAAACTATGCTAAGGTTGCTGAATTGGGAAATAAATGTAAGGGGAGGTAGGCAAGGAAAAACTCTTTCCATTAACTAATGGTAAGAAGGACTAGAAGACACAGATTTGAGATTTTGGCCAAGATATGCAAGGGAAATGTGAGGATAACTTTATTCATGAGTGACAATGAACTCCTCCATGTCCACAGTGCCATCTTTTATTCAGTCTTTTGGATGCCTCTTCTACCCCTTCAGGCCTGAACCCCCACCCCCCTCCAAGAGAACCCAACACTACTGACTCAGCTTTGCTAATTCCTAACCTCAATGTAAGAGTTCATTCTCTGACTCTCCTCCCTGCTGCTGTCAAGTTATACAAAACTAGGTAAAGGTTGACCTTACATATAACAAAGCTGAAGGTTGAGCATGTCACCTTTAAACATCTTGTGTTACCAGGTGCTCTGAGATTCTCAGGTACCACTGAGTTGGTTTTGAATTTAGAGTGTAATTGAAAAATTGTCAACAGGAAATAGAAGTGGTGCAGGCATGATGGACTGAATGACCTCTTTCTGCATGGTAATGATTCTGTGATACATGGCCCACAAATGTATTGCAAGTAGGAACCTGCCACAGCTTGGTGTATTGCTTGACATACCACAAACAATGTTGACTTGATCTTTGCAATGCAGCACATCAAGAAATGCAATTAACTCACGCCACACACCACATTTCTTGTTCTTCTAGGCTCCAGAAAATCACCCCTCCTACTCCCAACCCAACGACGACTGTAATTAAGTAGTCCTCAGGAATCACTTACAAATCATTTTGCCTCATTTCAATTAATTATAGATTCTCTAAAGGGAAGAGCTATTGCTACACAGGAGACACATTTGTGAGGTTAAAATATTTTTCATATGGAAAAGGCCTGCAGGGGAAACAAGCAGTTTAATTACTCAGACTTGGATATGCATCAGCGAAAGAATAAGTTACTTTATAAGCTTGCCAACAATTTACTGACATCATTATCAAAAGTTGTTCTTGTTTAAAATATGGTTTTAGATTTTCAAATCCTCATTGTGAACTGTGTAAAAAACATTCGATTATAACTCAGCAGTGAATTTGTCTGAAAGCAGAAGATGGTTACTAGTGTGTTAATCAATGGTTAACTACCATTGTTAAAAGCATTTTAAACAGTCATTAACCAAGACTGATGTAAAATACTGCAGATGCTGAAAATCCAAAATGAAAACAGAAAGTGGTTGAAATAACCACCAAGCCAGGCAGCTTCTGCAAAGAGAGCTCTTACATCCTAGACTTGCTTTTACCCTCTACATAGTTGTTTGTTTCAATAAGATACCCTCTACATAGTCTCTATGATGTCTTTGAACATCTAGACTCCCGAAGAATTCTCACTGAGCCACAAAGAATCAAAACCATGAAGTATAAAACATGGGGGTGTAAATTAGATTTTAATGTTGTAGGGAAGAAAAATAAACTTGGAAAGCACAGATGGGCTTAAGAAAATGATATAAAAGGGATAGTCAAAAAGTGCTTCTGTGTCAAATCTTCAATATTTAATGTATAGAGTCATACAGCATGGAAACAAATCCTTCAGTCCAACTCGTCTGTGCCGGCCAGACAGCCCAATCTGACCTAGTCCCATTTGTCAGCAGTTGGCCCATATACCTCTAACCTTTCCTATTCATTTACTTGTCTCGATGGCTTTTAAATGTTGTAATTGTACCCACCTCCAACACTTCCTCTGGCAGCTTATTCCATACACACACCACCCTCTGCGTGAAAAGGTTACCCTTCAGGTCCTTCTTAAATCTTTCCATCTCACCTTATACCTATGCCCTCTAATTTGGACTCCTCCACCCGGGGAAAAAGATCTTGCCTATTCATGCTCTTCATGTCCCTTGTGATTTTACAAACTTTTATACGGTCATCCTCAGCCTCTGGCACTCCAGGGAAAAAAGTCCGAGCCCATTCAGCCTCTCCACATAATTCAAATTCTCTAGTCCCAGAAACATCCTTGCAAATTCTTTCTGCACCTTCTTCACTGTCCATTACACCATCTATTTTGGTGTCATCTGCAAACTTATTAAAGTTATTAACCCATCCAAATCACTTATATAAATGATGGAAAACAGTGGACCCAGCACTGATCTTTGTGGCACAACGCTGGTCACAGGCCTCTAGTCAAAAAGCGACCTTTGACCACCACCCTGTGTCTTTGACTTTCAAGCCAATTTTGTATTCAATTGGCTAGATAGCCCCTAGATCGCATGTGACTGAACCTTACTAACCCGTTTAATATGCAGAACCTTATTGAATGTTTTGCTGAAGTCCATATAGACAATGTCTATCACTCTGCCTTCATCAAATCTTCTTTGTCACCTCTTCAAAAAACTCAATCAAGTTAGTGAGACACGTTTTCCTGTGCAAAAGCCATGTTATCTATCCTTAATCAGTCTTTGCCCCTCCAAATGCATGTAAATCCTGTACTTCAGGATCCCCTCCAACAATTTACCCACCACTGAGGTAAAACTTATTGGTCTATAGTTCCCTAGTTTTTCCTTACAGCCTTTTATAAACAATGCCACATCATTAGTTAACCTCCAGTCTTTCAGGAACCTGCAGTCTCTCAGCAAGTGGGCCAGCAATCTCTTCCCTAGCTTCCCACAAGGTTCTGGGTAATACTTGATCAGGTCCCTGGGATTTATCTACCTACATGCATTTTAAAGCCTCCAGCACCTCCTCTTCTGTAAGAATTCATATTACAGAGTTCATATGAACTCTTTTCAAGACATCACCATTTATTTCCCAAGTTCCCTATCTTCCAGGTCCTTCTCCACTGTCAACACTGATGGAAAATATTTGTTTCTTCTGCAGGAGTGTGTGTCCACATTATAGCATTATTTTGTTCAAGACAGAGAGAGATTGTTCAGCATCAAATGTTACTTATTTTGTTGTGTAAGGCATAACTTACTCCCAAATCTAACAATTCTTGCATTTTCTAGCTACTTTTAGTGTGAAACTAGTAGGCAAATTAACCAAAGCTCATGTTATTATAGTAATTGTAATGCATTTTCCATTGATAAGGCTACAAAAGAATATGTTGTGGAAAACGAGAGATCTCTTGAAAACAACTTTTACATTGCTATTCTTAATTTTGTGTGCGTGGATGCTTGACATTGCCCATTGTATCATGGTATTCTTAATTTCACTAATGTTTTTTACAGCAAAATTTGGCCTATGGTTTTCATGGATGCATTTTGAATGAGGTCAAACTAATCTCCTTCCAATTGTCTGGTTATTATGGATTGATCTAGCTCAGGACTTAGGACAGGAAAATGCTAGGTGTCTGTTCCTAGGGTGGGGTATTTCAAGACTAGGGGGCCTTTTTTACACTGAGAAGAGAAAGATTTAACAAAAAGACATGAGAGGCAATTTTTATTTTTTACACAAAGTTTGGTTTGTGTGTGGAATGAACTTCCAGAGGAAGTGATGGATGGGGGTACAGTTATAATGTTTAGAAGGTATTTAGATAAGAACATGAGTAATAAGTATTTGGAGGGATATGGGCCAAGGGCAGGCAGGTGGGACTAGTTTAGTTTGGGATTGCAGTTAACATGGACTGATTGGACTGCAGGGTCTGTTTCTGTGCTGAATGACTCTATGAATCTATTCTGGCAAGCCTCCAACAAATTCCAACGTATATGAATGAATTAAAATTGTAGTACTCTGAAGGTCAGTTCTGAGTTCAAACTTAAGTGATGACTACCTTAGACCAATTATACACAGTACAATTGTACCATAAATTAATTTATTTTCAAATATAACAATTTAAGAAACATACTAGCTTACTTAATAAACAATGGTTCAACTCTACTTGCAAAGTTCTGTTGTGTTCAGAGTACCTTTTTCCTTGTATCAGAACTGAATGAACCTGACTTAGATGTAGACATTAAGGACACTAACCTGCATCTGGCTTTTGTCTAGTCCGGATTGACCTTGCATGGTTGCTACTGACGGACTCATACGTGCTGATTGAACTGCATCCTTCCTTTTATCCATAAGAAACATCTTGCATCCTGACCCCATCACCACCAACTGGTTGAGCTTTTGCTCCACAACAGTCACATACTCACACAGCCCCAAATACTCACTACCTCCATCATCAACATCACGTTGCTAAATATGGTTCCAGTTATAAAAAGGACTGAACCTCCTTTGACAGAATCTACTTGCACTCTCCAAACTGGAAGGACAAGGGCAGCAGGCACATGGAAACAGCATCACTTCCAATTTTCTCCCAAAATCAGGCTCCTTCCAACTCCTTCCAATCACCATTCCTCCATTGTGATTGAGTCAAAATGGTACAACTCCTTTACTACCTATACCCAAGACTGCATCGTTTCAAGAAGATAGCTTACTATCTTTTCAAGGGCAACATGAGAAGGACAAAAATTAGGATGGAGGCAATGATTTTCCATAAGTGAACAGAGAAATTAAAATATAAAATGAGCTCTTCAACAAGGGAGCCCTTTAATTTAGAGAACTAACAAGCTAAGTTAATGGATATACTGGGCAATTTCATTAAGTTTAGCTGACAGCACTGAATATGTATTTGTTCCAGCAAGCACTTGAGGGTGAAAATAACATATCTGATATTCACTTGGGTGTGTGAGTAGAGCTAATTATTGAAATAAAGCAGTTGGAGCAATCAGCCAGGCTTCGTCAATTCTGAAGAAGACGAACTACTGCTTACTTTCTGTAGAAGGATATTGTCAGTTTTGTTTTTTCACATGGATATTGTCTGTTTATATTAAAATATGGTGCTTGTTTGCATGTAGTAGGATGTCTTGATGTTCTTGTATTTCAGTTTAAATTCCCAGTGGAAAGAACTGAACCCTGAAGTTCAATAAATGTCTTTACAAATAGCTAACTCTTATATGGCTTTTCCAGGACAAAGTATATTTAGCGTAAAAGTCAGAATTGCAGTAAATTTTGAAATATTCAAAATAAAGAAACTAATAATCGATCATCGAAAGTTTCTTGGGGGGGGCACATCTGGCGATCCTGTTTGTAAAATAAATCCTGCATCTGGAGCACTTATGGCTCTCCTCATGTTAACCTTCATTAAACCCTTTCAGACCCATATACAAGATCTCTCGCCAAATTTGTGTTTCCTTATAAATATACAAATGTATTGTATTAAATTACATTATCCTATTCCCAGAATCCCAAAAGTACATGACTTTACAAATTCAGATAATCTGTAAGCTTTGTTATTTATCTGGAAATGTGTTAGTTTGCTGGGTGGAAGACTATTGTCTTAGTTCCCCTTCCTGAAGTCTAAGGTCTGTAAATCACTTCAAACTGTAGCATCTCTAACCACTTGGATTTTCCTTGGGGAAGGCACCTTCCCTGCTGAAACAGCCAACATCCTCCTGGCAGTATCTTGAATCATTATAAATTACTGGCAGCTTCCTTGGTATTATGTACCACACCATCAAACAGGGTCAGAAGATCTGCTTGTAGACTTGTGTTGAAGCATGTAAAGGTTTTACTACAATGTGCATTGATTGGTTTAGACTCTGTAATGCATCCTCAGAGATCACATTATTGATGAATCCAACCTGTTCAACCTCAGTGGTGTTATTTGAAGATTGTTTCAGGCTTGGAACGATTGCTGTTGCAGTTACTGAGGATTCTTCCTGGGAAGAGAAGGAGATAGAAATTGAGCTCAATAAAAAAAATGTGCTTATTTCCGGTGTCAAGTAGTAAATGCATTGGAGAACCAAGTTGAATACAGAAAGTTAGAGAAGAAACTGTAATAATAATGAGAAGCAAATGTGATTATGAAAAGAGACTGACAGCTAAGATAAAGGAAAGTCTCAAAGTCTTCCAGAAGCACATTAATAGTAAGAGGATGGTAAAAGGAAGAATAAGACTTTATACTTTATCATAGCTACCCTTATCACGACTGCCCTTCCCTCCTGTACAACAGGCCCACTAGTAATACCATGAACCTGGTATTGTTGTGCTGCTCTGCAGAGCCATCCATCCAGGATCTAAAATGGAAAAAACAATTCTTGAGAATAACCTCAGTGACTCCTACATCACCTGTCTGGTTATCTTAGACTGCCTGGTGGGTTTTCCCTGCATGCATGTCCCAAAAGCTATGAATTTAGAGGTTGAAATCTCATATTGATTACAATGCTTTTGAGTTTAGTCATCAGAGACTGATGATTAGGTTAGTACTTATTGCTTAACTTTGCTTTCCTTTCAGAAGGCAACAGAATGGACTAACAAACCACTTCAGAGGGAGTTTAAGAGTCAACCACAGTAGAACAACCAGAAGAGGAGCTGTAACTCAATAAGTAAACAGCTGTCTCCAATGTATACTTTGGTGGTGATGTAACTACATGGTAAACTTACTGAGCCAATAGCAAACTGGAAATACAGGCTTGCTTGGAATTTCACCTTATGGTGGGAAAGATTACTAAAGTGTTGTTGCCAAACTCAATGCATTCAGGAGTCACCTTCTACAGTATTTAGATGGCTTCTAATTGAATGTATAATCAATCCCATTTGACACCAAGGGGAAGGAATGCCATCTGTCCCTCCTGACAGAGATTGGAGTGATTTTAACGGTCCACCTTAATATGCATGCTTGTCATCAATCACTTGCCCAAATTGAGCAGGAAGCTACATTTGCTGACAGCTGTAGAAGCAGGAGTTCAGTCAGGAGCAGGTGGCTGCTGGGACAAACACCAGCACAAAGCTAAATGGATGGGTGGAAATGGCCGGAGCTTTTGGGGCAAAATCCAGGCAAGTGACATTCATGTCTTGCTTGTTGGCGCAGAAGAGAATTTTGTTTCATCTTGACCGGCACAAAATAAAAACAAAAATTAAAAAGAACTTGATTAGAGTTATAGAGATGTACAGCATGGAACCAGACCCTTCGGTCCAACTTGTCCATGCTGACCAGCTATCCAAACTCAATCTAGTCCCACCTTCCTGCACCCGGCCCATATCCCTCCAAACCCTTCCTATTCATATACCCATACAGAAGCATCTTAAATGTTGCAATTGTACCAGCCTCCACCACTTCCTCTGGTAGCTCATTCCATTAACAAACCACACTCTGCGTGAAAACCTTGTCCCTTAAGTTTCTTCTGTATCTTTCCCCTTTCATCCTAAACCTATGCCCCTTAGTTCTGGACTCCCCGACCCCAGGGAAAGGACTTTGTCTATTTATCCTATCCATGTCCCTCATAATTTTGTAAACCTCTATAAGATCCAGGGAAAACAGCCCCAGCCTGTTCAGCTTCTCCCTATAGCTCAAATCCTCCAACCCTGGAAACATGTTTGTAAATCGTTTCTGAACCCTTTCAAGTTTCGCAACATCCTTCCGATAGGAAGGAGACCAAAATTGCACACAATGTTCCAAAAGTGGCCTAAGCAATGTCCCATACAGCCGCAACATGACGTCCCAACTCTTGTACTCAATAGTCTGACCAATAAATCTGGACTACTCCCATTGCTACGCGCTAGTGAAGGTAGAAATAGGAGGTTAAAGCAGATGAATGCGTGGCTGAGGAGCTGGTATGTCGGAGAAGGATTCACATTGATCATTGGAATCTCTTTTGGGGTAGAAGTGACCTGAACAAGAAGGATGGATTGCACCTAAATTGGAAGGGCACTAATACACTGGCAGGGAAATTTGCTAGAGCTGCTCAGGAGGATTTAGATTTGTAAGGTGGGGGTAGGAGTGGGATCCTGGGAAATAGTGAGAAAAGAGATCAATCTGAGACTGGTACAGTCAAGAAAAGAAGTGAGTCAAATAGTCAGGGCTGGCAGGGACAAAGCAGAGAACAAGATAGACTGACAAATTAAACTGCATTTATTTCAACCAGGCAAAAGTGGATACTGCAGTTGCTGGAGATTACTGGAGATGCTGGGCTTTTCCTGATGAAGGGCTTTTGCCTGAAATGTTGATTTTCCTGCACCCTTGGATGCTGTCTGACCTGCTGTGCTTTTCCAGCGCCACTCTAATCTTGACTGCATTTATTTCAATGCAAGGGGCCTAACAAGGAGGACAGATGAACTCAGGGCATGGTTAGGAACATGGGCCTGGGATTTCATAGCAACTAAAGAAATATGGCTCAGCGATGGGCAGGACTGGCAGCTTAATGTTCCAGGATACAAATGCTACAGGAAGGACAGGAAGGGAGGCAAGAGAGGTGGGGGAGTGGCATTTTTGATAAAGGATAGCATTACAGATGTACTGAGGGAGGATATTCCTGGAAATACATCCAGGGAAGTTATTTGGTTGGAAATGAGAAATAAGAAAGGGATGATCACCTTGTTGGGATTGTATTACAGAACCTCTAATAATCAGAGGGAAATTGTAACCTTACACCTGTAAGGAGTTCAGTTATCTGTAAGAATAATAGGGGTTTTATGGTAGGGGATTTTAACTTTCCAAACATAGACTGGGACCAGAGAGGGACCATTCAGCGCAGCCATTTTGGCACGAGCGATTTGATGCGGCCTGTTTGGCGCAGCCTATTTTGCCGCAGACCCATTTTGGGGCAGAACTATTTCAGCGCAGATATACGATAGTCATCAATGAAAATCAAGATAATAGTAGAATTATTAAATGGGTAGTTTCCAGTAGTTTGTAGTTATTATTAAAATAACTAGTCATCAAAGAAAAACAACTGTAGAGGGAACTTTACAAGTGATTAACGAGTGCCTAGAAAATTTGTCGGAATGATGCCTAACAACAGAGCGCTGAAGAAAATGGTTCGTAGGACAAGGAAAGAAATGGCTGCTTACCCAGTAAAGCCAAGAAATTTAGAAGAACTTGTAATTCCAGATAGCTTTAAAACATATTCTGTTAATGAATATAATGAAGAACAATTTTTACTCGCCGACAGTGGTAGCACCACCTGCAGAATATTTGGAAGAAAAAGGAGTGCAGAGTTTCTTGAAACAATCAAAAAAGTTATATGTTGATGGAACATTCAAAGTTTCCCCACCTCCATTTTCACAAAATTATGTTATTTTATGGGAAATACATAAAGATGTGTTCCTACTGTTGTATGTTTTACTCCCAAATAAGCTACGAACAACAAATGATAAATTATTTGAAATGGTCCTGGAAATACAGCCTGAATGCTGCCCTGACATTATCAACTGTGACTGTGAACTTGTACATCTCGTAGCAGGGCGCGATATTCCATTGAAATTAAAGAAATTCAGGGAATTTAATGGGTTTTGAGGAAGCACAGTTAGGACTGGACTAATCACAGACTCAATGCAGTTGATACACAAATAACTACAAACTACTGGAAATTACCCATTAAATAATTCTACTATGATGTTGTTTTTCTTTGATGACTACCGTATATCTGCGTTAAAATAGTTCTGCACCTAAATGGGTCTATGACAAAATAGGCTGCGCCAAACAGGCCACGCCAAATCACTCGCGCCAAAATAGCTGCGCCGAATGGTCCTAAATCCGACTGGGGCTGCCATGATGTTAAAGGTTTAGATGGAGAGGAATTTGTTAAGTGTGTACAAGAAAAATTTCTGATTCAGTATGTGGATATACCTACGAGAGAAGGTGCAAAGCATGACCTACTCTTGGGAAATAAGGTAGGGCAGATGACTAGGGTGTCAGTTGGGGAGCACTTTGGGGCCAGCAACCATAATTTTATTAGATTTAATATAGTGATGGACAAAGAAAGACAATGTCTAAAAGCTGAAGTTCTAAATTGGGTGGTATTAGGCAAGAACTTTCAAAGCTGACTGGGGCGGCGGGGGCGGATGTTCGCAGGTTAAAGGATGGCTGGAAAATGGGATAACGAGAATCCAGAGACAGTATATTCTAGTCTGGGTGAAAGGAAAGGCTGGTAGGTATAGGGAATGCTGGATGACTAAAGAAATTGAAGGTTTGGTTTAAAAAAAAAGCATATGTCAGGGATAGACAGTATAGATTGAGTGAATTCTTAGACACGTATGAAGGAATAGGAGTACACTAAAGAGGGAAATCAGGAGGACAAAAAGGGGACACGAGATAGCTTTGATAAACAGGATTAAGGAGAATCCAAAGGGTTTTTACAAATACATTAAGGACAAAAGGGTAACTAGCGAGAGAATAGGGTCCCCTAAAGATCAGCAAGGTGGCCTTTGTGTGGAGCCGCAGGAGATGATGAAGACACTAAATGTATTTTGCATCAGTATATACTGTGGAAAAGGACATGTAAGATATAGAATGTAGGGAAATAGATGGTGACATCTTGAAAACTGTCCATATTACAGAGGAGGAAGTGCTGGATGTCTTGTAACGCATAAAAGTGGATAAATCCCCAGGATCTGATCAGGTGTACCCTAGAACTCTGTGGGAAGCTAGGGAAATGATTGCTGGGCCCCTTACTGAGATATTTGTATCATCAATAGTCACAGGTGAGATGCCAAAAGACTGGAGGTTGGCTAATGTGGTGCCACTGTTTAAGAAGGGTGGTAAGGACAAGCCAGGGAACTATAGACCAGTGAGCTTGACGTTGATGGTGGGCAAGTTGTTGGAGGGAATCCTGAAGGACAGGATTACATGTATTTGGAAAGGCAAGGACTGATTAGGGATAGTCAACATGGCTTTGTGCGTGGGAAATCATGTCTCACAAATTTGATTGAGTTTTTTGAAGAAGTAACAAAGAGGATTGATGAGGACAGAGCAGTAGACTTCAGTAAAGCATTTGATGAGGTTCTCTGTGGGAGACTGATTAGCAAGGTTAGATCTCATGGACTGCAGGGAGGATTAGCCATTTGGATACAGACCTAGCTCAAAGGTAGAAAACAGAGGGTGGTGGTGGAGGGTTGTTTTTCAGACTGGAGGCCTGTGACCAGTGGAGTGCCACAAAGATCGGTGCTGGGTCCACTACTTTTTGACATTTATTTAAATGATTTGGATGTGAGCATAAGAGGGATAGTTGGTAAGTTTGCAAATGACACCAAAATTGGAGGTGTAGTGGATAGCGAAGAAGGTTACTTCAGAATACCACGGGATCTTGAACAGATGAGCCAATGGGCTGAAGAGTGGCAGATGGATTTTAATTTAGATAAATGCGAGGTGCTGCATTTTGGGAAAGCAAATCTTAGCAGGACTTCTACACTTAATGGCGAGGTTCTAGGCAGTGTTGCTGAACAAAGAGACCTTGGAGTGCAGGTTCATAGCTTCTTGGAAGTAGAGTCGCAGGTAGATAGGATAGTGAAAAAGGCGTTTGTAGGTTTTATTGCACTACGCCCCTATGCCTTCCCAATAATTTTGGATGTATGGAAAAATAAGGAAGGCTTTTCAAAATAAGTCTGTACTAAGATTGAAATCAATCTCTGATAATGCAGGTAAGTCCATTCCGTATCTTTAATGTAACACCCTATTGCCATCCAGCAAGAATTCTGCCTACCTGTTAAACGGCAGAGGTTAACATTGGAATGCAGGTAATGGAATCAGAGAAGGTAGGTTATACAAAGAATGACTTTGAATACAAAGAACCTGCCACCCTAGTTTTCATTTGAAATATAGCAAAGGTTTTCTATGGTAAGTGTGGGATTATGGGTCAAAATTCCTTTGGTATTTACAAATTATACAAGTTTTATTTCAATGCAGATACTGTTTTTAAACTCCTTGGCTGGCTGTCTGAAGCAGGACCAACTTATAGCATCACAGTCTCCATAAAAAATAAAGCAATGTGGCAGGTCATGAATCCATTCATAGCTGGAATCAGGTTTGAAACTTGTGCTATTGACACTAATCTAGTCTGATAATTTTTTATTAAGCCTAAAATATTAAAATGTAAAGATTGAGTCTAAATACACACTGAATAAAATTATCTTCAAACCTTTCAATGATGTGTGCAATATAAATGTGAGCAAACATTTCATTGTTTGCCAACTTGATACTGAAGTGACTTGATTGCAGAAAAGTGGGGTGGAAGAAAGACATCTATCAATGACGGCTTAAGTGTCACAGCTCAATTGATTTCTGCCTGTGCTAGTCTAGTGTCCCTTAAACATGCATCTTACCACAAAGTCATTCCTTATTCATGTGCGCTTGGTCTCAATGGACCTGTTCTAAAATGTGCTGAGTTAAGAATAAGTCACATTTCTAGAGTAACAAAAGAAACAATATTCTAGCTAACGCCCAGATGTAGTAATATAAACATTTTGTTGTAGACTTCATTTCAAATGTTACTTCATATTTACAATTGCAGTTGGCAGTATGGAGTTCCCTTAATCTGTTTAAGTGAAAACCAAATTAAAAGCAGTAAATTCAATGGATTAGGTTGAAGGTGAAAGCAGTAAAATACAGGTCCTATTTTCTGACAATTAATATAAAGGATGTGTATTCAATGTTTTGGTATTAAACATGTGTATTTACTACCAAATTGCTAATGCTCCATGTTCTGAGCCATTAAGTCTCAATTTACTGTTGACAGAAATTTAAAGCATCAATAGCTATAAAAAAATGAGGTTAAGTTCCTGAACAAGCAGGAAGAGATTTTTGGCTATATTGCTGAGTTAGTAAGAAATTGATCAAAAGTAGGGAGGCCAGATTCAGAGAACAGGAGTTATCCATGAAGGCATGCATAAAATGCATAAAAATCAGAGTTGGCATCTCTCCCCAAATTCACAGACCTGATGAAAAGCCTGAAATAAAGCAATATGGTAGCACAATTCAATCTTCAAGATAATCTGGTACAAAGTTAGGAAACCATAAAATCATGTAAAGAAAGTCACAAAAGAGAATTGTGCTAATCTCTTATGGCAGAAGGGCAACCAGCAACTAAATGAGTACTTAGAATGAGAGAGGGAGTCACTAGCAATTTGCTATTTGGAACTCTCACAGGAGATATCCTTAGTTCTTGTGGGTCATTGTTGTGATGTAAAGTGTAATTAACATTATATACCTCCACATTTGTGGGGGCTTAATGACTTTAACATGCCAGTATTTCTTGAGCTGTTTTTTTTAAACAGCATGAAAGAAGGAGCCCACAGGGTGACAATGGGAGTTTCTTTTCATTTGGATGAGTTTTACAAGCAGAGTAAAGATTGCAGAGATGTAGCTTGCTTACTGTTTAGAATCATCAGGATTCTTTTTGCTTAGAGGAAAATCTCATGGCTTGACAAGCTTTGTTTTCATTTTGCAGAAATCCTGTTTGAAGTTAGAAATAGAACACATTTTTACAATGAGAAAAGTGCTACTTCAGAAATGGTAGGTTTTTTTTTTGCCTTAGTGTAAAGGTTTTAGTTGAAAGCTGCAGACCAGAAGTATTTTGGCTAAACCATGGAAGAGTTATTTGAAGCTGAAAAACTCTAAATTCAATTGTGTGACTAATCCAGGAAGGCTCTACCAAACTTTCAAGAGCAGAATTGAAAGAAACAGCTAAATTAAGCCTACGGATATGATAGAGGAGCAAAATCTCTATTGTGTTTCAGTACTGTAAACTTATGGTATTGGGTTAGAAGTGATTGTATTTTACTACATTTCAATATCTTTCAAATTGTGTCACAATTAAATAGCTTGGTTTATTTTATTTTGTCTTTTCCCTCATGCAACAAACTTCTGGTTTATTGTTAAAACTGAATCTACAGAATTGTGTACTGGTGTTTCAGTGAAAATCACCATATTAATTATACATATGTATTTAAAGAAAACAAAACATGTTCTATCAAGCCAGATTTCAGTGCGAGATAATGTGCCCAGAAATAACATCTGCTGGGATCATGCCACTTTACAATTGACTCTGCTAGGATCTTCACCATAATACTACATATTTAAAGAACAGTGGTTAAACTACATAGAAGGGAAATCACATCCCATAATATTTGACATGGTTGATATAATGTTTGATTGTTTTGATTTTTGTATATCTAGATTTCAACTTGTCTACAGCACTGAATCCAGCCTTTTCAATTGTGGCTACAATGAGCACCTCTCCACCTCCTTATTGAACACCTCATGTGGTTCAAAAAAAAAAATCACTTCAGCATCAATCCTCCTGCAGGCAGTTCACCAGTCTGGCTATACTTCTGGTTATTTCAACTAAACTACCAAAACACCTACAATGCATTTTGCACCTGAATGGTCTTCTTGGATGTAACCAGGAGCTTGAACATTCCCAAATGCCTTTCTAAATTCTCATTTATATCACCTGTATCATCCTGTCAGACATTGAAATTTGGTTATTTTCATTTGGAGGGCATTTTAATTAAGTTACCTGCAATATATAAATGTAAGAATCTAAAAATCTCACGTTGATAGCTAAGGGTGTTACTGTCACTGAAGTCCCCAATGTAAATTTCCTGGAGCTCCCATTGACCAGAAGCTGAAGTGGAGCAGATATATTCACAAACTATGGCTTTGAGTGTGGTTTGGAGTTTGGGAATTCCAATATGATTATAGAACCTCCTGACTCCTTAAACTTGTCCACAATCTACAAGACTCAAGTCAGGAATGTGATAGAATACTTGCAGCTTGCCTTGAGTGCACTCCAAGAAGCTTGACTCCATTTAGGACAAAGCAGCACCTTGTACACCAGCGAATTTACTATCCATCACTGGTACATAGTGGCAGCAGTATGTGCAGACTAATTCCTAATGTCATCCCATGGAATCCCCTTGCATGCTTCTTTAAAAGAAAAGGCTCAAGAATACAAGTTAATTATAGACATTAAACCCGCCCTTATATGTACCTATATATCACACCTTATATCACACAACAGTAACCCATGAGAACTAAGGATATTCCCTGCAAGTGTTTCAAACAGAAACTTGCTAATACAACATATCCTGCAGCAACTCACCAAGGTTCCCTCAGCAGCATCTTCCAATCATGTGGCTTTGATCACCGAGAAGAATATGGCCAGAAGTGCGTGGGAACACCATTATGTAAGCCTTCCTCCAAACCTTGCATGATCTTGACTTTGATATATTTTGCCATTCCTTCACCGTAGTTGGATCAAAATCCTGTAACTTCTTCCTAATGGCACAGAGTATTCCTGCATTAGGTGGGATGCAGCAGTTCATGAAAATAGCTCACCACCACCTCTCAACGGTAATTAGGGATGGCAACAATTGCTAACCTTGCCAGCAATGCTCATATGCTATTAAAGAAATATTCCCTATTCAGCCATATTCTTTAGGACTTAGAATGTACAAAATATGTATGAATAAAGTAATGTAAAAAGAAGTAAATCTTCTCAAAGTAATCAGAGGCATTAATGGAGCAAAAACAAAGATCACTGAATCTTATACCTAAGCACAAAATATGTTAGGTTTTGTGCAGGTTTCTCACTGAGGTCTAGTAGGACTTCTTGCCAAATATTACCATATTGACTGCATTAACTATCTACCTGGTCCCAATGGTATTCCTTACATTTGACTCTAGCCCCACCTTACCAGGTGCCATTCCTGGAACAATTGGCCAATGAACAGATATTCACAGAAAGAACAGCATCCCTGGTAGCTATGCCATTTTGAAAAGGCTGCTGTGGACTCAGACAAGCAGTGATATTGTGAAGCTGCCCTGCTCAGTCATGGATAGATTCCGAACATATCAGAATAGAAGGAAGAGGAGGAGGTGGAGGAAAAGATGGCACCACAATTCTCCGACAGGGACCTGGAGATTCTGGTGGTAGGCGTGATGCAAAGAAGTGGTGCTTCTCGGAAGATGAGCAGAGGCAGCTATACCACCAAAACTAGGCAGCCTGCTTTGAGATCAGTGCTATCTTGCTGATGTGGAGGAATGGCCAGCAGTGCTGTAAGAAGCACAATGACCCGCTCTGCCTGACCAGGGTCTATGTCACACATTTCTCTGTATCTCTGCTTTTGCACCCATCTCCGACCAAGGCTCTTACTCTACAAAGAGCTGTGGATGCTGGAAATCTGAAACAAAGGCAGAAATTGCAGCAAACAATCAGCAGGTCTGACACCTGTGCAGAAAGATTAGAGTCAACATTTCAAATCAAGTGACTTTACTTCAGAACCCTCGATCCCACGCAATGGGTTCCAGGGTCTTTTTCTGATGGGATCACCACCCTTGGTACTCCCCTTTTCTCTAGTTTCTCTGGATGGACACAACAGTTTACCATGGCTCTCCTCCTTCAGCAACCTAATAGGCCAGGCCTGGAGGAGAAATGCGCAGATCCCTAATTGATGCCTATACATCTCTTTGACAACTGCATTAGCCCTAATCCCTAGGGCTAAGCAGGCATAAAGACTGACAGTGACCCACTCCCTAACTACAGAAGCACAGAGCCACTCCCCTCACTCTGTTGGAGAATACCTCAATGGGGTACCTGACTGTGGTCAAGCCTATATATTGGTAAGGGAGGCAGCCTTTGACTCAAATGTGTCAGGACTTCCTGATTGACAGATGCCTCCATGGACTTCAGTGAGAACTATTCACCTCAGACTTTGAGATGTAACTGCTTGCTTGCTGCACATGCAGTGTGTTCAGAACATAGAACAATCCAGCACAAGAACAGGCCCTTCAGTCCACTCTGTCTGTACTGGCCATTCTAAACTGACCTCATCTGCCTGCACATGGTCCTCTATTCCTAGTGTTTGTCATGTAAGCTGCTGGCCCATGGTGCAGGTATGAGATTGATGTAGTACACTGTTGATCATCAATACCTACACCTCCTGACTGTGGAATGCTGACCAGCAAAGCAAGCTGTCTGGTTATGTGACTGCTCCAACTGGCAGAGTAAAAGAGACATTGCTGCTGTGAGCATGCGTGTAGGTGCTAAGTGAGCGAGCACTGAGAGAGCAAATTATCAGCCCAGAGATGCAACCTCGTCCAAACTATGAGCTGAGTGCGTGCTGCTGTCTGTAGTGTCAGCTTTTCAATTCTAGTTGCTGCTGCACCCTCTATTGCAAGTCTGCACTTCCTATGCATCCTGTAAATGAAGGAGAGATCCCATGATAATCCTGAGTGGTTGGCAAATATCAGGTGCCAATGTCTACGGATGAGGGGGTGTGCCCTTTGTTGCTGTTCAGTGCAGAGCAACATGGAGGCTGGTTGCAGTTAGTGCTGCAGTAGCCACACTGACTTGAATGTTAAGAATTTTCAATATCTAACTTGTTTGTAATGTTCAGTAAATGCAGAAACTGAGCATTCATGAGGGTAGTTATGGTATTAGGATGATGTTAAACAAGCTATGATCCTCTTTAATTAACAACCCACTACTGCCATGCAAAAAACTCACCTCACAGTTCAGCAAACGCATAGAAAATGGAGGGAATTGTCAAGATAAACCTTGCCAGACTTCTTGTCAGATTCTGCCAGAAATCTTGCCATTGGCAATGTCATTCAGGCCCCTATAAGATTCCACCCATGAGACATGGTGCTACTGGGTAAGTTCCTTCAATAATTCTATTCATACCTGCTATGGATTAATATAAATATTCCAAATTTCTTAAACCAATCTATCGTTTGTGTGAATACCAGGATGAGAGTATTAGCGTGAGAAGGATCAGGCTTTGTGTCTCCTTGGCGAGAAAGACAGGCCATCATATAGGATTTTTTTTTTCTCTGTCAATGTTTCATTTTAAGAAATGGTAAGACTTCACAATGGTAGACACTGATTAACAAGAGAGAGATATTTTGGTCAGAGATGAACAGAGTGCTGGCTGCTGACCTTATAATAAACTGCCTGCAAATGTTTCAAGCTGAGGCATGAAATGGAAGCAATGACATTCCAGGCATTTAACATTAAATTTTTCAGGACCAGAGAATTTGTTCATCAGCAATAATGGTACAGCATATCATTTTCAGTCTGTCAATGTACTCTACCTCTATAACATAAACCATTCTCATAAAACTCAAATGGGTAAACTGTTGCTGAAATTACTAAATAGGTAGTTGAATGATTTGGGAATTTCATACAAGGGAATTGACTTTGAAGCAATATAAAGTGAGAGGAAATTTAACATACTGACAATTATTTTTCTGGTCACCCTGTATGGCACTATCATTACCATCTTTTAAATATATTTCCAATAACTGTAACTGGTGACCAGGGTGATCCTTGTATTGAAATTGGTGTCAGTATGGGTAAAACAATAATAATGATGAGAGTTGATTGAACAAAGATTTTCATAAGCACATATCAAAATAGAAACTAGCAACATAAATAAATAAGAGGATTAATGAAATACGAAGATAATTACAAATGTCTCTTGTAACTTCCAGTAAACATGTTTCAGTATACTGTACTAACAATATCACCTGGCATAGTATTAAAATTCCAAGGGTAATCATGCATAAAGCATGCAACTTGTGAGGTCCAGACATGATGCAGATCATAAATTAAAATAAATAAATAGCAGTGACATATAATTCTGTTGATTCAGGTGCAATCTTCACATAACAGGAAATTCCAGTAAATTAACACTACCCAAGGGATCATTTTTAACTCAGCCATTTTGAGACTATATTAGCTCACTTTACTTGAGATACTTGAGTTGTCAGGACAATAACAGTTTAAGTCATAGACCAGAAGAAACAGGTCACTTCATTACACATTAACAAATTACAGAGCCACATGGAGGATGATCCATTATGCAAACAGAGAATGATTGTAATTGGAATGAACCTATAATGGACAGGCTCCATGATCCTTAGAAACCTCTAACACTGCCATAATTTTTCCATTTAAAAATAATTCCATCTATAAATGTTTTTGAAGAATTAAATAAGGCATATTTGATCAACATGACATTAAAGGTCAGGAAACATAAAAATAAAGGATTGTTGGTCAATTGAGGTGGACAAACAGTTCTGATCACTGCTGTTTCAATATTTGCCTTTGGTTTAGAGAAGACACATTTTAGAAATCAGCCATTAGGCCCCATAATTTGTTTTGTTACTGACTTTGTCAACAAGTGTTCAGCGTACAATGTTTAAGACCAAAAAAAAAAGAATAATTCTGAAGTGTCATATAACATAAGTTATTAATGTTTTTAGCTAATATGAACAAATGCATCTTTTGAGCAAGAAAATCCAACCTTAAACATTCCTATTCCTCTACCTTCTATTCGTTACTGATTGAAGTAGTTTAATGATGTTTCCATAAAATAAAAGTTACCTATTAAACATTTTCCTTATAGACAAGCCGTAGGCTGTAAATACAGCTGTTTTCTTGACACTTTTAAATAAAACAGTAAATTAAGAATTGCCACAAAAAAATTATGTACAAATAAAACTGTTTAAAATCTTACCGAGAGATTTTGGAAACTTCTAATTCGGGAAGCTCTAACAATGAGTTTGACGAAAACTATTTATTGTTGTACAATGCGTGAAATAACAATTGAAACATTGACGTGTTAAAAAAATGACAAATATATTCTGCTCCACAAGACTGAGACAGCAAGCATCTTTTCCAAGCCACACTTCGCTATCAGCATGCAAAACGTTTTTATATATCAGAGTCCTTTGTCACTAAATTGCAGATTTCATACATTAAAGTTTAGAGGTAAGATTATACTGATAACCAAGTGTCCACTAACAGAAGCACTGTTAAAACTGAATTCATTTAAGGTTTGCATTTGTGAAAAAATCATTTTCAAATATCACTATTGCCAGCATTCTGATTTAGATAGTTTACTGCCTCTAATTCTCCTTTCTCTACACGGTGTCTGGTGGCTATCTAAGCAGAACAGGCACTTGTTTAACATAAAATAGTTTAGTGCACAATAGCAATAATTATAGTTTACAATTACTGGCTAGGCTATTTACCAAGAACTCTTGGAAGCTTTACAGGACACATGTTTCCATTAGATACTCAAGCACATTTCAAGTATCTCCATCCAAAGACTGTGTTACATCAAATGGAGTAAAATTTTATGTAACAGAACATCGATTTCGCAGAACCATTACTTTATGTAAGATTGCCCTCTAACCTTCATTTTCTTTGTAGGTAAACATTATACATTCACGTGTGTAACAATATTTTATTTACCACTACCCCATCAACCCAATCCACAATATCTAGGATTTCACAAGGGCTGGTGGTCTGGTCATTTCCAGTTTTCTAAATACCCTCTTCAGATTCGGATGAGTAATAGACCTTTTATTTGAGAAATGTTGATGTTAGTTCTGATCTGTGGATCATTTCTCTGTTGGAGAATCTTTCCTCTGTCGGATATCATTCATGGAAGATGTTATCCCTTGTATCTGGAGTTGTTAGTCCATAACCTTATCTGAAGAACCTTTAACCTTCCAAATTTCCTTCATAGAGGGCCTCAAGTAGCTGTCTTATAACATCACGCAGGGGTCCTTTAATCTCTTGAATTCCATCATGGACGACAGCTGCTCTGGCGTTACTGGATTTTTGAATAAGACTATCTTTCTGACTGAAACTGGAAGTTTTACATGGCAGTAACCTGGATACTTTAACCAAGCAATTGCTTCTTCCTGAACATATCCTGAAATTTGTAGAAGTTGGGCTGGCTTCCATGAATTGTTGATCAGAATGGACATCGTAATTCCTCCTCAGTGGTTGGTGGATTGGTAAATTAGACTTTTTCCACATTCTCACTTTGGTTATTGCAAGATCTTATTTGTTCTCATTTTGAACTAATCTAAATATTTTAGGACATCAAAAGTATGTGTACTCTAATATTCTGGTAATTAATAACATTGCACAATATGACCTACTGTATTTACTTGTTGAGCCTCAGATTCTTTGGATTTGAATCATTGTAAGTTTGTGGTGTTGAAAAGAAGGTCAAAAACTTTATTTTGCCATGTGTTTTAAGATTTTATTTCCTGAACTGTTTCTACATTTAGGCAGCATGGTTTGTATTTATTTCTTCTGTGTAATAAACTTATGTTTCATTGTTCAAGAAACTTTGCAGCCATGTGACTGACCACATTAAATAAAATACGAAAAAAAACACCAACCCAGATTTCATCGTGATCTGATTTATTCAGTCATTAGTGTTACCATTATAAACCATGTGAAATTTGGCGATTAATCACAAGATGCAGCTTAATTCTAATTTAGAACTTTATTGACAAGTGAGTAAATAATGCTGCTAAGTATTTCTTTCAAGTTGTATTTCACGATACTTGCATGAAAAGGTTATATTAAAAAACATTCAGCTATGTCCTATGTGCCTTGCACTGTACATAAGCAATTGCACCGTTTTATAGTCCCAAATTAGCTGTTACAAGAAGAAATTGATCAGAAAATAGTAGGAATATTTCAAACTAATAACATGGAAACATTTGTCATAGCTTTTAAACATTAAATCTAAAGTTAAAATGGTTGCCATTTTTCTGAACAATCCCAAAATATAACCTGAAATGACATAAAGGACTAGTATGTATAACTATACAAATAGTAAAACAAAAAAAAAGAGAGCTGGATAACCACAGAATATCTTGTTTAACAGTTGGCGAACACAGATGTCAAGTTTCAATTTCTTTGAAGCACATATTGCATTACATGACTTTACTTTGCTAAGAAAACATGCCATTGTTACCCGAAACAGTTACAGAAAATCAGAAGTCAGTAACTGAGTGCCCTTCAGCCCTAGGAACAAGAACACAGCAAACCATGGAAGGAAGGGAAGGAAAAAGGAAAGGGAAGGAAAAATGAAAAAAAGGAAAAA
>NC_057714.1:27888038-27895459 GCF_004010195.1 Chiloscyllium plagiosum
GAAGGAAGGAAGGAAGGAAGGAAGGAAGGAAGAAAGAAAAAGTAATTATAACCTACTGCAAAAGAACTACATACTGCACCAGATAATACAACATATCTTTGTATTCCTCAATATTCCTTGTCATAATTTTTATTTAATACAATATATATGTGAAAATAAATTAAAAGTTCAAGGAGGAAGACAAGACAAAAGGAAATAACTTATCCCCAGAGAAAAACTGTAAATTATATGTACATCATTAATGCAATCACTATTGATCCCAGCATTTTAGAAATTTTGGCAGCTTTCGTAACAGGTACAATAAGGATACTGGATATTTGCCAACTCTTTCTCATGGCAATATATCAACTTTTGGCAGAGTTTAATGAGGGCATATGGAACATATTACTTATTAATGTTTGGTATCTAAACTGTGGATGAAGATTAGACACTTATTCTCATCGCTTAACACACACACATCACCCACAATTAGAAAAAGCTTCCTTTCATCATACCTGATGATCCTCATGTTATTTTGTAATCGTTCTTTGTATGACTCCTTACAAGCAATTTTACAAACTGTATTCCCAGAAAAGAACTTTATACATAAGGAGAACCTTTTAGGGAATCAGGCCCAAATGATCGGTTATTCATTTTTGAACATCCCGCAAAACTTAGTGATCTCAGGATGTGAATTCCTGATGAGCAATTTGTATGTAACACTGTGACAGGGACATGCATTTATAAAAATGACCCTTACTCTCAAGATGGAACATTATAAGCATTGCTTATATCTATACATAACTTTGAAATGCTATGCCTTATTAAAATAATTGCAAGAAGAGAATAAAAATGGAAAACTCCTCATCAAGTATGGAGGCTCCAGGTTGTGAATCTGAAAACATGATCTTTTCTCTCATGGGATCTATAGAAGAATACTAAATCCAAAAAAATGAGACAGCAATTCACACAAATCAAGATGATATTGGAGTCAATTTAAGAATATTGTAAGCATCGGTCATAGCATATGTTTTTGCATTGCTGGAACTACGTACTTTATATTATCAGTTTTGAAAATAAAGCCTAGAAATTGGTGGTCATCAGACGAGTGCTTAATGTATGCACATATTATTCCTTTACCATTATTGATTTGGACATATTAAGACACTGTGTTAATGCTCACATTAAAATAACAGACAAAGAACAACATACAAATATCATGGTCATGTAAAGACTCCAAAAATTATGTTGGCCAAAAATAGTAGTGCATATTTTATTAAATATATGACCCTAGTGGTGCACTATAGGTTTTGGTTTAAGCTTGGTGAGATATAAGTCTCTATAAATGAGAATGTTTCCATACAAATGTGTGCCACTATGTTCATAGATGCAGTTAATCAAGTTTTTGAAGTCAACATTGAGAGATAATGGGGCAGCCCACAACTCCCACAGAAAATAAATCCTGGTTTATCATGCATACTATATCAAATTCTCCCTAAATTGCTGATCATGAAGGAACTATGGTTTAAATTTTTAAAACTATTTGAAAAAGGGAACAACTTAGTCCAAATATTATCATGCTCTGAAGTGAAATACAGATGCTAAAAAAGTTAAAATAAAGAAACAGCTTGTCACTTAACCCAATATTTTTCACAAACACATCACTTCTGTAAATAGGTTCAACTTATTTGGTGCTAAGCTACAAATATTTGAAAACAAAAGTAATAGAATGATTCCCAAATCTTAACCCATCTTCAATTCACCTGAGACATACATGAACCCTATAACTTATCACGTTTTGTTTGATAGTATTTATCAAATATGTAATTGCATTCTAGGAGAACAGTCTTGCTTCTCTTTCTCCCCCACTTCACAAACAGTTTAAGAATTGATTTAGTGCCTGTTTTCTATAAAACAAAAAAAGTTAAGAGAGAGTTATTCCTCATCATGCTTGGCAAATGCAGCAGCTCTTAGTATTTCCATACAGTTCACCAAAATAAGAACCCCTGTTAGTTGTCTCCAATGTCTTGTAATTGGGTTTTTCATTCTATCCAGTGCAGTGTGCAATTCTTGCAGTACATCCCGGTATCCATCTCCAAACTTGATGCTCCATGTATAAAGAAAATCATATGCTGGCTTCCACATGGTCTGTAAAAAGGACAAATAAAATGTGAATGAAAGAGTTCAAAATGCACGAAAAAAAAATGCTGGATTGTTGCATAATGTGCATAGTTACACCATCAAAGCAATATCCCACCTCCTGGTTAATTTCACCACTTTTAGTTCTGTGAGGTGCTTCATATGATTCTATTTGCTGCTTTGAGAGTTTGGATAGTTTTTCCCCTAACTCTCTCCAACGGACACCAAGCTCCACAGCTGTTGAGAGCATAACAACATCTTGAACAAGACGAGCAACTATTCCTTGGCAATCAAGCTTTAAAAGTCCCTAGAAAACAACAAGTGTGTCATTTAGAAAATGGTTTATAGCTTAGTATGACAAAGTTTCAGCTTGTTACACAGACTTTAAATATCTATAGTTGGCTAAGAGTAGCTGGAGAAAGATAGCTTTGCTTGGAATGAAAATGTTATACATCAATCAAGATTAGATTTTCAAACCTTTAGATTTTTTTAATCAAGCCCATGGTAGCACTATAAAACAAAAGTAAAATAATTCTCCAGAGTACAATTCAGTTACGTGCAGAGGAATGATATGGTTTTGTAATTACATAGAATACCAACAAAGAGAAGCTGTTGAAGCTTTTGTCTTGAGGTCATTAGGACAGACTCTGGAATGCCAAATTTCAAAGACAGCAAAAGTTTATATTGTTTGAGAAGAAAGGGTACAGATTGGTTGGAAAGGTTAGTTTGATCTCTCAATGGATTGTCATGGAGAATGCACAAGGGGACAATAGCTCTCCACGTTGTGTTGAATTCCTTGTTCTTCTGCAGAGCAGATCCCTTCATAGGAATTTATGTAACTTCCAAGAAGCGTAATGAGCCGCATCGTGAGTCCAAACGATAACCTTCAATTGTTTTTCAGTGTAAAACTTTGCATACTCCAGAATGCCTTTTTGGACTTGGTCGTATTTTGTTCAGATAAAACACTTCTGTGGTGCTATGGTATAGTATTTTCACCTATTGCTCAGATTTTTGTTGAGCACTTTAAGTCAAAAAGAATGATAATTAAACAATTTTGTGTGCGCTAATGATTCTACTAAGGGCCAATCTAGGATTATCAGTCAGGTTCACAATGCAGCCCACATAAACTTGCCAGAAACTATAAATACTCATTTACAGGGACATTTTCTCTGCAAGAAGAAAAAAAAAATGTGTCCAGTCAGTGCAAAAGCACAAGGAAAAAATCCTTGCTGCATTTTCCTTGGTAATGTCTTAATAAACCAGCACAGACTTGCTAACTGATCTGCACTCCTTCTCTTATGCAGTATGCTAAAACTTTTAGTATTTTACTTCTAATAAGATTTGTTTTGGAGATGTTAACTATGAACCAAGATCTGAAGGTGACCTTTGGACTGGAGCAGATGTTTTTTCCAAAAAGTGAGGAAAAACTGTGTTTGGGTCTGTTAGAATTGCACCTGCCAAGGTTACAGCACAGAGGTTTGAATACTCCCTGGTTCTCCTTCAATTATCAACTTATTGAAAATTTGGAGAATAGAATCTCAAATAATAAGTATTAAATGAACATTCCTTAAAACCTACTGAAATCTAGTTGCATGCAGTGGTATCCTCAGAAACCGAGCAAGATACAATCATATGTGCCTGTGATATTACAAGCAAGATACAATCATATGTGCCTGTAGAGGCTGTTTCAGTGAAATGGCCAGTTCCCTCTTTCTTTTTTATTTATCCCACACTGTGTCCATTTGTCTGAGTGAGGATAAGAATCAAAGACGATTGGGTTTAAATCATAGATATTAAACTTACCACATGCTTTAAAATTTGCTCCATTAAAGCTACTATATTAATAAGTTGATAAATCTTTTAAGCTATAAAGCTGGAGTCTAGTATTGATTATTCAAAGTCTGGTACTGGTTATTCAAGAAGTCTGGCAAGGAACCATTAGGGTAAATTTTGAGGATCATTGAGGGTTTTAGTTTTGTTGCGTTGAAAATACGTGTTGTTTTGGGGGGGGGGGGGGGGGGGGGGGGTGTTGATTTAATTTGATTGCATGTCATAACACATATACATTCTTGCAATTCTCCTGCTAAGTGAATGAGAAAATTAAGACAGCCTCTCCTTTTCAACGAAACTTAAGCTCTGTACTAACAAGTGACTATCTAGGAGAGTTAGTCATACAGCATGGAAACAGATCCTTCAGTCCAACCAGTCATGCTGAACATAATCCCAAACTAGCTCTGCCTGCCTGTTCCTGGCCCATATCCCTCCAAACTTTTCCTATTCATGTATCTAACCAAATGTCTTTTAAACATTGTAATTGTACCCACATCCACCACTTTCTCTGGGTGTTTATTCCACACTCAAACCACCTTATGTGCAAAAAACGTGTTTCATGACTTTTTAAAATCTCTCACCTTGAGAAATGTACCACCCAGTCTTGAAATCCCCCATCTTAGGGAAAAGACAACTACCATTAACTTTATCTGTAGTCCTCATTATTTTATAAACTTCTATCAGGTCATCTCTCAACTTCCTAAGCTCCAGTGAAAAAAGTCCCAACCTATCCAGCCTTTCTTTATAACTCAGACCTTCCATGCCTGGCAACATCCTGGTAAATCTCTTCTGAATCCTCTCTAACTTGATAATATCCTTCCTATATTTGGGCAACCAGAACTGGACACAGAATTCCAGAAGAGGTCTCACCCATGTCCTCTACATAATGTATGTGGCTGCAGTCATTATTACAGCTTTTTTATTGAAAACTTCTGACAAAAGTTTAATAACTTGGTATGTTGGGGTAATTTTCACAAAATTCATGGGTGCAATATAAACAAGTCTCAACTCAAGCCAACCCACCTATTTTCAATTAAACAGGAGTTGGTGGAATTGGGCGGTCAACATTCTCTTATCACAGAACTGCAACAGCATGAGGAGGCCAGTCAATGGTGTCTGAATTGGCTCTTCAAGTGAGCATAGTGACTTAGTATCAAATTTGTGCCTTTTTCCTGTACATTTGGCCAATGTTTGTCTTTAGATCATTATCTAAAGACCATCTAGAATGTCTCAATTGAATTTGCTGCACCACACTTCCAAGCAATGCTTGTCCGAAAATGTATAGTTCAGATGGATTGCCCATGCTAAATTGCCCTGTAGTGTCAGCTCATTGGTAAGCCATGGTAAATAGTGGGGGGGGGGGGGGGGGTATCAGGACAGTGTGGGGGACGGGATCTGAGTGGAACGCTTTTCGGAGGATTTGTACAGACTCAATGGGCTGAATGGTCTCTTGCCACACTGTAGGGATTCTATCATTCTATGCATTCCACACACAAAGCACTTTGTGAAAAGGCTTTTCACACATTGCACTTGCTACTTAAATCGGTTTAAATCGGTTTCCTCTTATTTCCTATCATTGTAGAAGTGGGAAGTTTCTCCTTGCTCAAGCTGTCCAAATTACTCATGATTGAAAACTTCTCTCAACCATCTCCAATGAAAGCAGACCGAAATTTGCAAATCGGTTATCATTTAAGCGCCTGGGCACGACAAAACTCCAGCTGGGATTTAATTAGTGACGTAGACAAGTTCAGCATGATGTCCTTGATTTTGTACTCTATTGCACCATTAGTAGTGCCCAGGGTACTGTATGCTTTATTATTAACTATTCTCTCAACCTCTCCTGTTACTTTTAAAATGATTTGTGTGGGATACCCCATATCCCTCTGCTCTTGAACTCTCTTCAGAGAAGTATCTTTCATGTTCTTCCTACCAAAATGAATCTCACTCTGAACTATTTGTCAACTCCACCAACGTGTCAATGACTTTTTAAAAAGTTCTACACTGCCCTCCTCTCAGTTTACAATGCTTCACAATTATGAATCATCACCAAACTTTGAAATGATTCCCTGCACACCAAAATCTAGAGCACTAAAAAAAAACAAGAGTGTCAATACTGACCCCATGGAACTACATTACAAATCTTGTTCCAGCCTGAAAAAGTTCCCACTGGTCAAATAATACGGAATCAAGTAATGGTTAATTTTGTATTTGTACTGACCATTAAATTCAATGAGGTACAACTCTGATCACAAGTTTGTTGCGTGATTGTGCATCAATGGTTTTTGAAAGTCCATATATTACATCAGTAGTATTTACCTCATGAAAAATTCCAGTTATCTAGCCTAACGTGAATTTCCTTGAAGAAATTCATGCTGTTTCTTTCCAATCAGCCCATATTTTTCCATGTGACTATTAATTCCATCTAATTAATTATTCCTAGAGGCTTCCAGACCTCCAAAGTTAAACTGTCCTTTCACTACTGGCCTGATCCTCGAAACTATTTTTGAACAAGGTTACACGGTTTGCAATTCTCCAGTACATCCCGAATCTAAGCCAGTGCCTCTGCAATTTCCAATCTCACTTCTTTCAATATCCTTGGATGAATCCAATCAATCCCAGTTTCCTAACCTTAAGTACTGATCACTGACTGGAAGTCTCCTCATCAATTTTGAACTTTTCCAGTGATAGTTTCCCTCTATTTTATGGTGGTCTGAGTAACATCTGCTTCCTTGGTAAAGGCAGATGCAAAGAATTCATTCATTCAGTTAACTACTTTACTGATGACCTCTGGTTGAAACTTCGTGTCCACCAATTTCAACGCTGTTTAATGGTATTAAACACCCCAGGAAATTCGGTAGCTGATACGCAGGTGGGAACTGCAACATGGGAGAGTTACATCCCCTTGCAGTACTGTTTGTGGGCCGAGAGTCAGCAATGTTTCCCTTAGCTTCCAAAGCAAACCTGTTTTCCACACCATCCTGTCATAACTAGTCCTCCCCACCCTGTTCTACTCAATCTGCTTTGTACCCCAGAATCAATTCCCAATCCATGAACCATGTTGCATCCTATCCTTAAAGCGATCGCTATCCTAAGCAGGTGAACCACCTCAGCCTGGAATGAATTTCTTCTGGAGTATTTCCCATCCAATAGCAAAGTAAATCTGATCACTCAATCTGACTAGATCCAGACAGGAACCTTTTATTATTACAAGTTATTAACTCCAGGCTTCTTAACTGGGGCAGGACAGGACTCTGGATCAGTGGTGCTGGAAGAGCACAGCAATTCAGGCATCATCCGAGGGCAGGCAAAATCGACGTTTCGGGCAAAAGCCCTTCATCAGGAATAAAGGCAGAGAGCCTGAAGCGTGGAGAGATAAGCTAGAGGAGGGTGGGGGTGGGGATAGAGTAGCATAGAGTACAATAGGTCAGTGGGGAAGGAGATGAAGGTGATAGGTCAGGGAGGAGAGGGGGGAG
>NC_057714.1:27914309-27930990 GCF_004010195.1 Chiloscyllium plagiosum
TGGAGTGGGTGTGATGGTGGGGGGAATGGGGGTAGAGTCATGAGCAGGGGTGGTGTTCCCCTCGGGGTTCTGGGGGGTGGGGATAGTGACAGTGGGGTCTGTGGGGGGCGTGTCAGCAGAAGCGTTGGTGGGGACGGAAGTGGTGGCAGACACGGCAGTAGGGGTGGCGGAAGTCACTGAGCGTGTGGCATCGGCGATGATGTGAGGGCTGGAAGTGGCTGTGGGAGTGGCCATGATAGGGGCAGAAGTGACATCATCAATAAGCGTGGGGGTGGTAGCTGCATCAGCCGCATGGCTGGGGAATCTTTCCGAGGCCAGGGGAATCTTCTGGAATGTTCGAGGAATGTTGAGATGGAATTGAAATACTGGTTGTTGAGAGTATGAATTCTCCTGAGGATGTAGTACAGAGTGGGTCCTTTGCAATTCTGAGAGAGTGTGGCCCTCAGCTGAGGCAGGGCTGACTGTAGAGAGGTTAGGTACCGGTGCATTGCTGCAAGCGTGGAGCGGAGGATCTTGATGGAGAACCGTTGCTGGTGTTTTTGAATCTGTAGTCTGTACTGTCTGTCCTGTTCGGGTCCGAACTCTGCTGGTTTAAAGGTGGTCCGGAGTCCGTGTGGGATGAGTTGGTTACGGAGACAGGCACTGAGGAAGCAAATGTGGCTGTGATAGCGAGTTTGTTTCAGGACATGGTTGAAGAGCTTCAGGGCTGAGGAAATGACCTGGGAGTTAGGACACACCAGCAGCTTGGAAGTTCTCCGATAGACACTGGCACTATTAACTCAGTTTCTCTCTCTAAAGATGCTGCATGACCTGAATAATTGCTGCACTTTCTATTTTTTGCTTTCCAGTTTCTGTATGATACAAGTGCATATAAATCTATATAATATGCACTTTTCCTAAGTGCATGTGAATGTATAGTCTAACATTGTTGTTCAAGTTTTAAACGTGGCATTTCTTCATCCTGTGGTACAACATTTCAGGAATTCTACCTAAAATCTACTGCATTCTTATTCGAAAACAGTAACCACAAATCTTGTGCTGTGCAACAAATCAGCTATCTTGCACTGTTAACATGTCCTGAGACTCTTCACAAAAATCAAAAAGCTAAGGTACTTTTGCTCAAATTCATGATTAACCTAGTAAAACTGTTAAAAGCAAAATGATGTCTGAAAAAGCTCGAAATGTTACAAGTACAAAAATGTATTTAATGCTCAAGTTACTTATGTTATTAACAAATTATTAATTTCAGATTAAATTTGTGGAAGTAATTTAAATTACATGCTTTCACACAACATTTAAAACTATTTTCTTTAAATCAGTGCTTTCATACATATTTAGTTTGCATTACTTGCTTCAGTGAATGTATTTGTAGTTGTCAATGTCAGAAGACCAGTAAACTAAGCATTTGTAGCACTCACTGGTACCATCAAAATCAGTTAGAATACACCTGGATGCTGTGGAATGTTTTAATTTCTCTGGCTGATCAGGAAGCTGTAGCAGTAAACTCTGCAGCGTATCTTATGCTATGTTAATTTTTTTGTCATGTCTGAGTGCATGTCTCAGAGTTATTGAAGATACAGCTAGGGGGCATTGAAACACTAAAATTAAGTGATGGAAGGAGAGAGCAGAAAGCTTCTTCAATTATACTCAAAATTTCTCATTCTACAAATCACAAATAGTCTCAAGTACTGATTACTACTGATCAATTTTGGTTAGTTTAAACAGCTACAGTCAAGTGAGACAGGAGAAGTAGTTGCTTAAGGATCAAGTGTCAAAGAATGTTTCACTGGCACTAAAGACCAAGATATTCAAGCTCCTAAATATTCAGTGGTGGGGAGGAATATGCTTTACAGACAAATAACAAGACAGTGTGAATGGATTCCTTGTTGAATATCCAACTGCCATTATTGGTCCAAGTTTATACATAAATAACCATCAAGGAAGGATATTATAAATGAATCTAAAGACTAGGAACCTTCACAAAATGATAGGAACCATTCCTTGGGAAGCATGTCAAATTGAAAATCAAGGATAACACGAAGACTGGACCATGGCCTTCCACAATTAGATTGAAGGTTGAGGCAGAATGAGAGAGGCTGGTGAAGACAGTAGTCCTTGAACCCATAGATAAGTGTGACTTGGTCACACTTATTGTACCAATAATAAAGAGGAGAGAGACTGGTAACTCATTTGCAGTAATTTTAAGTTCGCTGTTAACCTGGTACCAGGTGCTCAACAATATCCTTTGCCTTCAATTAATGACCTCTTGATGACTCATGGTGGAGAGAGGGTGTGGGATGTGTGTAAGTAAAATATTGAGATCAGTCAAGCCTACACCCTGATGAATGCAGATTCTCAGTCACAGAAATACTTGACAATCCTAATTCAAAGACTACTGCATGGTAATAGTTGATCTCATGTAAAAAATCAACCCCCTACCTTTGGTCAAAAAATCTGGAATTTTCCATATATCTCATGGTAAAATCAACCCCTTACAGCTGTACTGAGGGAGGATATTCCTGGAAATACATCCAGGGAAGTTATTTGGGAGGAACTAAGAGGGATGATAACCTTATTGGGATTGTATTATAGACCCCCTAATAGTCAGAGGGAAATTGAGAAACAAGCTTGCAAGGAGATCTCAGCTATCTGTAAGAATAATAGGGTGGTTATGGTAAGGGATTTTAACTTTCCAAACATAGACTGGGACTGCCATAGTGTTAAGGGTTTAGATGGAGAGGAATTTGTTAAGCATGTACAAGAAAATTTTCTGATTCAGTATGTGGATGTACCTACTAGAGAAGGTGCAAAACTTCATCTACTCTTGGGAAATAAGGCAGGGCTGGTGACTGAGGTGTCAGTGGGGGAGCACTTTGGGGCCAGCTACCCTAATTCAATTAGTTTTAAAATAGTGGTGGAAAAGGATAGACTGGATCTAAAAGTTGAAGTTCTAAATTGGAGAAAGGCCAATTTTGACAGTATTAGGCAAAAACATTCAAAAGCTGATTGGGAACAGATATTCACAGGTAAAGGAATGGGTGGAAAAAGGAAAGCCTTCAGAAATTAGATAACAAGAGTCCACAGACAGTATATTCATGTTAGAGTGAAATGAAAGGCTGGGAGATGTATGGAATGCTAAGTGACTAAAAAAATTGAGGGTTTGGTTTAGAAAAAGAAGGAAGGAAGATATGTAAGGTATAGACAGGATAGAGTGAGTGAATCCTTAGAAGAGTATGAAAGTCGTAGAAGTATACTTAAGACAGAAATCAGGAGGGCAAAAAGGGGACATGAGGTAGCTTTGGCAAATAAAGCTAAGGAGAATTCAAAGGGTTTTTACAAATACATTAAGGACAAAAGGGTAACTAGGGAGCGAATAGGGGCCCCCAAAGATCAGCAACGTGGCCTTTGTGTGGAGCCGCAGGAGATACTAAATGAGTATTTGGCATCAGTATTTACTGTGGAAATGGACACGGAAGATATAGACTGTAAGGAAATAGATAATGCCTTCTTGAAAAATGTCCATATTACTGAGGAAGTGCTAGATGTCTTGAAACACAAAAGTGGATAAATCCCCAGGACCTGATCAGGTGTACCTTAGAACTCTGTGGGAAGCTAAAGTAAAATAGTGATTGTTGGGCCTCTTACAGAGGTATTTGTATCATCGATAGTCACAGGTGAGGTGCCGGAAGACTGGAGGTTGGCTAATATGGTGCCACTGTTTAAGAAAGGTGGTAAGGACAAGCCAGGGGACTATAGACCAGTGAGCCGGACGTCGGTAGTGGGCAGGTTGTTGGAGGGAATCCTGAAGAACAGGATGTACATTTATTTGGGAAGTTGAAACTTTATTGCTGGAACAGCACAGCAGGTCAGGCAGCATCCAGGGAACAGGAGATTCGACGTTTCGGGCACAGGCCCTTCTTCAGGAATGACCTTCAAGGATGCCTTCCTTGAAGAAGCTCTCTGCCTCTCTCATCATTCCTGAAGAAGGGCCTGTGCCCGAAACGTCGAATCTCCTGTTCCCTGGATGCTGCCTGACCTGCTGTGCTGTTCCAGCAATAAAGTTCCAACTTTGATCTCCAGCATCTGCAGACCTCACTTTCTCCTCGAAGATTTATTTGGGAAGGCAAGGACTGATTAGGGATAGTCAACATGGCTTTATGTGTGGGAAATCCTGTCTCACGAACTGATTGGAGTTTCTTGAAGTAACAAAATGGATTGATGAGGGCAGAGCAGTAGATGTGATCTAATTGGACTTCAGTAAGGCGTTCGACAAGTTAGATGGTACTCTACGAGAATTGAAGATTTTGGCCTATGAGTGAAGATAGATTAAAGTGAATTTTCTAAACCTCATAATATTTAGGCTATGTCATTACGTCAATGGACTAAAGAAGTCACCTTCAAAAGTATAGCAAACATCCTAATTAATGCTCCCACACCTAAAATGTAAACTGACTAATATTTGTTTTTGGGCTTGCTAAATGACTACGGCAGTTTTGTCCCAAATCTTGCAACCGTTTTGAAGCTGTTGCACAATTTATTACACTATAACAAGAATTGGAAATGAGAAGATCAATGTGAAAGAGCCTTTACACATGTCAAGTGAGCACTATTAAAATATGAAGTCCTGGTCTAATTGGAGTCAAAGCTGTCAGTGCAACTAGCATGTGAAAATCAGTATATGGAGTGAGTGAGAGGTGAAGAGAAGACAGTAACTATTGTATCAAAAAAAAATTCTGAAAACCCAGAGTGGAGCAAGACAGACTGGAAGACCTGGCGTGCGAAAGCTCTTGTATCAAGAGCTTTAAAAAAAAACAAAACAAAATTAACTATGCAAAGATAGAGAAAGCAGCTCTAGATCGTGGGCGGTACGGTGGCACAGTGGTTAGCACTGCTGCCTCACAGCGCCAGAGACCCGGGTTCAATTCCCGCCTCAGGCGACTGACTGTGTGGAGTTTGCACGTTCTCCCCATGTCTGCGTGGGTTTCCTCCGGGTGCTCCGGTTTCCTCCCACAGTCCAAAGATGTGCAGGTCAGGTGAATTGGCCACGCTAAATTGCCTGTAGTGTTAGGTAAGGGGTAAATGTATGGGTGGGTTGCGCTTCGGCGGGGCGGTGTGGACTTGTTGGGCCGAAGGGCCTGTTTCCACACTAAGTAATCTAATATCACGTTTTGCATTGCACAATTCACCCATACCTGTATGGTCAGGAATTTACCCCAATAGACATCAGACAATTGACCATAGTATCTGTGCCTTGTACAGGGGTACCTTCTCTAGCAGTGAGCCATATGCAGAGATGGGCATTGTTGCTATCAACTCACAGTTACACAATTAAGTACAGTTTGTTCTGCTATAACATGCATTTCGTCAGTACAAATTGGCTACAATGCAATTGACCAATTATGGACATTGTTCGGATAACGTGAACTTTGTACTGGACAGATATAGCGATTTTCAATTAGCGATCCTTTCCAGCATGATTTTCTACAGCGCAAGATTACAGAGGAATATAACTTTTTTTAAAGATTAGATTCCCGACAGTGCGGAAACAGGCCCTTCGGCCCAACTAGTCCACACTGACCCTCTGAAGAGTAACCCACCCAGACCCATTTTCCTTTGACTAATGCACCTAACACTATGGGCAATTTACCATGGCCAAATCAACTCACCTGCACATCTTTGGAGTGAGGGAGGAAACTGGAGCACCCGGAGGAAACCCACGCAGACACGGAGGGAATGTGCAAACTCCACACAGACAGTTGTCTGAGGCTAGAATTGAACCTGGTACCCTGGTGCCATCAGGCAACAGTGACAACCACTGAGCCACTGCGTTATAGCAGAATGACCTGTATTGGCAAGCCAGCTTACAAGGGAATGCTAAAGGCTCTCTAGATTACCTAGTGATGAGTTATCTACAAATAGTATGCCTGTAGATATTTTCCACATTTTTGATCACTCTTGTTGACAACTAATGTACTATAGATAACAGCAATTGAAGATACACAAATAACTGTGCCAAGTACAGACTTAGATATACCCAATGACAGAAAAAAATCACTGGAATATCTAAAGGGAGACAGAACTTTAGCAGAGAATACCACAACAGTGCAAACTTCCGAACATTCAGTCATCTCAAGAAAATACAACAAGTGATGTTCCTAGAATACCTAAAATACCAGAGGTTAAAGCCAATGAGAAAAACAGATGCTCGAGTATACTGACAGCCACACAGGAATAGATATCTTCCACAACGTCTTACCTACTGATTATTGTGAATATCTTCATTGCAGGAACCTTTGATGTAAAGGGCAAGGGATGTTATATATTTGTCTAAACATGATGGACCATCACTTAAAGAATCTCATCATTGACTTTTTTGGGCAGCAAACAGCTTAGTCTAACCTTGGTGCCTGTAGAATGAACACCTCAAAAGCTCCTGCAATTTAATGCTTCGGCCTCTTGGTTGTTCTTGGAACTTAACACGTTTAAAAAATAGGCCTTCCGTTAAGTTGTTTGAACATGTAAATAATTGGATGGTTGGTTAAGAGTGAAACCACAAAATACAGCATATTTAGATTTTAAAGCACATTCGATAAGATGCCACTCAAGAGTGAAAGTATTAAATGTAGATTAAGCCAAATTGCCTACTCTAGTTCCTTTTTTTCTGCAAGGATGTACATGAACTTTGAACTAAAGGTGAAGGATTGGCATAGATACCAACTTCTCAAACCACTTCCAACTCTACAACTCCTATATCTGTGCCTCTGCAATTCAGGCCCCAGTTATCTCCAATTTCCTTTGTTCAAATGTTGATAGCTGTATCTCGAGCTACAGATATCAATTTCTGGAATTTCCTTTCTAAACCTCTGTCCTTTTACCTTTTTCACCTACGCAACTCCCTAACATTTACCTCTGAACAAGGTATTGGTCACCTGTTCTAATATATGTCAGATTGTGCCTGAGGTGTCTGATAATGCTCTCAAAGCATTATAGTAAAATGTCTTATGTTGAATGTGCTACATAAATGCAAGTTGTTGTAGAAAGTCAGTCATTCAGAATGAGATTGCTGGAACACCAAGTTATCCAGTGTTAATATCACTTACAGTTTAATGGAAAAGTAGTTGGTAAAAAAAAAAGTCCCTTTCCAAAATGCATACTTGCTTCTCTGCTAATACCAATAAGCAACCATTTTGCAATAAAGGGAGAGAATGCCAATTAACAAGTATCTCAGCCATTCAAGTACAAATTGCTTGAAGATGCTGCGGTTCTAAAGATGACTTGTAGTCATGATAGTCAAAACAAATTATTGTAAATGGTGAAGGAAAATTTCTCAACTTGATACATTGTGATCTGTTCAGAGAATGATACTAATAAGGGTCCCAAAGAGCTTGATATTAACATGTTATAACGGCAATGTCCTTGACCAGGAGAATGGTTACATTTCTCTTGATACATAACTCAAAAGTTTGAATTTTATGTCAAAACTGGGAAATACACACACCAATGTATATTTGTTACAGACTGTTTCTCTTGCCAAGCAGCAATGACTGCAAAAGATTATTACTGTAATTTTTAAAATTATTCTACTCTTCCTCCAAAATAAAGTTAGAAAATACAGAAGCGAAGTGCTATTGCTATGCATATCAATGACTTGTTTAAATTATTTGGCCTTCTTACACAGTTTTAAACTCGCCTTGGAATGGTTCATCTTCCAGCATCCAAATTATTACATCTGCAGATATCCTTGCTCCCCTTCCATTTAGGCACCACTATTCAGTGAAAAGTTGTCATGTTTCATATATACATTGAGAACACCTTACTCTCTCACCATCCTCTTTCTTAATTCCTACTTAATGTTTAATGTTAAGAGTCCATGCTCAACAGCTGTTCTGGAGGAGCTGAACTTTACTCCAACTAACCGTCGTTAGGAATGAAGCAATTGTCTTCTGCTCCTATCATGAATGCTTTCTCCTTGTCACTGATTCTATGCTTCACCGTGGATAGTTTCGGACTGAATGTTTGTAATGTTGGCAACTATTGATATGGACCTGAATCTATGAACACTATGTCCTCTAGCACTACGGCCACTGATTTCAATCTTGCCCATTTCCACCAACCCTTCACACATGCCTTTCTTACACCCACCCCACTTTTTGACTGGTCTCATCTGTTCATGCTTTTCTAGCTAACCACCTATCATGCACACCTACAAATTTGGGTTTATCTACTGTGCGTACAATAACTCTAAGTTTTGTTTATTCAACATTCCTGTGTTCACTGATATATTGGTTCACAGTCCAGTAATGCTATAATTTTACACTTGTCTGCCTTCCTTTCAATCTCTCCATTGCTTTGCTCCTTCCTATTCCCAACCACCTCCTATCTTCAGCAACCAGCTTCTCCTGCATTCCCCAGATGTCTTGACCTAGAATGGGTAAGTGTGTCTCGGGGTCCCAAACTCTGCAAATTCATCCTTAACTCACTCCAAATCACACTGCCCAAACAATTCATCACATGACCTTACATCATCTTTAGCACAGTATTATGTTGTGCTCGATTCTACTACTGTGAAGTGCTAAGGTCACTGTACTTATTTAAAATGCAGGGTGCTATTATCATAGAGGCAAAGCAAATTCAGTATTTGCCACTGCATATGCTAATCCCAAAACCATGCATGCATCCAATTCCAGAAATGCTGTGTCATGTAGGATTCCAATGATGTCATGAGCAGAAAAGAAATGGGTTAGGGAAATGGAGTTCAGAGGGTAAAGTGAGCCAGTCAGGGCAGGAGGATGAGAAAAGTTGTAGTGCCATTAAGGAACAGGTCCATGATTTTGACACAGTAAGAGTGAGTACAGTTCTAAAATCAAGATGGCGTGGGGCTAGGAGGATGACTTGTAGGTGTTGGTGTTCCTATGCATCTATTACACCTGTCCTTCTAACTGATAGAGGTCACAGGTTTGTTTGAAGTTGGGATTGTTCTCACTGATGAGATGACGATGGAGGAAATCTGATAAAGGTTTTCAGAATCACGAGTGGACTGGATAGAGCAGACACAAAGAAGCTGCTCCTGCTCATCAATGAATAACAGATGACAGAGATTTAAAATGATGTGGAAATGAACCAAGGGTAATGCAAAAAAACTTTTTTCACATAAGTGAGTAGCTAGGATATGGAATGCACTGCCTGGGAATATGGACGCCAGCTCACTTGAGACATTCAAGAGGTCATTATGATATTTGGAAGAAATGGTATGCAGCGGAGTGGCAACCAACTGCCTTTATGAATAATTGCAGTCTCTTGTGGTGTAGCCTTACTCTCTGTGAGGAGAAAGGGAGGACAGCAGATGCTAGCGATCAGAGTCAAATAGGTTGGTACTGGAAAAGCACAGCTGGTCACATCAGGAAGAGCTAATGCTCAAAATGTCGACTCTCCTGCTCCTTAGATGCTGCCTGACCGGCAATGCTTTCCAGCACTACACTTGCCTCTTACCCTCTTTGCTGTCATGCTTGTTCACGAGATGCAGATGTCACTGGATGGGCCAGCACCTGTTACCCATCCCAGCAGTTAAAAGTCAACCACATCGCTGAGGATTGACAGTCACATGTAGGTCAGAACAGGTCAGTACAGCAAGTTTCCTTTCCTAAAGGATATTAATGAACTGGGTATTTACAGCAATTTTTAATGGTTACATACATGTTGTTAGGCGGTCTCTTATTCTACGTTGTTACGGAATTCAAGTTTCACCATGTGCCATGGCGCAATTTGAACTCACCATATCTCAAAATATTAGCCTACAGTTCTGGATTACTTGTCCACTAGCATTACAACTTTCCTGCCAACTCCCCCATTTTGACCAAACAGTGAAGGCTGGTAATACAATCTCAAAACAAGATGGCATGTAATTTGGAAGAGAACTTGCAGCTTGTGGTGTTCCCATAACATAAGGAGTAGGCATAGGTCACAGATTGTTCCATGACTCAGCAAGATCATTCCTGCAGTTATTTTGGCCTCAGCTCTACTTTCTTGCCAGATTCACATAACCCTGTAGCTCAAAATCTGTCAATTTCCACGTATAGTAAATGATTCAACCTCTTTGGAATAGAGAATTCCAAAGCTTCCTAATCCTCAGAGAAGGAATTCCTCACTTCCATTTTAAAAGTACACTTCCTTATTTAGAAATTGGATACAAGCTTATAATTAAGTAGGCCACTTGACCCTACTCTCTATCACTGCCTTAAGTATACTCAAAGACTTTTGCAGAAGCAATCTAAACAGAATTATTCCAATCTGTTTTAAATAGCAATCACTTAGTTTTAAAACACAAATGACTTTTAGTTCTACATTCTCCCATTAGAGGAAACAGGATTTCCACATCCATTCTGTCATGACCCCTTGGGATCTTGTGTTTCAATCAAACAGCTTCTTACTCTAAGTGATAATAGATACAATCCTAGTTTGACTAATCTTTCTTTATTAGACAACCCACCCATTTCAAGTACTCATCTGATAAAACATGCACTGCTTCCAGTACATTTACAGCCTTCCTTAAATAAAAGGTAGCCAGTACTCTACATTCTCCAGATTTGGTTCCCTGAATGCCCTGCATAAATGAAGCATAACCTTTCATATTCAATGAGTGCAATGAGTGATAATGTTACATTAGCTTTTCCAATTCTTTGCTGTTCTTGCACCCTAAGGGGCTTAAATTCATTGCCAAGGAAAATCACCCTGTCAGTATCCACACTGTCAAACTCCACCAAGAGGACCACCTCTCACTTTTCTAAACTCCATTAAACAAAAGCCTAACCATCATAAGGCAACCCTTCAAACAGCAAAAATCAACCTTGCAAATCTTCTCTCAACTGCCCCAGTGCAAAGACATCACCGTACTGTCAAACATCTACTGCCTCTTGTCATTTTAGTTGGTAGTCACATATTTGGAAAGTGCTACTGAAGGAGCTTTGGTGGACTGCTGCAGTGCTTCTTGCAGAAGGTATACACTATTGCCATTATGCACCAGTCGTGGAGGAATTGAATGTTAAATACAGCTAGCAATCAAGCAGGCTGTTTTGCCCTGGATGGTGTCAAGATTACTGTTTTGTTGGAGTGGCCTCATCCAGGTAAGTTGAAAGCATGCTAGCATGCTCCTTCCTTGTGCTTAAGAGATGTTGGAAAGCTTTAGCAAGTCAGATGGTGTTAGTCAATCTCTAACCTGCTCCTGTAACCAAAGTACTAATCTAGCTGGTCCTTTTAAGTTTATGGTCAATGGTAATCCTAAATATTCTGACAGTGAAGGATTCATAAATGGTGATGCCATTGAACATTCAATAAGATAGCTAGATTCTCTTAGAGATGCTCATTGCTCCTAACCTCCAAGCACTCATTTGCTACTTATCAGCTTGAGGCTGGATTTTAACCTTAGTTATTGCATGCACAGCTGCAGCTATTAACTTTTCACTTATGAGAAAAGGAAAATCATTGTGAAGCAACTAAAGATGGTTGGGTAGAGAACATTTTCCTGAAAAAATTCTGCAGTGGAGTCCTGGGACAGAAATTAGCTCTCAAAAACAACATCTTGCTTTCTGATCAGTATGACATCACTCAATGGTTTGCCCCATTCTGCTCTCCCAGTTCCCTTGACTTCAATTTTTCTAGGGCTCCTTTATGCCACATCCAGTCAAATACTACCTTAGTGTCATAGCAGTCAATCTGAATTCACCTTTATAATGCAGCACTTTTACCCATGTCTAGACCAAGGCCAAAATGAGACCTGGAAATGACTGGCCTCAGTGGAACCCAAACTGATCATTAATGAGCACATTACTGCTGTGGTAATACTTTGTGAAACCTTCCATCACTTGGAATGTGAATTGAGAATGTAATTGACTAATTTGGATTTATGGACAGTACATAGATGGGCAATTTTGAACAATGCCAAGTAGATGTCAATGTTGTAGTTGTACAGGGACAGTTTGACCAAAAGTGTGGGCAGTACTGGAACACAAGTCTTCAGTGGTGCAGTTAGACTGCTGACAGCCTTTGCTGGATCAAGACATTTTATCTCATTTTAACTTCACACAGACTGAATGGAATTAGCTGTAGACTAGGCTAATAACCTAGGAAGCAGAAATGAATCAATCAGTTATTTGACACTTTTGTCTGGAGATGGTTCTAAAATGCTTCTGCCCTGCCTTTTGCACTGATAAGTTGGGCTCTACCATTGTTGTGGATGGGGATGTTTGTACAGTCTCTTTCTCTTTCAATTAGTTGTCCATCACCATTCATAACTGGAAGTGGCAAAAAACTTTGACCAATTGGTTGTGGGACTACTTAGTTCTATCTACAACACATGGCTATTGGTGCTTAGCATACATATAATTCTGTATTGTGGCATCACCAGGTTTGGTGTCCCACTTTTAGGTATGTTCTCCAATACTATTAAATCACAGCTGTTCCCCTAACTTGATGATAGTGATAAAGCGAGGCCTATGCTGGTTAGTTTACAGTCAGATATTTTGCTGATCACCTCAGATGCCCAAAATTCTGAGTAGCAATATTATTCTGAACCTATTCCACTTCACAGGAATTTACATAAAAACAGAAAGAAAAAAGTGGAGAGTAGGGTTTTTTTTGTTCGGACATGAGAATCATTAGAGTATTAACATGACAGTTCCGCTGTCAGCAATGGGCTGCAAACAGGCTTCCACCCCAGAGATCAGCTGACTAATCAGATTGTCCAGCAGCTCCTTAGTCCCACTGCTAACCAGGACTAGAAATACTGAGTCCCCAGATGTAGAAAGGGTGTTCCGCTTCACCCCTTCACACCCTAGGCCAGAGCAGGGTACCAGCTTTCCTTACAGACCCTGTCCCTAAAATTCTCCTGCTTGCATCAAAATTGAGTGGGTCTGAAAAGTGGTCAGTAGTGTAGTTCTCTAAAATTCGGCTCAAAGTGTCAGTTCTTCCTATCAAACAAAAGCAAACTGCTATAGAATAGTAATCTCTTGTATTGCTTAATACGTAACCCAGCGGTTGCAGGCACTGTTACACAGGTGAATTTAATTGTCATTTTCCAGTCGTCCCAAATAAATTATTTTTGGTAAAATTAATCTTGATAAATGAAGAAATCAGGAAATTTCCCTGCCACATACATAATCTGAATCAAATGAACAGACAGATATCAGTTTAACATTATATCAAAAGAATGAACAGTGGTAATGCAGTAAGCTACCCCCACACTGCAGTATCAAACTAACAGCCTTGTCAAGTCTACTTGCCTGAACAACATCATAAAGGAATTTTCTTTTTGTCCTATTGTCACTACTGTGACAGTCTTCTTTCAGCTTCTCCAATATACATGCAACACGTTCGGATTCACTTTCAGCAGGTCTCCTGCAGATTTTATCCAGTGAGAGGTCAGTGTATCCAAGCACTACAGCAAATGCTTTCCAATTGGAAATATTCTCAGTGATGAGTTTACGGATGGATGAATACATATAAGTCAACTTCTTAAATGGTATCAAAAGTTGATGGAGGAGTATCTTGGTTGTAATCTTTACATCTGAGAAGTCCATGACCTGTTCCTTCGAAATCACCTTCACGTTTTTGCAGTGTACAAGGCCAATCTTTCCTCGTATGAAGCCGACATACCACTCTTTGATCTTTGTTTGGCCAATTGCTTTAACTTTGTCCATGCCGAGAAGTGCTATTGTGTCGCCTTTAAAATATTCCAGTAGGTATTCAATCTTTGGCTGCCTCAGCACAGTTTTCAGAGCCACTCCATATTTAAGAATATTTACAGGTTTCTCTCGAAATGAGGGATAATTAACTGGCTGAGATGTTTCATCTGAAGGAACAGCTGTTATAGGTTCTTTCCATCTTTGGAAACGCCTTCTCACATTTGATTTGGGTGCTGGCATGGGTGTCTGGACACTGAATTTTGTTATTACATTATGGCTGGTTCCTGCTACTTCAATTTCGAGCTGAAATGGACTGATTTCTCCGGATTTGCACATAGACAAATTAAACGGCTGCCGAACTGTTCTACCTAGTTTTAACAAACTTCTTTTAACCTTTTCATTCTGATCAGCTTCTTGTACTTCGTACCGGGAGTCAGTGGGAAAGATTGAAATTTCAAAATCTTCTGGCCTATCTAACTGAAACTGATGTTTTCCCCAAAGTTGAAGAACAACCGGTGGTAAATTTTTATTGCTTTTGTTAACATCTGTAAGATTTTGTGGAACTTGATTGTGACTAAAGATAACACAAACAGCAGTAAAAACTGGATGAATATGTTTGGGACCGTAAATTCCAAAAGTTATCATTTTATTCAGATAGTCCCATACTGTTGATGCAGGAGGTTGAATGCTTTTAGCTTGAACAGCTGCTACAATATACATACAAGGACTCAGTTTTTTCAGCTTTACCTGCATAACATCTTTATAAATGTAAATGTCGTGCAGCTTCTCAAAAGGGCCCTCCTTTGCATCACTGCAAAGACACACAATTTCAGTCATAACCTGACTCATAGGATCAGTTTTCACTTCAGCTGTCACCTTCATTTCCAAAGAAATAAAATCTTGGGTCTTTAAATGGCTCAGTTTCAGTTCCAGTAATGGACCAATAGTTGTGCAAAGATCATTATTAAGTACTTGAGGTGGGTCAAGCAAGGACTTTATAGCCACTTCCTGAATTTCACCTGGCAAAACATGACCTTCAGGTACGTGGACACTTACATCTGATTCAGGCAGCTGAAGAGATCCTCCTTTATGGTCAATTTTACAAACAATGTGCATTTCAATAGCCTGTGTCTGCCCCCAACCTGGGTTTTGGCTTATCATATCCAAATCGAGACAAGATCTGGTTAGTTGCCTATGGCTCAGCCATGCCATTTTGTAGGCTTCTCTGTCATTTTGAAATGACTCCAAATTGGGAACCATAAATTGACTCACTGGACGATTATTCTGAGGAACTTCTTCTTTGTTTGAAAAGTCCAAAATATCAGAAGCACTTTTCCATCTTCCATGCTGTTTTGCAAAAGGTTTTCCAATATAGATTAGGTGATCAATATCCAATTCATCAGCTGAAGAGCCAGACTCAGCAGGTCTTGGATCTTCAAACAGCAGCAGTGGGTCCTCCGTTAACACAGATTCTGGGCTTGGTGTCTTCTTCTCGCCTATTTTGGCAATCTCATCTAAAAATGGGTTCGATCCCGACAAACCATTCCAAAATGGATTTGTCTGCTGAGAAACCGTATGGCTAGGATGATCAAAGACGACCTCATGCCAATCTTTCAGTAAATCGGTCTCTAGCCCATTAGAAGTGTCTCGGTAGCTGCTGTCTATAGAAAATTAGAGAAATAAAAAACTAGTCAATAAATTCTGAAAGAACAAAAGCAAAAAATTTAAGATATAGGAATGTACAACCTGCTTGCACAATCTACTTAAGAGTATTCAATGCACAGGAACAGGTAGAAATGATGGTGATCAAAAAGTGGGCATTAGCAGATAGATCACAAGCTTTGTGGTAAGGGTGGGGATGATAGTGGTGAACATAGGTGGAAACCAGTTAGACATAGGCTTTCCAACTCCAAGTCCGCTATACTTTTGAGGGCGCAAAATAGGCAAACCACACAAATTTCACTGTTAAGTGCTGAGTCAACCAAAAAAGGTGAACATATCCACAAACAAAGCCTGAAATAAACCAGAACTGAAGGTACAGTTTATTTGCAGTATATGAATTTTCAATACCTTTTGAAAACGCATTATTTGTTGATGGGTTTTCATCCAGGTCAATTAATGTTCCTTCTGATCTGCTGCGTGCATGTCGAGGAGAACGAACAGCCATTTTGCTTCAGTTCTGTCAAAAATAAAGATATTTTGCAACTTTACTATTTAAATTAACAATATATACTAAGGCAATTATCAATACCCTGAAATATCATGCAATTATTTATTAGAGGGAGAAATTTGATTTTTTGCATTAACATTTTAGCTATTAAGTTACATTCCAAGTGGATAGCCAGATTCTAATCTATACTTAGAAACTGGCTTCAAAAAACTGTCAGCTTGAGACGATGCAAGTGGTTTTACTTTTCACTCTAATGTGCTACACCCACTTTCCCTTCGCTGGAAGTCAGAGTCATACAGCATGGAAATGGACCATTCAGTCCAATTCTAATCATGCCGACCAGGTTTTCCCAAACTAAACTATTCCCATTTTCCTATGTTTGGCCCATATACCTCTAAACCTTTCCTATTCAGATACCCATTTAGACACCTTTTAAAATGTGTAGAGCCTGAAGTGTGGAGAGATAAGCTAGAGGAGGGTGGGGGTGGGGAGAAAGTAGCAGAGTACAATAGGTGAGTGGGGGAGGAGATGAAGGTGATAGGTGGAAAAGGAGCTAGGTAGGTCGGACAAGTCCAGACAGGTCAAGGGGACAGTGCGGGCTGGAAGTTTGAAACTAGGATGAGGTGGGGGAAGGGGAAATGAGGAAGCTGTTGAAGTCCACATTGATGTCCTGGGGTTGAAGTGTTCCGAGGCGGAAGATGAGGCGTTCTTCCTCCAGGCGTCTGGTGGTGAGGGAGCGGCGGTGAAGGAGGCCCAGGACCTCCATGTCCTCGGCAGAGTGGGAGGGGGAGTTGAAATGTTGGGCCACAGGGCGGTGTGGTTGATTGATGCGGGT
>NC_057714.1:27932106-27943867 GCF_004010195.1 Chiloscyllium plagiosum
CCCCACCCCCACCCACCCTCTAGCTTATTTCTCCACGCTTCAGGCTCTCTGCCTTTATTCCTGATGAAGTGCTTTTGCCCGAAACGTCGATTTTGCTGCTCGTCGGATGCTGCCTGAATTGCTGTGCTCTTCCAGCACCGCTGATCCAGAATCTGGTTTCCAGCATCTGCAGTCATTGTTTTTACCTTTTAAAATGTTGCAATTGTACTAGCCTCTACCACTTCCTCTGGCAACTCATTCCATACACGCATCACCCTCTGAAAACGTTGCCCCTTAGGTCCCTTTTATATTTTTCACCTCTCACCCTAAACCTATGCCCTCTAGTTCTGGACTCGCCCACCCTGGGAAAAAAAAACCTTGTCTATTCACCTTCTCAAAGCCCCTCACAATTTTGTAAATATCTTAAGGATACCCTCAAGCCTCCAATGATCCAGGGAAAACAGGCCCATCCTATTCAGCCTCTCTCGACAGTTCAATCCTCCCACAGTTGGGAAGGAGTGTCCTTCATGGTAACCTCAGCCAGTTCAGGAATTGAACCCATGCTGCTGTTGCTCATGTTACTTCAGCTGTACACTTTCAAAGAGTCAGTGGGAGAGTAGTATATATTTTTATTGGGTATCCTCACAGTAAAAGATCCAGCCTCTGCCTATCTGAAGAGCTTAGATGTCTTGGAGACCTGACATTTCCAGATTAGAGATACTATGGCAGTTTTCAAGATACCTTTCACAGATGTGTGTTATTTTTCAACTACCAAAAACATTTGACTGAGTGCAGCATTAAAGAATCCTAACAAAAGTGAACAATAAGAATCAGGAGAAAAGTTTTCACTAGTTGGAGTCATGCTTAGCACAAAAGGTAAATGATTGTGGTTATCCCAAAATATTGCTGCTGGAATTCCTCAGGATAGAGTTCTAGGTCCAACAATTTTCAATTGCTTCATCAATAACCTACCCTCATCACAAAATTCAGATATGGGAATATTTGCACAGTGTTTGACACCATTCGGGACTCCTCAGATACTAAAGCAGGTTGTGCATATGCAGCAAAACCAGTACAACATTCTGTCTTGGGCTGATGTGTGGTGAGAATGTTAGTTGCCATCTAAATGCTAGACAATGGCCATGTCCAACAAGCAGAGAGAATATAGCCATCACCCCTGGACATTTAATGACACTGTTGTCACAAAATCCCCCACTTAACAACATGGGAGTTAACTTTGAACAGAAACAGAACTGCACAACCCATATAAATACCAAGAAATAAGAACACATCAGAAGCTGAGAGTTCTGCAGCGATTAACTCACCTCCCAACTCCCTAAAGCCTAGCCACCATTGACAAGAATGCACTCCTTTCGCATATTACTTTAAATCTGTGTCCACTCATTCTCAATTCTTTTACAAGCAAGAACAGATTTTACCCCGTCTAGTCTGTCCAGCTGCATTAAGTTTGAAAATTTCTGTCAAGTTGCCTTCTAACCTTCTCTAAAGAGAAAGGCCCAACTTCTCAACCTATCTTCAAAGGTCAAGTTTCACAATCCTGAAAATGATTCTTATCAACCGCTTCTGCACTCAACCCACTATGATCACATGCAAAATTGTGGAACTCAGAACAATACACAACATTCCAGCTCAGGTGAAAGCAACGTCAGTTTGCACATTCTCCCAGCATCTGCGTGGGTTTCCTCCGGGTGCTCCAGTTTATTGCCACAGTCCAAAGATGTGCAGGTCAGGTGAATTGGCCATGCTAAATTGCCCATAGTGTTAGTGTGCATTAGTCAGAGGGAAATGGGTCTGGGTGGGTTACTCTTTGGAGGGTCAGTGTGGACTGGTTGGGCCAAAGGGCCTGTTTCCACACTGTAGGGAATGTAATCTAATCTTATATAGGTTCAGCACATTCTCCCTTCACTTGGGCACAGAAGCCACTATTAACAAAGACCAGTACAATTTTAAAAAAAAACTCATTTGTCCATCTATCCTGCCACCTTTAGTGTCCTGGATACAAACTCCCAGGTAGCTTTGCTCCTGCATCCCCTTTAGAATTGTCCCTTTATGATATATGCTTTCTCCATGTTCTTCCTACAAAAAAAATTACACTCATTTCTCCATGATGAACTTTATTGACAACTAATTCTGTCAAATTGTCCTTTTTGAATTTTTACATTGTAAAACTTGTGGACTCCAAGACCTAGATCATTAATACATATCAGGAAGGAGAGCGTATGTCATTTACATGATACACTGCAGTAAGTCATCAGGGCTCTTTTGGCAGCAGTTTCCAAACCAATGAATTCAACCCCTAGTAGAACAAGGGTAGCAGATGCATATGAACACTATCACCTGTAAATTGGACCTTTATCACCATTTCTTCACTCCTGCTGAGACAAAATTCTCAGATTCTTCTGATACAAGTGCGTGAATTCTAAAATTTTGACCCAGCTACACTCATGAATATTGCTGTTTCTTCAGAGATGGATAGAAAGTAAATATTGTTGGAATTTGGGAAATGCTGACTTGATGTTTTTACCAAGGAATATTTTGTTAGCGAAAACAGGCTGAATTGCAAATTCTATTTCCTTCGTCTACCTCACTAACAAGAGCACTTGAGTTAGAGTTCTTACTACATAAACTGGTCAAAGTGTCCAAAGAACAGGTCACTGAATTAATAATCCTGTTACATTATCACTACGCCATTGTCTCCCCCATCTTCCCAACCCTGGTATAGTCCAATGGGTTGGACAGAAGTGTTGAAGTCATACTGGGTGGTTAAAATTTTGGATTACTGGTTTAGGTTGTAAGATACTGAAGGCAATTTATGGAGATAAGAATTTTAACAAGTGAATAGAATGTTACGATATATAACAATGCCAGCATAAGGTGAATGCATTTCAAGATTAACCAAAAAGATCTCTTGCAATGCAAAAGCAACCCAAATCTATCACCCCATTTGCAGTCAAATCAGGAAGCAGAGGGTATACATTGTGACGTCTAAGCCGGATAATCTGCACTGAATCTGAAGTAACTCAGTCCTGATTTGCATAGTCCATTTCTGATGAAAAACAGTTCTTGAAATGTTAGATCTGTTTATATCTCCACAGTTTTGGCACAGCCTGGCGAGTATTTCACTAAATTTACTTCTATTTTAGCTGATTTCCTCCCATCCACAGTATTCCGCTTTCACATTGTTGGTCTACCTACAGTATATGGATGGTAGTGATTCAAAAAGGCAGCTTACCATCTCCTTCTCAAGGGCAACTAGGGATGGGCAATAAATGCTGACCAACCAGCATCGTCCATGCCATACAAGTGAAAAGAAAATGCTAGTTTGCCTCAGTTGAACTGAATGGACCTGGCAGTTCAGATAGAACTGTTCTTTGACTCAGCACCATACTAGAGAACTAACCTGAAAAATCAGAACAATGAGTATAAGAGCTTTACAAGGAGACATCTAGGCCCCATGAAATGCACTTACTCAGCGCACAAAAACTAACACATTAAGAGACAACACTGAATTAATCTCCAGGTTATGTTTTATGACATGGATATTTCTGGCAGGGCTACCATTTATTTACCATTCCAAATTGCCCTGGAGAAAGTGATGGTGAGCTGCCTTTTAAGACTGGGGCTCTAGTCCAATGCATGCAGTGCTGTTGGAAGGGGAGTTCCAGGATTTTGACAACAACAGTGAAGAAACAATGATATAACTTCAATGTGATGGCACTCCCAAATGTCTGCTGCCCTTGGTAGACGTTGCAGGTTTGAAAGGAGCTGTCAGGGGAGTCTTGATGAATTACTGCCTGTACATCTTGTAAATGATACAAACTGCTACCACTGTGTACCAGTGGTGGACGAAGTAAATGTTGAAGGTGCTGAATGGAGTGCCAGTCAAGCAAGGAGCTTTATCCTGGGTGGTGTCAAGTTTCTTGAATGTCATTGGAGTTGCACCCAACCAGCTAAGAGGGGAGTATTCCATCACAGTCCTAACTTATGCTTTGTAGATAAGTGTTTCTCAAACTTGTTCTGAATTTGACTCCATTTTGAGGGGAGGTGCAGGGACATCTCGTCATTAATGAATGTCACTTCATTTACATGCAGTTTCTATTTCTCCCAACCACCACATAGAAACTAAACAATAACAGTTCTTAAATGGTGGTCAGAGGAGTAACCTGGTGACTTCAGTTCCTTTGGCCCTCCAACTGAACAATCAACATCACTGGAAATGGCAGTGACCACATGCAACCATCGACTACAGAAACTGGCACCATTCTATTCACTTTGTGCCCATTTTGATGCTCACATCTGTTTTTCCTGGTCATGTCTTGTCTTTAACTGCCTACTTTGCCAGTACTTCAAGGCTCAATACTTAGGTTTCCAGGTTAAAAGGCATGTCAAGATAATCTTGTATAGTTGGAGATGGTGGTCAGCAGCCACAGTGAACATGTTACTATACATCATCATGGAGGAAGTGAGGACTGCAGATGCTGGAGATCAGACCTTAAAAGTGTGTTGCTGGAAAAGCGCAGCAGGTCAGGCAAAGAAACTGGAGGAGGAAAGCTTCTTCAAGGAAGGCATCCTTGCAAGAAGATTTGCGAGGAGAGCTTCTTCAAGGAAGGCATTCCTGAAGAAGGGCTTATGATCGCAACGTCGATTCTCCTGTTCCTTTGATGCTGCCTGACCTGCTGCACTTTTCCAGCAACACATTTTTAAGCTCGATATATCATCATGCCACATTAACCTCACACTTTCACCATACACCTGTAGCATATGCAACAAACATACTGCATGTACCTTAGCCAAATGGCCATGTCTCAGAGTTTTTGGGGGGGGGGGGGGATTAGTCCTCAGCAAAGTTAAGGGAGTCACTATTCATTGAGGGGTCCTAGTCAAGAGCAGCCTCTGACATCAGTTCAAAGGCTTGGGAATGGTCAGTTGGCCATTTGGGGTGGCCAGATTCTGGACCCTTTCCTTGTAGAAGGCGAGAATCCAAATGTCATGGGCACCACTCTTGCACTTATCTGGACTCTCTCTGCCCTACTGTGAGCTGCAATCTTCTCCTGGAGTGAGACAAAGGAAGGAATTGAGCGAGATGAAAGTGGCTGGGTACAGCTGTTGCAGGCGAGTTTAAAAGTGGGTGAAAAGGTGGTAAGGCCCCCAACTAAGTGCACAGGCAGTACTGATGCCATTCAGGATTAAAGATGTGGGGGTGACTGGGTGGGTAAGAATGAGGGCAAAGGGTTGCATGTAATATAGTGATAGTGATAGACCATGAGCCTTAGTGGGAGGTATATGCAAAAAGCAGGGATAAGAGTGTGTGAAACAAAGATGAGGCTGACAGTTACCCTTGCTAAGTGCGAAAAGTCATTGACCTTCTTCCTGCATTGCTGGGTGCTACACTGGACTGGAGGAAAAACAGCATTAATTCAGGCAAACTCACACCAGGCCCACAGTATCTAGGGGTGTGATCTCTTCTGCTAGCCCCAAGGAAGTGGACATCCCTCCTCTGCACTACCCCAAGCTCCAGGTCCAAGTCAGCAAAGTGGGACAGACCAGCAGGAGGTGGGAAGAACACAAGCTAGGCAGCATAGGGAGGTGGAAAAGTCCATGTTTTGGGTGTAACCCTCCTTCAGGTCCTGGATTCCAGCATCTGCAGTTTTGTTTTATCTCTAGCAAAGTGGGGTGCCAAATTTTCTCTGTCTGACCTGTCTAGGGCAATTCACACGAAGCAAGACGATTCTGTACTGAGAGCACTTGGTCGGGTGCATGGCTGGAGATCAGCAGTGGCGAGTATTTCTATTTACAGTGGGTGAGAGAATACAATAGACAGGGTGACTTAGGGATGTGCTGCAGAGATACTGAGGTGGGTTTGGGAAGATAGTGCAAGAAAACTCAGTAGGCATCTCAGAGCGAAACCCTTCCTGAAATGTGCCAAACATTTACAGCCAATTTCCAGTAAAATTTAGCCCATTGTGTTTAGTTGCTGTCCAGATATCCTAAATTAATCTAGTTCCCATTTGCAAGCATTTGGCCCATAGCTCTCTAAACCCTTCCTATTCATATATTCATCCAGATGCCTTTTAAGTGTTATAATTGTACCAGCCTCAACCAATTCCACTGGCAGCTCATTCCGTACACACATCATCCTGTGCGTGAAAAAGTTGTCTCTTACATCCTTTTAAATCTTTCCCCTCTCACTACAGATCTATGCCCTCTAGTTCTGGACTCCCACAACTCAGGGAAAATACCTTGTCTATTTACTCTGTCCATGCCCCTCATGATTGTATAAACCTGTATACGGTCACCTCTCAGCCTCCTAGACTCTAGGGAAAATAGCCCCAGCCTATTAGCCTCTCTCTCAAGCTCAAACACTCCAACTCCGACAACATCCTTGTAAATCTTTTCTGAACTCTTTCAAGTTTCACAACATCCTTCCTATAGGAGGGAGACCAGAATTGCACATAGTATTCCAATAGTAGCCTAACCAATGTCCAGTACAGCTGCAACATGATCTCCCAACTCCTATACTCAATATTATCAATAAAGGCAAGCCTACCAAATGCTTTCTTCACTATCCCAACTACCAGCAGCTCCACTTTCAAGGAACTATGAATCCACACTCCAAGGTCTCTTTGTTCAGCAAAAGTCCCCAGAACCTTACCATTGAGGTGTACAAATCTGGCCTAGATTTGCCTTTCCAAAATGCAGCGCCTCACATTTACCTAAATTAAACTCCAACTGCAACTATGGGTCCTTTGACCTATCTGATCAAGATCCTATTGTACTCTTAGGTAACTTTCTTTGTTGTCTACTGCACCTCCAATTTTGGTGTCATCTGCAAACTTATTAACTATACCTCGTATGTTCACATCCAAATCATTATTTTAAATGAGAAGCAGCAGACCCAGCACTAATCCTTGCAGCACAATGCTGGTCACAAGCATCCAGTCTGAAAAGCCTCCATTCACTACCACCCTCTGTCTTCTACCTTCGAGGCAGTTCTGTATCTGAATGGCTAGTTCTCCCTGTATTCCATATGATCAAACCTTGCTAACCAGGCCACCATGAGGCACATGCTGCATAAGTGTTATACTTAGCGTCTGTGACATATTTTAAATGCGGGCTACACAACGTATTATCTTGCCAATCTTAAGTAGTAACTGTTCTAACTATTTTACCAGTCTGTGTTCTCCACCTTGGAAAGTTAAAAATGATAAAGTCATGCCACCTTTTAGCACTGTCATCATGTACTTCCAGTCAATCATTCTGGAGGTAATTTACTTTGCACTATTTTACCTGTAACCAACAAACAACTTTATGGTGCTTTCTGCTCTTGCAATATCCAAAACTTAAAATTTCGTTTGTACAAATTTTGACAGAATAAGGAATAGGAAGACTCCATTCCATTCCTCAAGCTTGCTCTGCTACTTGATGAAATCACATTTGATCTAATTGTTGCCTCAACTCAACTTACCTATCTACTTACATTTAGAGAGAGGTGGGCACCAATATGGAGTGCTCTAGCTCCTCTTCAAACTCCATTTTGATTTATCCCCCTCACCTTTAGCTTGCATTGCCCTGAACAGGTTGAGAGTAAAATGATTCAATTGGAAACAGGTGATTTACTGGCAGTGGCTCATAAATGGAACAAAATACTACAGTTGACCTGGTGATGGAAAAAAAACAACCAAACATTCATTTGCGTGCGAGCGCACTTCTGGATATTAGGAAAGAAAAACTATAATCTTTAACACCTGCCAATTAAAAATCTAACTCAGCTTTACAAATATTAATGATCCTGCCTCCGCTGCTCCCAGAGGAAGAGAACTGCACTGATTAAAAACCTTCAGCGTTGAAAAGAAAAAGCTTTTAGACGCAAGATGATTATTGATGACCGCATCTTTCTAACCAGAAATATATATTTTTTTAAGTGTAGACCCATCTGTCCTACTTCCAAGGTGTCAGATCTCTGTGGGAGAGCATTTCGGTGATAGTGATCAGAACTCCCTGATCTAGCGATGTTCATGAGAGGATTGGAGCAGACAATATGGGATAGCATTTAACTGAGGGAGGGGGCATTAAAATGCTATTAGGCAAGAGCATAAATTGGGACCAGATATTCTCAGGGAAATGCACAACAGAAATGTGGAGGTTGTTTATGGAGCACTCGCTGTGAGTGCTGGATAGGTTTGTCCCAATCAGGTAAGGAAGGGATGGTAAAGGAACCTTGGATAAAAAACAAGATATGGAACTTCTACTCAAGTGGAAAGAGGAAACTTAATTATGGTTGAGGGCTCTAGAGGGTTACATGGTAGCCAGGAAGGAAATGAAGGATGGACTTAGGACAGCTAGAAGGGGCCATGAAAAAGCTTTGGTGGTTAGGATTAAGGAAAACCCCTAGGCATTCTAGATGAGGATCAAGAGGATGGCCAGAGCGAGGGTAGAGCTGATCAGAAACTCATGACTGGAGTTGGAAGATGTAGGGGAGGTCCTTAATGAATACATTGTTTCAGTATTCACTAGTGAGGGAGACCTTGTCATTGTGAGGACAGTGTGAAACAGGCTGATATGCTCAAACAGGTTGATGTTAAAGGAGGAGTATGTGCTGGAAGTTTTGTAAAACATGAGAATATATAAGTCCCCTGGGCCAGACAGGATATACCCAAGGTTAACAGGAAAGTGAAGGAAGAGATTGCTGTGACTTTGGCAATGATCTTTGTATCCTCATTATTCACTGGAGCAGTACCAGATGATTGGCAAATGTTATTCCCTTGTTCAAGAAAGGGAATAGGGATAATCCTGGGAATTACAGATCAGTCAGCCTTATGAAAGGGCAAATTATTGAAGAGGATTCGGAGAGACAGGATTTATGATTATTTGGAAAAGCATAAATTTGATTAGAAATAAATCCGCATGACTTTCAGAGGGGCAAATCATGCCTTAAGCCTTACTGAATTATTTGAGGATGTGACAAAACTCATTGAAGGTAGACCAGTGGATGTAGTTTATATGGTTTTTCGTTATGGTTTCACATAGTAGGGTCATTCAGAAAGTAAGGAAGCATGGGATACAGGGAAATCTGGCTGACTGGATACAGAATTGGCTGGCCACAGAAGACAGAGGGTAACAGTAGGGGAACATCTTCAGTGGGCCTCAGGCGAAGCACTGTATATGATTCCTGCTTTCTATTTATATCTTTGGGTTGGTAATGTCATTTCCTGCTCTTTTTCTCAGGGAGTGGTAGATGGGGGTCTAACTGGATGTGTTTGCCACAAAATGACATGACCCTCTCTCACTAGCATCCTTACATACAGATAAGGAAGGACACCACTTCGACTGGGACAGCACATCCATTTTGGGACAAGCCAAACAGAGACACGCACAAGAATTTCTAGAAGCATGGCATTCCAACCGGAACTCTATCACCAAACAAAATAGAGTTCTGGTTGGAATTCCATGCTTCTAGGAATTCTTGTGCGTGTCTCTGTTTGGCTTGTCCCAAGATGGATGTGTTGTCCCAGTTGCATTTTAAAAATCCAAAACTATTTTTACCTACCCTTTATACTATAAATACTAATCATGGAGGTTGAAACCAGGATCACTTATCAACTCAAGTATGACCATTTTGGAAAACTGCCTTCTCACTACTAAAGGAGAAAGTGAGGTCTGGAGATCAGAGCTGAAAGTGTGTTGCTGGAAAAGCGCAGCAGGTCAGGCAGCATCCAGGGAACAGGAGAATCGACGTTTCGGGCATAAGCCCTTCTTCAGGAATGAGGAAAGTTTGTCCAGCAGGCTAAGATAAAAGGTAGGGAGGAGGGACTTGGGGGAGGGGCGTCGGAAATGTGATAGGTGGAAAGAGGTCAAGGTGAGGGTGATAGGTCAGACGGGAGTGGGGGCGGAGAGGTCGGGAAGAAGATTGCAGGTTAGGAAGGCGGTGCTGAATTCGATGGATTTGACTGAGACAAGGTGGGGGGAGGGGAAATACCTTGTCTCAGTCAAATCCATCGAACTCAGCACCGCCTTCCTAACCTGCAATCTTCTTCACGACCTCTCCGCCCCCACCCCAGTCTCACCTATCACCCTCACCTTGACCTCTTTCCACCGATCACATTTCCGACGCCCCTCCCCCAAGTCCCTCCTCCCTACCTTTTATCTTACCCTGCTGGACAAACTTTCCCCATTCCTGAAGAAGGGCTAATGCCCGAAACGTCAATTCTCCTGTTCCCTGGATGCTGCCTGACCTGCTGCGCTTTTCCAGCAACACATTTCCAGCAGGTATTTACTACACTCACAACCTAATCTTCCTCATTTTTCTGAAGCTGAGATGAAGTTTGAGCTCCTGATATGCAGACACGAGAATCTCTTTCAGTACACGTCCCAGAGAACATCACAGTGAATGTCGCAGGTGATGTGATTTCCTTTTGTTCTTGATGCTGATGCTGAACAAAACAGCCCTTACTGGGAATTGAGCCCGGGCCGCAGTGGTAAAAGTGCCAATTCAGAATCATGACAAGACCAGGAACGAGTACGGCGGTCAGACCCATGGAGAGTGACGCGACTCAAACGTGTTGGATGCGGTCTTTGCAGAAACAACCGCTTGACTATACTCATTCCATTTTCCATCCCTTTGCCTTGTATGCATTAGCATCACAAATACAGATTGAACACCTCTGAAGGTTGTGTTGATTTCATCACAATGAGTTGCAGATTTATCCACCACCCGCACTGGTGAATAAAGTTTTGTACTGCTTATCGACTGAAAACTTTCTGTCTCTTGCATTTAGTCAGCGCCACTTGGCGCTTGACCAAGAGGAACCATTTCTTTCAGCCGAACCTGCCTTTATCTCTCATTGTTTTGCACATTTCAATCATGTTTCCTCACAATCTCCTCTTCTCCATTGAAAATAGAGCAGAGAAACTGATCATTTCCAAAAAAAAGCACACTTTGCTGAATACTGCATTGTGACCTTTTCCTGAGCCTGATGTTCTAGTGATCTCCGGTACATGTCAGTAAAAATTGCTGACATGTACCGGAGCATGAGCACTGATCTCACAACAGCAGTATGTAAATGGATAGATTGGTTTTAAGGTCCTAATTGTGGGATTGGGTCGCGTTCATCCAACAACATTGACTCTAGCTGCACAGACTGAACAATGTCAATGCGAGTGCATGATTCTCAAATGTGTCAGGGAAATTGGAGGTGGGACCGAAAGCAGGGTTACTGATCGTGGGATGGGGAGAAATCTCCGAGAGTGGGCGAATTTGAATCCTGATACATAGACAGCAGATTTGTGAAAGGGCGAGGGTTTGAAGGAGCAAAATCATCACATCGACGAATATTTTCATGTCAAATAAGATTGATTCGCTCCTGCTTTTGTTAAGCATGTCTCACTCTGCATAAAACGGTAACAAGTGACAATACTGGAAGTCAAATTGCCGATGATTTTTCTGCTGCCAGTATGCAAAGCGTTAACCAATGCACGATACCGGCACCACATGGAATAGCATGATGCAAAAAGCAGTAAAGATAGTGGCAGAGGATATGTTAGGAAAAGGACCACATGAACAGTAGGAATACTTGACAGACAGTGACTGAGGCATGCAAACACATGGTGAGCTGAATGGTTAACTTCAGTATCTCGAGAGCCGATGGATATTTCATCAGTTAGTTTGCTGCAGGCGAAGATTGATATAGTTGTCAAGAAAAGGAAGGTATCAGGGAATAGCGCAGGGAATTGCTGGAATGTATTTCTGCAAAAGAAATGCAGT
>NC_057714.1:27943939-28008871 GCF_004010195.1 Chiloscyllium plagiosum
CCCCTCCCCCTACCTTGTCTCAGTCAAATCCATCGAACTCAGCACTGCCTTCCTAACCTGCAATCTTCTTCCTGACCTCTCCGCCCCCACCCCAGTCTGACCTATCACCCTCACCTTGACCTCTTTCCACCTATCACATTTTCAACGCCCCTCCCCCAAGTACCCCCTTCACCTTGACCTCTTTCCACCTATCACATTTCCAACGCCCCTCCCCCAAGTCCCTCCTCCCTATCTTTTATCTTAGCCTGCTGGACAAACTTTCCTCATTCCTGAAGAAGGGCTTATGCCCGAAACGTCGATTCTCCTGTTCCCTGGATGCTGCCTGACCTGCTGCGCTTTTCCAGCAACACATTTTCAGTTCTCACTACTAAACCCTTATTTCAAAACTAGCATGTTTCACATTGAACAAGAAACATTGGATAGTGGGAGTCATTTGAAAAAAACTGGTAGTTATTCAGTTTCTATAAAAAGGATCTAGTTACCCACAGAATTTATAAAATCTATCAAACCATTTGTTAGTTTCCACAGATTATCTCTCAATCTCCCATTGTTAGTTGAAAAGCTGGGAGAATGGCTCAAGTGACTAGTTATATCATTTTATCCAGGAGTTTTCCTGGACTTTCTTTTAAAATGGAGAAGTGTAGGCTATTTTAAAAAAAAAGGAACAGGCAGCAGTATTTACTGACCACAAATCGGATCTGACAAAAGTTAACTTTTTTTTTGAAGAAATAAGAGGAAGTGATGGCTGATGAAGGTGGTGCAAGAATTGTAAAAAATAGACATTCAAAAATCTTTCTGGATCTAGAAGTAGAAAAGATGAATGATAGTGACAGCTTATCTAAAAGATAGTACTATAGACAGAAAGACGAGTAAATACGTGGTTTCCTGAATGGCCCAACAGTGTTCAGTATGTGCTTCAGCATAGAATTCAAATGGAAGAGGCAAGAAGTTTTTGTATTGTCAGTGTGTACTGACTAGTAATTTGAGTAGCTAGCTTTTGAGAATTTTAATTTAAAGAAGGCTATTTAGTCCCAATTTAAGACTTACACAGTTATCCTTACCTGCATAAAGATTGATTACAGGTATACATAGCAAAACTAGAACAAATTAGGAGTCAACTCAGTTTCTAGTTTACAGACTATTTGCTTAGCTGGATTGCTTGAATGAAGTTGATGCTTTAAAACTGAAGTGAGGATCGGTCTTATAATGCAAAGGATTCTTTGCAACTAAGAGGGTTTTTCTGTAAAGTTGTTAGAAGATTAGCTCTCCCATGAACTTCAATTTGAAGATGATTCTGGAAGACGTCCTCACTGTTGGAACCTTCTAATTAAAAGCTATTGTTGCTAAGTACCTAGGCTGTTTTGAATATTTGCAGACAGTTTGATAGCTTTCCATCCACAGAAAGCTATTGCAGATTTTAAAATTAGACAAACATGGCTGTCTCACTACACTATTTTTGAAAAGTTCAAAGCACTTTTCCAAATAAGGTGAATGGTTTATGTTTATTATATATTCAACATTGTGGTCTACAGTGTATTAACTTCAGAGATTGAGCCAATGTCTTTGTATCTGAATGACCCAATAAATTTGGCATCAATATCCTTATGAATTGGTTTCAGGGAAATTCATATCAGTTTGAATGCTTCCCTTGTTCCCTCTTTGATACCACACTCCTCTCCAATCTCCAAGTTAACTCTCAGAAAACCCTTAGGCCACCAAGTTTGCAGGTTTATGTATCTGCTTCTAAAAGTTAGCAATTTAGAATATACTGGGGAATGACACTGGAGAAAGGTATATAATGGCATTCCCCAGATCAGTCCTTCCTGAAGAAGGGCTCATGCCTGAAACGTCGATTCTCCTGCTCCTTGGATGCTGCCTGACCTGCTGCGCTTTTCCAGCAACACATTTTCAGCTCCCCAGATCAGCGTTAGGATAATTGAAAAAAAAATGATCTGGACTTGGCCACAAGAGAGTACAATTTTAAAGATTGCAAGTGCTTCAAAATTTAGCAAAGTAAAAGTTAGAAGACCCCCCAGACATTTGGAGCACAAAAACTGGTGAAATGAGCAGGTACACAGGTCCATGTAACCTCAAATAGTTAAGTGTGAAGTGATACTCTTTGGGATGAACACCACTGAGGCAGCATGGTCCAGAAGGTACTCTAGAAAACCAAGTGCAAGATTAAATGAGTAAGTTGATAAGACCATTATGAAAGTGAAGAGTGCACTTGTTTTTATGAATAGGGGCAATAAATACAAAACAAAACAATGAAGCCATGAAAAAGTTTTACACATTATTGGTTAAGTCGCAACTGGAGTACTGTGTACATTATGGGCAATGCATTTTGAGGATGTCAAAGCCTTGGAGATGGTGCACAGGTTTACCAGAATTAACTTGGGATGAGGGACTGCAATTATGTGAGGTGATCACAGAAGCTGAGATTCTTCTTCAAATAGGAAAAAGGTTGTAGAGAAGCCCACCAGGTATTCAAAATTATGACGGATTTTGATAGTTCAGGCAAAACTAACTCAATTTCTGCAGTAAAGTAGGTCTTTATTACCAAAAGCTACAGATGTTCATATAATTGACAACAAACTAGTTCACAGACCGATCAAAATCTGAAATGTATATTCTACTACAACTTCAAAATGCAACTGGACACAAATATGACAAATTAGTAGCATTAAAAGGATAAAGCTGGCAGTTGGAATTAAATTAGCATATTTACAAGGACCCAACATCCATGACAGGTCCACTGGCCACCCACCACTGACACCAGGCTGTCCAAATAACTGCATACAAGTTTAATATTGTAGTATAAACATTATCCAAAAGAAGTGAGAATTCCATGACACTCAAATATATGTCAATAAGAATACAGCATGTCCTCTATCAAAAACATGGTTTGTGTTTACCCTGCAGACTTTCTAACTAATATCTACATCTATGGTTTGTTCTTTTTCCTGTTGATATTTTACATATGGATTGTCCTTTCAAATTTCTTTAGAGCTGAACACATCTAACACTGGTTTGTTTATGTAACTAAACAAACAGCCACTGTTCATCTAAGCTTTTTTTGTAGAAAAGTATTTTTGGAGATTATTACATATTCCACTGATTTCAAAATATGCTGACAACATAACTTATTACATCAAAATTTCAGAATGGGAATTAATGTCCAGCTTTTGCAAATAAAGAAATAAAATGTTAGAAGCATTTAAGGATAGGGGTGACCTTATAGAGGTTTATAAAATCATGAGGGGCATGGATAGGATAAGTAGACTGTCTTTTCCCGGGGATGGGGGAATCCAGAACTAGAGGGCATAGGTTTAGGTTGAGAGGGGAAAGATAAAAGAGACCTCAGAGGCAATCTTTTCACGCAGAGGGTGGTACGTGTATGGAATGAGCTGCCAGAGGCTGGTACAACTGCAACATTTAAGAGGCATTTGGATGGGTATATGAATAGGAAGGGTTTGGAGGGATAGAGGCCAGGTGCTGGCAGGTGGGACTAGGTTGAGTTGAGATATCTGGTCAGCATGGACGAGTTGGACCGAAGGGTCTGTTTCTGTGCTGTGTATCTCTATGATTCTAATAAGGATTCACTTTGAATAAAAAATTGCATACAAAGATGAATTTAAAGGGCACAATGAAATGTTTCAACTGTAAATAAGGATAAAACAACTGGTCAAAAACTGGATTAGACAAAAATAATGTAGTGAGAAATATTCAATGTCTTTATACAAAATCAAATGTACCATAAGTAATATGGTTTCTACTTCTTTTGTTCTAATGTAATCAACCACAATGATGCATCAACCGTATCTGTTGTGGACAATTACAAGAATTTGAAAAATGTTAGCTTCAGAATAATGGACAAAATATAAAACAAAGATGTCCTAAGCTTGCTGTTTATCTTTCAACTTAACTTCCAAGCTAGAGAGAATTTGGAACATGCAAAACATTCCATTTTACTGTTGAATTATCTAGCCTATGAAGAGAAGATTTGGGAGTAAGAGTAGGTCACTCAGCCCTTATAGCATTAACTTCTAGTAAAATGTAGATGGAACATTTTTACTTTAAGTTAGGATACCTGTCAGTAAATACTTCTAAATTAGAGTCACATCCAAAAACAAAAACTTGCAGGATGCACAAGATAAATCATTTGCCGACTGTGATAAGTACCCAATTCCTGGAATTGAAGTGGACAATCCTGGCATTATTTTGAAAGCAGAGAAAGAAAACAAATTGTAAGACTGGCTTGTCCCAAGGGGAGTACCAAAGCTGCCATTAGAACATTTAGGGGTTCATGTGCAGCTATCCTATTTTCTTTCCCTATCCCAATAAATGGGTCCAAACACTTTCACTGTTCAATCAGAAATATACCTGGTGCAAAACTTAATTCTGCCTTTGTTTCTACTCGAAGGCAAGAGTCTACTTGTACGTAATACCAGCTTAGAGATTCAAACATTGGCTAGTGCAAGAACCAGGATTTTGCTGAAGAACCCAGACTGCCAAGACTTTATGCACCCAAACCAAACATGATTTATTTTTGTCCAAACACTGACATCTGTGTTTCATTCATAAGCATGTAAGTTGTTGTTAAGTAATATACTTGATCTAAAAGTGATGGTTAACCTTAAAGTATCTGTGCCAATTGGGATCGTTGCTCTGTTGACTGCATTAAGCCTATAATCCTACTGTGAGAAGTTTATTCAATGGGGTTTAAATTACACAATTATTTATAAATAGATCAATAAAATCACATCAAAGTACAGGGCAGGCAGTGACAAAGGAAAAATATTCCCAAAGTGTCAGGCAATACAGGTGTATAGAAGAACGTGAAACAGACCACAACTCAGGCAGAACTGGCCCATCATCTGCCCTGTACAGTAGGAGGCGACTTTGACATTGAAATATGTTGGTGGGGGTGGGGCGGGAAAGCACAGATTTGGACTCAAACAATTCCACAAACCAGTGTTTTAAATACAATATATGTAATATAACCAATGAATAGCTTGAGCATGCCTCATGTGCACTTGTCTTCTTCAAAAACCTCAAGGTTATTTCTAAGTCAGGACATGATCCTATATGAGATATCCTATCTCATTAAAAAAAATACAACTGAGCCAAAAGATAGCAGTGATAACTAAAAATCTTGGTAAAACAGGCAAGTTTCAAGCAGGATCTTGCCAATGTGATGTAACCTCCAGGAACAGATTTAAATGCAGTTGGCAATCTGAGAGAGCCAATGCTGGCCAGTACTCAGTGAGCCAGAAAGTGACCAAGACCAGAGGCTGGGCTGGATGAAGGGAGGATTGATGGCCAGGAGTAGAATGTGACAAAAGTTTTAAACTCTTTGTGGGAGTGGGTTGAGAGGGCTGAAAGAATATGTTTGATAATGAAGAAAAAAATGGCAAGAGTTAGTTATATTTGCTCACTAGGAAAAACTGACGTGTGCACATTTGACACAGGATAGTAAGACTTGTTAGTGCTTCATTTAAATCTAGCTGAAGAGGCTAGAACATGTAATCCAGTTGGACAAAAGTTCCATTGTATATACTTTCGACTTCAATATTTGAGATAGGGAGTCAGGATTGTTTGTGATGGAATTGTCGGGTTTGGAGAAAGAGAAGGCTTCACTAGGATTGCAAAGAGTGAAGGCAGTGCAATGGCTGAGCAGATTGAAAGCTGAAGGGGTGATAGTACATGAAGGATAAAAGCTAAACAACTGGAAGTTTGAAAGTGCAGTTCTAATTTACTGAGGAGCTTTTTACTAGAATGGATATTGAAGAATTGGAGTTGGATAACATGAGGAAACAAATCAGAGATGTGTTTATTTATGAAGAAACATCATTCTAAATAATGCCCAGATTGTAAATATGGTACTGTTTATTTACCATTTCCACACACTTCAATTACAAACACACTACTTGGACCATATTAAGCGTGGTACCTATTTTGAGCAATTCTGATAGCAGTTTGCAAAGTGTCTATTTAATACACTTACAATGCAATTGCTTCTAACTAAAATGTGCAACTGCTCTGCTACCTTTAGAACACCTGCAAGTCTTTCTTTTCACCTGGTTATCAACTGGCACAAGAACCCAATTCCCAATGCTTTATTTTCATTCCCCACCATTTCTAGCAGGCAAACTACGCTGTCACCATCTACTGTTGACTACACAAAACTATTACAGGAAAGTTCAATTCAAATTGATGTTATACTTTCCAGTATCTTGAAAGCTTTACCTCAGGTAGAATTGCACTGATGAAAATCACCTTGATGCCATTCACGAGAAAATTTTTGTATTCAATGAAGGATTGTTACAATTAAACTCTACTTATAACTTGTAAGACACTTAAGTTAGAATGTTCATTCTTTCTGAAGTCAAAAGAAAAAGTAGCCAGCATTGGAACAATAATAAGACAAAGACTGATCAAATTCAGAGAGGAGTGTACAACTGAACTTTCAAGTATTATGATCCGAGATGACTTTATTACCAGAAAAGTCAAATTTCAGACTTGAATCTAGTTTAATAGACCATACTTTTTAAAAAGAAAACTAAACAAGGTAGTCTTACATAGAAAAATAAGCATCATTGCTGTATAATTGGTTTTAATAATAAAGCAGATCATCATGCAAAGGTAATAATAAAATAAAATGGACCAAGCTTTTTAAAAATCTAACAATGTGGAAGAATTCAAAGACCAATAAAACACAATATCCCAGAAAAATGATTCTGGTTGGTGAACTGACCAACAACTACAATATCTCATCCATCCCATCAGCATCTCTTTACAGTCTCCAAACATAAACGCTTTAAATTCCTGGTCACGAGTGTCTGATAGTCTCTTCCTTCAGTATTCACACAACTAATCTTGCTTTTTTCAGCTTCAAATAATTCTCTCAGGTTGTTAACTAAACACTACTGATCTGGAATTTTCAAACTAAACCTTTATACTAAGTTAGCATATCACTAACTTTTCTGAACTAACTCCTTGTTCCAGGATACTGTTTCATACATCCATCTTCAGTCAGGACATCTGCAAATCACAACCAAAATGGTTTCAAGCCATCAGCATTTGCACTAGGCAAAAAAGTCTTTATCTTTCTAACTGAAAGCAGGGTATGCTTGTTAAACTCTTCCAATGCAAACAAAAAAATCCCCATAAGCACTACTGAAAGTGTTTCTCACATATAGGTTTAAAAAAGATAGCTTCAGAAATACTGGAAAGTTAATCAATTATTCATCTCCCTTCCTATACGAAGGATTTAACCCATATGCTCCTATTTCAAAATCAAATTCTGAAAATAAATGATATTACAAGATATATAAAGTACACACCTTACTGTTAATGCAGAGACTCCAATGACGCTCTGGGGACCCAGGTCCAAACCCCACCATGGTAAATGGTAGAATTTGAATTCAATAAATATCTGGAATTAAGAATCTAACAATGACCACCAATTTATTGCCATTGGTCAGGAAAAAAAACATCTGGTTCACTAATGCCCTTTTAGAAAAGGTCACTGCCATCATTACCTGGTCTGGCCTACAAATGACTCCAGACCTACAGCAATGTGTTGACTCTTAACTGCCATCTGGGTAATTAGGGATGGGAAATAAATGCTGCCTAGTCAGCGACACCCTCATCCCGTGAATGAATAAACAAAAAAAAAACTACGCAACTAATCAGAACAAAATGTCTGTTAAAAGAATACTAAATCTCCCATTTGAATTGCATTTTGAAAACTTTAGAGATGTACTAAATACTGCATGAAAATGAAAAAGTGTTAAGTTGTGAGAAGCTTTATTTAAAAAAGGGCCTTGTTGGACTGCCAATGCTGGGGTAAAATTCTTCTAATAATTTTTACGTCTTTATTGGGAGCCTCAATGCATGATCCTTGCTCAACTTTTAGATCAACTTGAAAGAGTCAGGTTTCTGAACCCAGTAGTTTAACTTTCCTTCAACCCTCTCCCACACTAAGCGGAGTAAAATTGAGCAGCATTAAATGTTAAATAGACTTGGCTATATTTATAACAATAATAAAAACCACAAACTGGACAGACACCAACATCTCTGGAAAGGTCAGTTTCTCTCATCACAGATGCTGCCTGAAGTGTTAAATATCTTTGTTTTTTGTTTAAATTTCAGATTTCCGGTAATTGCAAAGTTTTGCCTTTTGTTTTAGTGTATTTGTATCAGCAGGATGATTTCAGATGTCATGGGCTGATGGTTTCTACCTTTTGCGAGTTGCTCAAGATTAAATGACATGGCCATTATTGGTTCTAAACAATTTTTGGTGTGCTGGTAGAAAAGCTAGTACTTCAAAGGAAAGGATCCTGCAGGAAGTAACTCTGTTTCCATGAATAAAGTAATGAGAAACTCCATCATGTAATCAATTCCCTCACCACATGGTTCATTAAAGCTGAAAATGGAAGAGTTCCATGAGCAACTTCTGCAGAAAGGATAGGATCCTAAGACAATGATAAATTCCCAGAGGTCATGCTTTTAGGGAGATCACCATGACAATTATTGATATATCAAAAGATAAAAGCAAGCACCAATGCAGCCACAAGGAAACTTTTTTTTAAATATAAAAGCCTTTTTTGCATTTTCGTTTACATATGCCGTAATTGCTCTGTGTTGTCAAACCGGTTTTATGACAACTAATACTAGTTTCGAGGTCATACAGAGACTGTCAAATGCCCCGAGTGCATTTGTCTATTGTTAATGGCCCAATTTTTTTTTTTTAAAACTGGAAAATTTGTTAGTGTCAAGTTTTCAAAGCTGCTTCTGACAGTCTGTCAGAACAGAAGGATCATATTGCGGAAGATATAGCTTGTGATGTAGTGACCACGTTGTAACGTTTATTTGTTGTTTCTGTTAAGTTACTTTGGTGAAATTTCACAATTGATTTTGGAACCCAATCTAAATAGGGAAGTTCTGGTCATGTACATGTAACAGAACATATATATTAATTGTTGTTGTTAGAAGTGCCAAAAAACTTGTTTAAACTAAGTATTCTCAATTCTTTTAATTATTTGTAATGATAAAATGCATAGCTAAATAAATTGCTTGAAACAAGACGACAGACTGACATGGGGATACAAACACTAGATCATGATAGGAGCCAGCATCATGGCAGGAGTTGGTGTTGAAATGGAGGGAGGTGGAGACAACCAGGGAGTTGGAAGAATACAGCAAGCCAGGCAGCATCAGGAAGTGGAAATGTCAACATTTCAGCTGTAACCCAGGATTGAATAAAGGTTTGGGGGTGGGGTTTGGGGGGGCCCAGCCCTCAAGTAGAATTAACTGAAGGTATTTAAAAAAGGTAATTGAACTGTTTCTGACAGATCTATTCAGTTGCTCCTCAGATCCCACTGCTTCCTGTCACCATCCTGTGACATTGAGGATGAGGTTCCAGGTGACGGGCCATAGGACCAGTGCTCCAGGTAGGCACTGCAGCCTGTACTGCCTGCTGGCTTTCACCCAGCGGAGAGATTCTCCTTCCATGATAGTAGCCTGATGAAAAAAGAAACTTTTAAAAAATTTAGTTGTTTAATAAGTTTCAGAGAGAGTGCCTCAAAAATAGAAGTCTCTCTCGCTTCCTTATTGAGCTGCAAGATGGTGCTTCTTTCGTGCTGACAGCGTTCCTATTGGCTGCCCACCCTTGAAAGCCAATCCATCATTATTAATCGGACTGCAAGCTGTGACCACTAATTGACTAATCTGGGGAGATCACTGATGCACATTTCACACCCACCACAAGCTTGTGACCTTCATTTAATGCCAACATCCTGAGCTGAAGAATAAAATCCTGTCCCTGGAGTAAAGAGTAAATTGGTTTGTCTTCAAAATAAAAAAAACAGTTATCATAGATAAGGGTCACAGATGTGTGGACCTTAACAAGAACTATCAAATTAAATGTGGATTTGTTTTATGAAGTATCAACTGTAGGTTGGTAACTAGCATCCTCACTAGAGGGTGTAGGATGTCATTTTAAGCCCCATTCCAACACAAAACTGAAGACTGACACTTTACTGCAGTCCTGAGGAAGTCTAAAATTGAAGTCTTGACAACATTTTCAATGGGTGTAGAAGAGTTATGGTGTTATTTTGGACAGCAGCAGGCTACTTAGCCTTGATGTGATAGCCAATATCGAACCCTCAATCAGCAATACAGAATGTAGGCTTTTTGGCCATTATCACACTGTTGTTAGTAGGAGTTTGCTTTTCACAGACTGGCTGTTGGCTTTCTGATATTACACGGGCAAAAACATTTCAAAATATACTTCACCATCAAGCAATTTGGTATGACACGCGGTTGTGAAAAGTGCAATAAAAACGCAGGCAGTCTTTGCTGCCGAGATAGGTTTGACTCCTCTTCACACAGCACATCAATACTCATGCTCTAAAATTTTTATCACTTCTACTGCATTTTGAAAATAGAAAATGTCCCTCATGAGGAGAATTAAAGGATAAAAATTATAGACATTAAGGAGATAAAGAAATGGGTACCAAAGCAGGTTGTGTGCAGTAGGGGGTTGTGCAAAATGCCATCCTGGAGGAGTAGATTTGGAATTTTTTTTAAAATGAACAGCCAATGCAGGGGTAGAGCTTTAGGCAGGAAATCCCAGATAGAAGAATGAAGGTTGTTTGAAGGTTTTGCCAATGGTGGGATGTAGAAAAGGCTACCCGTACCAAAACCAAAGGATACATATGGAATACAAGAATCTGGGGAGCAGGCAATGGGAATTAAGTTCATGGAGTGAGTGGAAAACTACATGTAGAACTCAATGAATCGGGGGAAGAATAAACAGAAATTCAGGATAGCGCGCATGCAGCAAATTTGGACAAGGTACAATATGAGACATGACAGGTGGTGATAAATTGGATATTAAAGAAAGAAGATCAGATAAAAAGGATTTCGGACAAGCAGTGTTGGGAGGGGTGTGTATGGAACCTTGTGACAATAACATGATTGAGGATCTTGAGAAAGGAAAGATGGAAAGGTAAACAAAGATTTTAACCAGTAAATGTCAATCAATCATGAATCTTAAAACATGCTGAATGACAACTGCTAGAATCTGCAACACATTATTAACTAACACATTGGAGGATAAATTTAGCATTGCAGGCTACCTGAATCAGAATAAAGTAGAAAATGTTCCACATGCCACTTGCAACAGGGCTTTTTTTTTTAAATTTAAAACCACCAAATCACCACACCACGTTAAATACCAATTACCATGCACTACCCACCAGGGCAGTGCAGCAATAATAAAAAACAGAGGAAGATAGGAAGACAGGGAGGGAGCCAATAAAATTGAGTCAAAGAGGGATATGTTGCACTCTAAACCCTGCACTACCCAACTCTCTCTCTCTCATGCTTTGAGGGTGTTTGGATCATGTCAAAAATCAGACAAATTTTCTAGTGAATTGCCACTTGTTATACACTAGAAGATCATTGTTTAAATACAAAGTCCAAGTCCATACTTTTGGTGAGAGCTTTATTTCAGTTAACTACACTCCAGAAAACACTCACCTGACTGATTATTACAAAATCAATTCTCACCCAATTAGCCCTTAATTAATATTTCACATGGGCCTTCATTTTATTAGGTCTCAGGCATTTGTTCAGACCACATTTGATAATAAGATTAATGAATTTGCTGGAATTTTCCACATGAGTACCACTGGATTATAACTCAAAAACATTTCTGAATTTACTCTTCATGGACAAGTGCAGATGATGATTCATAAAATTGGAATGGGGAAGAGAACAGAGAGGGAAAAGGGATGGAAATTTGGAAAATATCTTGTGAACGTAATGAAAATGGAATTTGACCCATTCATCATGGAACTAGAGGAAACAATTATGCCACCATATTGGCTAGGACAATTTATAACTAATTCAAGCATCTCAGACTCACTTAACATTTTTAACTATTTTAAGATGAAGATATAGCAATTTTCCTTCAGCGTATTCAACAGTCTCTGCCTCAAATCATTTCCAATAGCAAAGAATTTTATAAAAATGTTGAGAGATATTGTTTTATGAGTCACAATACAAACTCACAAGTGCTGTGTTTACAATACCGAGTTTCCATTCATAAAATCACATTTTTGTAGTATATTTTACTCTTTCAGGATAAATTAAATTAAACATTCCTTACTAATTCATTACTGTTTCTTTACACCTTTAAGTTCTTATCATCCCAATGCTGCAAGTAGTGTTTAGACCTGTTCCTGTACCAAAGGCAACCCCCTGAATAAGTGTTAATTCTGTAACCTATTCAGAACTCAAAGCGAGGACTGCAGATGTTGCAGAGACACGGTCAAAAAGGAATGAAACAATGAAGGTCTTATGCTCGAAACGTCGACTCTCCTGCTCCTCAGATGCTGCCTGACCTATGTTTTTCCAGCGCCACACTGACTCAGAACAATGCCATCCCAGCCATTCTTTTCATAACTGTGGAAAGATTAGAATATTAATTAGCCCTTAGTAACTATCTCTCAGGACCTGAATAGGCTGCAGAATATCAAACAAACAGTTTCCTCATCAGCATGTCCCTATTGTCTGCTGCTTTTTATCTTCGAAATTTCCTTATGCACTACCTACTTCAATAACACTGTCCTATCTATTTCTAACTTTTATTTAGGACTAACTACCATCTTGTACTAACGTATGGATTTATACTTTTAAAATGCATATTAAATAGCGCCACTACCCCATTTAAGACACTATCCAAACAGTGCTTCTGTGAAACTGCATGACTGACTGTACAGGAATTGTCAACAACCAATAAAAGTAGATGATATCTCACGACCCAGCTGCGGGAGATCAGTTTAATATCATCTATACCTTTATTTACTAACTGCAATAATTTTTCAATTCATTCAAATTATATAGGTCTAGTATTTCTACTAAGATTACTAATGTTAAGACAAAAGGACTAACACATCTTAATTATGCAGGTTCAGACCAGACAGACATTCTAATCCTATCAGGAGTAACAAGGGTTTCCTCCAGGTGCTCCGGTTTCCTCCCACAGTCCAAAGATGTGCAGGTCAGGTGAATTGGCCATGCTAAATTGCCCGTAGTGTTAGGTAAGGGGTAAATGTAGGGGTATGGGTGGGTTGCGCTTCGGCGGGTCGGTGTGGACTTGTTGGGCCGAAAGGCCTGTTTCCACACTGTAAAGTAATCTAATCTAATCAGCCAGCATTTGGCAAGTGCTTAAACTATCTCCTGTTTCCCCAGGACAGATTTCTTTCAGGTCAGGTCCGAACACAAGTTTTTTTTTGTGTTTTCATAAGAGATTTAGAATTTGACATACAAAATCTTGAATTGGGTTTCATGTGTTTTTTTCAAAAACACAAATTAATTGAGCTCCGAAGTGATACCCCAAAACAACCAACAAAAGCCTTCTAAAACAGCCCACCTTAGTATTGCTGACCTCCATGGTCTCTTCCCAGAGTTGGGGACGATCATGCCCTTACTTCTGAGGGAAATTAGTGTCTAATGGGTTTTTTATGCCAATATGTGTCTGCTGAGTCAGCAAATCACTCAATGAGGGGATGGTCAGATTTCTTTGGAAGAAGTGTCCTCCTGAAAATGATGATCTTTGAATATTTTTAAGACTCTCAATAAACAAGGAGACGAAAGGTTAGCAGGAGTATGGAGTAATCAGATCATCTATGAATCTACTGAATGGCTTCTCTAGCCCTCCAAACAAAGGGCCTACTTGTGCTCTCAAATATGCTGCAGACTAAACTTTTGCATTCACATCATAGTCAGTCATTCAGCACAGAAACAGATCTAGTCCAATCTGACAGCATTTGACCCATATGCCCCTTAAACCTTCCTATTAGTGTACCTATCCAGATGCCTTTTAAATACTGTAACTGTACTAGCCTCCTCTGGCAGTTTGTTCCATATATGGATCACCCTCTGTGCAAAAAAGCTGCCCCTCAACTCCCTTTTAAATCTTTCCCCTCTCACCTTAAAACGTATGCCCTCTAGTTTTAGACTCCCTTATCCTCGGAAAAAGGTGTTGACTATTCACCCTATCCATGTCCCTCAATTTTATAGACCTCTACAAGGTCAGCCTCAGACTCTCCAGGGAAAAAAAAAATGTCAAACCATCCTTGTAAATCTCTTCTGAACCCTTTCAAGTTTAACATATTTCTTATGGCAGGGAGACAAGAATTGAACGCAGTATTATAAAAGTAGCCCAACCAATGTCCTGTATAGTTGCAACATGACATCCCAATGCCTGTATATGCTTTCAAATACTAAACAAACAAAAATGAATTGGAACAGTTTGCTGTTTGACATTGTCAATGCAAGTATGTGGTTTTAAAATAGAGTTGGATAAAGCACCTCAAAAGGCAAGTTTTAATGGATGGAATTAGAATGTTCACTTCAAATTAGAAGCCAAATTAAAGTTTCCGAATCTTTATAAATTTCAATAATTTGCAATTTCAGCATGTTGCATAGTTTTTTGTTTTTTCTCCTGAAAACCTTCCCAGGTTATGTACATTTAATATATGTTTTCTAATATAAAGAAGTTCTTCCTTAAAAATGTGGAGATCTAAAAATAATATCTCTCCCAATAGCAACTCTCTACTACAAATGGTTAATGGAATTATAAATACATATTTTGCATGCTTAACCTTTAAATTACAACAAAATATGATAGCAGAAGCTGTTCATGATGTCCCTAGATTCTTGCCTTATATGGTGACAAGGGAAGCAGCTCAATGACCAACTCTAGAATCAAAACAACAATGAAATCATTCTACAACTTACTTGAAGTATCATTTAATTATTCTAAATGAATCACTGCTGACTTTCTCAAAACCAATTTGAAAAAGCAAAGCAAAACTAAAGCAGCAGACACACACACACAGCAAGAAATGACAGCTGATAAGTCAGGATGGCAATCGTTGGTGAGGGACTTGGCCCAATACAGGGGAGATTATGCTCCTGTGGGGACTTCTGGCCCAATGCAGGGTGAACAACCCTTGTGGGGAAAGCCTAGCATAGAGCATCTGCAGGCCCATGGCTATAGGAGAATTGTAATGTTGTACTTAACTGTATTTCTTTATTTTTCTATTTTGTACCTAAGAGTTTTACCTATGTACCTTTGTACCCAAGATGGTGCTTGGAATGGCAATTTTGCACACTTTTCACTGTTCTCTTGTGTTTGAGTACATGTGACGATAAACCCCAATTCTAAAATGCAGTGGTGTTCATTTGATTACAAGTTATTATTCGATATATTTAATTAACCTAATGCAGTTTTAATTTTTTTTTAAAATGGAGTTATCACCAAAAAGAAACATGTTAATAAGTGCCTTACCTCCCACCCATGGATAACTAGATTCAAAGTTGCAAAAAAGAAATTCTTAAAAAAGTACTATAAGTCAACCATTTACTAGTTTCATTAACATAGCAAGTGTCTGTTAAATTGAATTGTGCTGTAAAACAGACCCTACCAGCACCTGAAAATCAGCACAATTGTGGCTTCATCAACTGAAAGTGGATAAACCCTTATTTTGGAAAATCAAATACTGAGCCAGCATAAAAGCACGCATTTAAGTGGTTTGGGACATAACTCGGTTAAGGTTAAAACTGTACAATTTTTTGCTTGCTTGACTGATTCTACACAGATTGAACAGACATATATAGCAGAAACACGTTGAACTTGACCACAAGATTTTTTCACCCTGAAATAATCCATATAGATCGGCATTTTAACTATGTTACTGTACTCAGTTCCCAATGTCCTGTGGAAAAAATGTGCTAATAATTATGCAGTGAGTTTACGCATTTCCAAGCATCAGTCGGACATTATCAAATCAATAGAGACCTCAAGCATGGCTTTTTTAAAACAAGTTTCTTCACACCTCTCAGGAGAGGAGTTCAATCAAATCTAAAACATTCATCTATAAAACGTTAATCTAAATGTTTTAGACCTGTTCTGAAACTTGAGCTATGTACTGATATTTTTTTTAATAGATATTTTCATTGGAGAAAAAAGGAAAGTTTAAAACTTTTTTTACAAACTTAAAGTAATACAAACAAATATAAACATTAATATACAATTAAATATTTATATTAAAAAAACCAAAACACAAGAAAAGAGAAAAAAACTCAACTAACTTCTAACCAAACCTACAAATAACCAAAACATATAATAAAATATCTTACATTACTCAAAATAAACATAGTAACTAAATAACGAAGTACATACTCAGAATGGATTATCAAGTCATAATAAAATCAGTATTCATACGGGATTCCTCCCCCCGGGGGCCCCCGGACCAGCCAGAACCACTACCACCACTAGATAAAAGCCCTTGACAATATGGCCGAAGTATCTGTTTCTATATAGTTCAAAAAGGACTGTCATATTTTATTAAATAATTCAGTTTTTTGGTGCACCATATTTGTAAGGAAGTCAAGGGCGATACATTCCATGATTAACCTGTGCCAATTCAAAAGTCCTGGAGGGCCCTCAGCTACCCACTTCACTAAGATATTTTTCCTTGCACAAAAGGAGAGAATGGAAAATAGTTTCCTCCCATGCACATCCAGGGAGGGCAGGTTTGAAAAGCCCAGGAGAAGAGATACTGGATCCAATCCCATTTCCGTTCCTAAGATTTCTGTCAGAGCATTTGCTGCTCTGACTTAGTATTTGCTGATCTTGTGACACATCCATAAGCAGTGCGAGAGTGTGCGCACTTCTATTTTACATTTAGGACACATTAGCAAAATTTAGGGTAGGAACATCCCCAGTCGTTCCAGTGCTATACGAGTCCTATGAATTATCTTTAATTGAATAGCTTGAACTCTATTATAAATAGAGATTTCTGGCATTTTCCCCACATATCATCCCACATTTCTAAAGGGATTTCTAATCCCAATTCCTGATTCCATGTTTTAATCAGTCATTCCATGTCTTTCGATACCGCGTTATGCAACGAGTGATAAAGAGTGCTGACCGAGGGTGGACCCATTGGCCATAACACTCTTCTCTCCCTATCCGATTTATAAGGACTATCTAATAATGTGGTCTTCTTCTGTATATAATCTCAAATTTGGACATACTGAAAAAGATCTCCATTAGACAGTCCAAACTTCTGGTCCAGCTGATCAAAAGACATCATAACCTCCCCATCGAACAGATCCACTAAGCAAGAAACACCTCTGGACCTCCAGGTTTTAAATGTAGCATCTGTGAGCCCCAGTTGAAAACCCCATGCTCCCACTATAGGAGTATAAGGAGAGGTTTTTTGTGAATTACTGTCATCTTGCTGCATTATCCTTCAGGTTTTAATTGTATTTAATACAATAGAGTTTTTACAATGGTCCATAATAGCTCTCATCTTATCTAAGAGATTGATGAGGGGACACTTTGCTTGGGAAGTCTCAATGTCTAACCAAATTGATTGTGGGTTACCAGAGACCCAATCGCTACACAGCTTAATAAAGAGCTCAACTGATACTTCCTAAAGTCTGGAAAATCCAGTCCTCCTCTTGCTTGTGGAAGCTGCAGCTTCTTTAGTTTAATAAGGGGCCATCTATGATTCCAAATGAAAGTACCAAGCCAGACATGTAGTTTACGCAATGCCAGTCTCGGCAACATCAAAGGAAGTATTTTCATAGGATATTAGGAGACAAGGCAAAATATTCATTTTAAATAGAGCTACTCTGCCTAACCAGAGTATTGGGAGATCTGCCCAGTGTTGAAGGTCCTGTCTTATCCTCTCTAATAGGTGCACAAAATTGGCTTTATATCCAGCTGACCAAATACTGGGGTGATAAAAATACCTAAATATAAAAAACCCTCCAGAGACCACCGAAAGGGAAAGCAAGATCCGTCCGTTAGATTGGACATACTAACAAGACCACCCATCAGCATGGCCTCCGATTTTGTAAAATTGATTTTGTAACCTGAGAACATACTAAATTGGTTGATTACTTGGATTAAGCGGGGCACGGAAATCAAAGGATTACTTGAAAAAAGGACATCATTTGCATAAAAAGAGTCATTTTATGTTTACCCGAACCAACCCTCGGAGCCATTATGAGCATGAGTAATAATGGTGAGAGAGGACATCTCTGACGACAGCCCCTACCCACCCTAAAGCTATCCGAGCCTAAATCGTTAGTAATCATGGCTGCTTTGGGGTCATTGTACAATATTGAGACCCATTTAGCACATAGAGATCTTTCTGGCATTTTCCCAGACACCGAACTTTTCCAGTGAGTAAAAAAAATATGACCATTCAACCCGGTCAAATGCCTTCTCCGCGTCCAAAGAGACTACTATTCCCGGTATTCTTTCCAGATGACAGACTTGAATCATATTGAAGACCCTTCTAATATTGTTAGATGATCTACGGCCCTTGATAAACCCCATCTGGTCCTCTTTTATGATGTATGGTAAAACCCTCTCCAATCTTAAAGCTAATGTTTCAGAAAGGATTTTAAAATCTATATTTAGCAAAAATATTGATCTGTATGAACTTGGAAATTCAAATGGCATATTTTAAGTTGGAATTTTTTTAAAAAATAAAACCTTGAGGCCCACAAAAAATGATTTTGTAATCTAGAATGCTTTTGGCAAGATTAATCTCTCTTCTGTTCACTTACACAGAAATAGTAGAATTCCATAGTTTGTGAAATAAGTAAAATAAGATAAATTGACCCAATTTCAAGATTTTACCACCTTTAAAGTTTTTTTTGGCATTCCTATAGATAGCTTAGATTCTATAGCCTCATGGTTCTTTCCTACATGACCATGCAGCACGGCTATCGGATTCAATACTGAAGATTTTGTTGGACTAGTGCACAAGAACATTTATCTCCTCCAACTACATTGTAGTGTTTTCACTGTTCTCTATGATTTGCATGTCTAACATCAAAGCCACTAAGACTGAACACTATTCATGGGACATATGCAATATCGGTTTTCCTTTTCTGTATGCAGCACTTTGCAACTGCCTGTTATTGAATAGCCCAGTTATATCTTTTACCTTACTCTTCCAATTATTTCGGAGCTGTTCCTTAAAATTCCACCCTGTTTCTAGACTTGGTTTTACTCTTTCACAGAACGTGAGCCTTGGTGGCTTAGCCAGCAATTTTACTCCTACCTTATTACCTGTAAGAAAACAATTATAAACTGCATACTGAATTGCTGCAGTCAGTCATTCTGATATAGGTACACCCACAGTGCTCAAGGTAAGGAGATCCAGGATTTTTATCTAGCAAGACTGAAAAATGGCAACATAGGTCCAAACTAGGATATTCTAAAGCTTGTGAAGAGACCAACTTGCGGGTGATCAATGTTCCCATATATCTGATGCTCTTGTTCTTCCAGATGGTAGAAGTCAGAAGTTTGGAAGGTGTTGTCAATCGATAACTTTGGGGCTTATCTTGAATCCCACAGCTGTGAATTTAATTACTACTTTCAACAAGGAACTTTATACTTTGATGTAGCAACATAATGTCAAAAATGCCCTTGCCATCTATTTCATAAAATTGCCATGACATCTCATGTTTTGGCATATATTTCAGGGACCACAGCCATAAGAATTTTCCATGGGCATAGAGATTAGAATGAGAGTCCTAAACGCAGGAAAGGTTCTTGTAGAAGCACAATTTCCCCTTCATATCCCTATACTGTATTTCATTTAACTACATCCTAAACATTAACATAACCATGATCCCTTGCGCCTCCACACCCCATCTACAACAAAAACTAAAATAGTGAGCAGAGGATTGAGCAAAGTATTTCATCTGTCAGCATTACTGTGTACACATCTCTATCGCCTGTTGCAAATAACTTAAGATACACATGAGTGGGAGATAAGAACTGGGAGGAGTGACTATTTGGCACCTCAAGCCTGCTAAACCACCAAAGAATCATATCATTACTGATCGGATTGTGGCCTTAACTCATATTTTCTAGTTGTTTCTCATAACATTTGGCTTCCTTGGATGATCAATAATCTAACTGAATATATTAAAGGCTCAATAATTCAGCCTCTCTTGTTCTCTAAAAGAGAATACCAAAGATGAATGTCTTTCATCTTCATTTTAAGTGGGAGACTCACTCTTTTTAAATTGTGCCATTTAATTCTAGATTCCATAATGGGGGAAAAAATCCTCTAAACCCCCCCCCTAGAATCTTGTTCTTCTAAACTGTAATGAGCATAGGGACAAGCTGCCTGACTTTTACTCATTAGACATTTTAGCCCAACACCTAGCTGTGAATTTTCAGTGAACTGCTTCTAAACAGATAAATCTGCCCTTAATATGGAAATCAAAACTGTACACAGTAATCTACGGAGTGGTCTCACCAATAACCTGCACAGTTGAGACAAGAGTTACCAATTTATATCCCATCCCAGTTATATTAAAAGTCAGCATTCCATTTACCTTCTTAATTACTTGCTGTAGCTGCACATTACCTTTTTGTGAGTTAAATAAGACAACACCCACGTGACCCTGTCGGAGACCATTCTGAAGTCTGTCCACTTAAAACATTTAACATTCCTCCCAAAATGGACAACTATTCAAATTCCAACATTATACTGCTACAGCCATTTCTTAAAAAAAAACACACTTAACCGATCCATTAACGTTTGCAGGCTGTGTCCAACTATCCTAACTTTGAACAGTCTGTAAACTTAATATGCTTGGCTCCTTCATTGAAGTGATATAGTTGAAACCTTAAACAAAAACAGAAATAGCTGGTGAAACTCAGCAAGCCCATGGCGAGAAAGTAGAATTCCTGTCTCAAGTCCTGACTCTTCATCAGAGCTGATAGCCACATGGAAAAAGGTGATATTTATGCTGAAGACGAGGGTGGAGGCAGTGGTGAGTGGATAGATGGAGAGACAGAAAACGAGACAGAAGGAGAAAGAAATGAATGTGGAACACAGACAAGGGGATTATAAGGACAGTAAGCGAGGACTGAAGAGAAGCTGAATAGTGATAACGAGAGCTGACAGTAGGGGAAAATTCAAGTGCTTTGCAGGAAGTAATCCACGTAATATGTTAAAAGAACTGAAAGAGGGAGAGTACGAGTTGACTGTGCTAAAGCAACCCATGTCATGACAGGACCAGAGGTGTAAGTGGATAAAAGACATCCAAGGATGGAATCAAGCTCCAAAGTTATTGAACTTGATGTCGAGTCCAAGAGACTGCAGCATCCTCAAGCAGAAAATGAGATGCTGTCCTTCAAACGTTTGCTGTAGCTTGATGAAACACTGCAGGAAGCCAGAGACAGAAATGTTAGCATGGGAACACGTGTGAAAGTGACAGGCAACTCATGGTCATTTTTAATGGACAGAATGTAGGAGCTTGGCAAAACTGTCACCAGATTTCTGTTTTGTCCCTCCAAATGTGGAGGTGACCATATGGTGAACGGTGAATACAGTAGACTAGATGGAATGAAGTGCAAGTAAATTACTGCCTCATCTTGAATGTATGTCTGGGATCTTGGATTGTGAGGAGGGAAGGACATAAACTGGCAGGTATTACACCTTCAATGATTGCAGGGGAAGGTGCTGTGGTGGTGTGAGGAAATGTTGGGAATGGAGGAGGAGTAGACCAGGGTGTCCTAGAGGGAACAGTCCCGGTGAAATGAAGACAAAGGAGGGGAGAAGAATGTGTCTGGTCTTTGTATCTCTTTGTAAGTGATGGAAATGGAGGCTTATGATGTAGGTGGCAGTAGGATGCTAAGTGAGGACCAGAGGGACCTTTCTGGGGATTTCCCTCAACAACCTTCTAATCCATAGTTCCCAACCCTGTACAGACACCTTCCACCTTTTTCTCCCCCAAAATTCACAGCAGGACTGCCCAGGCAGACCCACTGTTTCTGCCTGTTCCTGCCCCACAGAACTTCTCTCTTCTTACTTCAACTTGAAGTTTTTCCCCCTCCTTGTCCAATCCCTTCCCACTTACATCCATGATTCCTCTGACGCTTTGTTAGTTTCAGAATTTCCAGTTTGTGCGCTCCAGCTGCCTTCTTTTCACATGAAGATGCAATTCCTTTATATGTCCACCCCCACCAGGATAGTCTCAGGGCTCTCCACTTCCTGGAAAGAAGGCCTGAACTGAGCTCATCCAATTCCACCCTCCGCCTGTCTGAGCTTGTCGTCACTTTAAAAGACTTCTCAGAGTCAGAGTCACAACATGGAAACAGACCCTTCAGTCCAACTAGTGCATATCAACCATATTCCCAAAATAAACATGTCCTACCTGCCTGCATTTGGCCCATGTCCCTCCAAACCTTTCCTATGCATGTACTTATCCAAATGTCTTTTAAAATGTTGTAACTGTACCTGCATCCATCACTTCCTCTGGCAGTTTATTCCACACACGAACAACTGTAAAAAAAAAAAAAAAAAAAAAAATTGCCCCTCAGGTCTTTTAAAAAGTCTTTCGCCTCTCACCTTAAACATATGACCCTTAGTTTTGAACTCCCTCACCTTAGGAAAAAGACCTTGGCTATTCACGTTATCTCTCCCCCTCATAAACCCCTCAACTTCCTACACTTCAGTGAAAAGGGTCCCAGCCTACTTTTATAACTCCAATCCTCCATTCCCACCAAACCAGTCAGTCTTTTCTGAACACTCGCCAATTTATCAATATCCTTCCGATAAACGGGGCAACCAGAACTACACACTAATCCAGAACAAGCTCACCAATGTCCTATACAACTTCAACATGACATCCCAATTCCTATATTCGAAGATCTGAGAAATGAAGGCAAGCTAAATGCTTTCTTAAATCACTCGGTCTACCTGTGACACAAATTTCAAAGAATCGTGTACCTGAAACCCTTGGTCTCTCCACTTTACAACACTACCCAAGGCCCTACCATCAATTATATAAGTCGTTGTTTGTTTGACCAAACTACAATACCTCACATTTACCCTAATTAAACTCCATCTGCCACTGTACAGCCCATTAACCAAATTGAACACTGTCCACTAAAGGACCAATTTTGGTGTCATCTGCAAACTTACTGAGCATGCCTCCTATATTCTAAATCAAATAATTTAAAAATGACAAACAGAAAAGTGGACCCATACCTATCCCTGTGGAACATTGCTGGTCACATGCCTCCAGTTCAAGAAACAACCCTCTGTCTCCTCTCAAAGACCATTTTTTTCATCCAATTGGCAAGCTCACCCTGAATCCCACGTGATTAACTTTACTAATTAGTCTACCATGCAAAACATTAACAAAGGCTTTACTAAAATCAACATCATCTATCACTCTGCCCTCAATCTTTTTGGTTGAGTTTTTTGGGGATGTAACCAAGTTTGTAAGGCAATTTTGCTCACACAAAACCATGCAGATTACCCCTAAATCTGCCCCTCCAAATTCATGTAAAGCCCATCTTTCAAGATCAGTACCAATAGCATTCCCAGCAGCAATGTTAGTCACACAGGTCTAAAGTTCCCAGGCTTCCTCTTACAACCTTTATTAAGTCAAGACAACATTACCATTCTCTCATCTTCCAGCACCTCACTCATAGCTGATACAAATATTTCTACTGGGGGCCCTGTAATTTCCTCCCTAACTTCCCACAGCCTGGGATACACTTGATCAGGTCCCGGATCTTTATCCACTTTTATTTTTCTAAGACCTCCAGCACTTCCTCTTCTGTAAGATGAACAGTCTTCAAAATATCAATATTTGCTTCCGTGTTCTCTCGCCTCTTTCTTGCTCCACAGCAAAACTGACACAAAGTATTCATTTAATCTCTCTTTCGTCTCCTGAGGTTCAACACAAAGATGACCTCATTGACCTTTAATGGGTTTGACTCTCTCTTGTTGTACTTTTGCTCTTAATGTTTTTATAGAATAACTTTGGATTATCTTTAACCTTATCTACCAAGGCTCTCATATCCCCTCTTTGCCATCCTGATTTCCCTCTCAAGAATAACCCTATTTTTTGTATTCTTCAAGAGTTTCATTAGAACCCAATTGTCCATATCTGGTATGGTTTGTTTTTATTCTTGACTAGAATCTCATTATCTTAATTCATCCATTGTTCCCCAATCATACCAGCCCTAGCTTTCACTTTAACAGCAACATAATGCCTCTGAACTCTCATTATCACATGGTTGAAACCCTTCCGCTTGACATTCGTCTTTTTACTTGCAATCTACTCCATACTTTCGAAAGTTCTGTCTCATACATTAAAATTCTTAATACTCCAATTAAGAAAGAAATTTAACTTTCATGGAAGGCTTATCCTTTTCCATATCTACTTTAAAACCAATAGAATTATGATCAGTCTCAAAACATTCCCCTATGAACATTTAAACAATCCTTGGATTGTGTGGGTGTGGGTGGCACGGTGGCACAGTGGTTAGCACTGCTGCCTCACAGCGCCAGAGACCCGGGTTCAATTCCCGCCTCAGGCGACTGACTGTGTGGAGTTTGCACGTTCTCCCAGTGTCTGCGTGGGTTTCCTCCGACAATCCAAAAATGAGCAGGTTAGGTGAATTGGCCATTCTAAATTGCCCGTAGTGTTAGGTGAAGGGGTAAATGTAGGAGAATGGGTCTGGGTGGGTTACGCTTCGGCGGGTCGGTGTGGACTTGTTGGGCCGAAGGGCCTGGTTCCCTGTTTCCACACTAAGTAATCTAATCTAATCTAATCTAATTTCAGTCACTTACCCTACCTTATTTCCCAAGAAAAGGTCAAGTTTTACTCCTTCTCTAGTAGGAACATTTAGATATTGATAAGAAATTTTCTTGCACACATTTAATAATGTTGGGCCGAAGGGCCTGTTTCCACACTGTAAATAATATAATCTAATCTAATTTCAGTCACTTACTCTACCTTATTTCCCAAGAAAAGGTCAAGTTTTACTCCTTCTCTAGTAGGAACATTTAGATATTGATAAGAAATTTTCTTGCACACATTTAATAAATTCCTCACCACCCAAACCTTTAACACAATGGTAGTCCCAGTCAATAGTTGGAAAATTAAGTTATCTACAATTTTAGGGTAGACAGTGAAAGCCTTTTTCCTCAGATGATGACGTCAGGTTGTACAAGGGGGCATAACTACAAATTGAGGGGCATTAGATTTAAGACAGGTGTCAGAGGCAGGTTCTTTACTAAGAGTGGTAAGGGCATGGAATGCCCTACCTGCCAATGTAGTTAACTCAGCCACATTAGGGACATTTAAACAATCCTTGGATAAGCACATGGATGATGATGGGATAGTGTAGGGGATGGGCTGAGAATAGTTCACAGGTCGGCGCAACATCAAGGGCCGAAGGGCCTGTTCTGTGCTGTATTGTTCTATGTTTTAATTGTTCTATTATAATCCTACTTTTCTTACGTATATCTCTATATATTTCCTCCTCAATTTCCCTCTGACTATAAGTCTATGACTCTTTCATATTTCTAATTTCAATCCAGATATTTTCACTGAACGATACCTCAGAAATATACTAAATTGCAGTAGAAATGGTTTCCTTAAAATCAAAAGCACCACTCTCCTACCTCCCTATAGCATCTCAAACCTGGAACAATGAGCTGCCAGTCCTGCTTTTCCCTCAGCCAAGTTTCTGTAATAGCTATGATCTCCCAGTCCTATGTTTCAATGCATGCCTTGCATTCATCAGCTTTACTTGTAAGACTCCTTGCATTAAAATAAATGCAGTTTAATTCTTCAGAGTTACCTCATTCTCTGACTTGCTCTTGGTCGTCTTTTCTGATTCAAAACCATCCTCATCGGTCTCTCTATTTTCATGGTTCCATAGGATCGGCTCGCACTCTTCCATAACAGTTTACAGGGTCCTTAAATAGAAATATCAAATCTCCCTTCCAGGATATTGGCCCCTTTCAAATACAGATGAAGTATTTCCTTTTTGAACAGATTTGTCCTGGTCCAGAAGAGGTCCCAATGATCCAAGAATCTGAATGTCTATACCACCTCTTCAGCCATTAATTTCTGCCCTATCTTTTTATTCCTTCCCTCATTAGTAATTGGCACTGGAGGTAAACCAGAAATTACTACTTTGGGATTCTGTATTTTAACCTTCTATCTTGGTTGTTATATTCAGTCTGGAAAGCCTTAATTCCCTTAACTAGGTCATTCCTCGCAATGTGTACAACAACTTTAGACTTCTCACTCTACCCTTCAACAATATGCTTCAAATGTTTTAAGACATTCTTAACCCTGGCATTAGGAAAGCAACATACTATCCTAGAGATTTACACTCACTGCCACAGAACTTCCTGTCTGTGCCCCTGACAGGAGAGTCCCCAAAATAATTATTCTTTTAAATCTTGACAAACCCTGCTTGACATAATATTCATTATTAGTGCCCAAGATGTGACAGTCACATTTTCCTGAGAGATTATCCCCTTCTGCAGTACCCAAAACAGATTCTGTTTGATAGGGGAATAGCCACAGGAAATTTCTGAACTACCTTACTTTTCCTGAGTCACCCATCTCACTAATCCTATGTAATCACATCTCTAAATCTAGTCATCTTTTGAATGCCCTTAGTGACATTATGCCTAAAAAGTAGCACTTAATACATAAAAAATGAGCTATACTTCCTTATCAACAGATTGTAATCTAAGTCTTGTTAAAAGATAAAAATTAAAAATATAAAAAAGTGTTAAAACAAAAAAAAAAATCAAGCACTTACTGAAAATCAAAAAAACCTTCACCTTAAGTCCTCCAGCTGTCAGCTTTCAATTTCCACATTTTATAAAAAAATCTCTTTCCAGAGCAGACATTTAGGCCACTCCACCAGCTCTGTAGATAAACAATCTCTCCTCCTTCATGCCTTGAACTCCTCTCACTTTCCTCAGGCCAAAAGATGTGGCAATGGGTACCCACATAGACCCTGCAATGCCCATCTCTTTTTGGAGTATATGGAACATTCCTTGTTCCAATCCTACGCCTATCCTCACCCACAACTCTTTCTCAGATATATCAATGACATCACTAATGCTCCTTCCCTCTTTTGTTAGGATTCAGGAAAACTTATCAAGTTCGCTTCCAATTTCAACTCTGCTCTCACCTACACCTGGTCCATCTCCAACTCCTTTCCTTTCCTTGACATCTGTTTCCTCATCTGGAGATAGTTCGTCGTAGATGTTGATGGACAGCATATTAGACTCCAACAGTTACCTTGACCATACATCCCCACACCTGGCTTCCTGCAAGAATTCCATCCCATTCTCCAGTTTCTCCATCATGTCTGTTCTGATGGTATCAACTTCCACAGGGGAACCTGAGAAATGTCTAGTTTTTTTCTCAATTAAGGATTACACAGGACCTTAGCCACGTCAACCTAACTCCCACACTTCTGCCTGCACCCCTTCTCTTCTCACCCCTAACAACAATAAGGTCCCCCAGTAATCACTTACCACTCCACCAGCCTCTGCATCCAAAGGTTCATCACCTGCCACTTCCACCATCTCCAATGATATACCAATACATGACACAACAGAGTTCCCTTCTCTTTCATCAGCCTTCAGTAGGGACCATTCCTTCTGGGACATCTCCATTTCTAACACTTCACCTCACCCTTATTGCACCTTCTCATTCAGTTGCAGAAGGTGCAATACCTGCCTGTCTGCCTCTTCTCTCATTTTCCAAGGCCATGGACATACCTTCCAGGTGAAGGAGTAGATTGAATGGAGTGCATGGCAATCAGTCTACTGTATTCACTCCTCACAATGTAGTTTGCTCCACAATGGGGAGACAAAACAGACCAGGTGACAGCTTTGCAGAACACCAACATTCTGTCCATAAAAATGACACACAGTTTCCAGCTGACTACCACTTCAACTCACCACTGTTCCTGGCCAACATTTTTGTCTTAGGCTGCAACAGTCCAGTGAGGCTCATCACAAGCTCAAAGAACATCTCATGTTCCCCTTGGAGACCCTATGACCTCTAGCACTCAGCACAGGGCTCAGTAACTGAATGAGCAGGATTCTGTCCCTCCCATGTTTTTTCACCCATCATCACACTCGGTCCTATCATGACATAGGTGGTCTAACACAGCCAACCTATTCTCTCCTAAGCTCAATTCTCATGATCACTTATTTAGCTTCTCTTCTGTCCTGGCCTACTATCCTTATAAACCCCTCATCTGCCTATCCCTTTAATTTCCCATCTCTTCCCCCAAACCCCCATCTCATATTCAGCATAAAATACTACTTTTCCAATATGCTATCAGTGGTGAAGAGTCACCGGATTTGAAACATTAACTCTGCTTTCTCCCCAGAGATGCTGCCTGTCCTGTTGAGTTTGAGTTTCAACAATTTGTTTTTGTGTCAGCTCTCCAGCATTTGCAGTTAGTTGTGATCTTTTTCCTGATCCGTGTGGAACATATTGGTGACAGTCTGCCGACCTCAAAAAAAATCACACTTACCCTGATAATAAATCTGACATTTATTCAGACTCTGTTTCCTATTAATTAACCAATTCTCTATCCACGCTCATAGGTTCTCAATATTACGTTTACTTTAAGTAGCAATGTTTTGCCTGACCAAATGTAATCTGGATTGTCTGAATACGCATGAACGTGTTCCCCTTTATCAATCCTGTTTGCTATACCCCCTACTTGCTTTGCTCCCTTCACAAGGCTGTGCCACTCCTTTTGAGACTTTTTACAACCCAGGCTGACATCTATCGATTAGCTCAGGGTTTAGCTTGCCTTTCAGGATTGCAAATCTTCACCGATCCATCAGTAATGAAACAAAACAGAGCTGCAAAGGGGTATGACTCAATCCGGCTATGCAATCAAAATATTCCACAAAAACAAAGAACTCGAAAAACCACGAATAAGTCGGCTTCTTCTCAGACATTAGGTTGCCATTTAAAACAAAAAAAAAGGTGTTTCACGTTGAATAAAAGCCAATCATGTTGAAAAAACAAAATCAGTGGTTCCGGGTAGGAACAGCAAGAAAATGTGTGAAAATTACCGAAAGCATGGACGAAAGGAACAGGACGGAACTAAGCTTCTAGAGATCTGAAACGTCCACATTTACAACCATTGACTGCAATCAATTGATCAGCACTTCTCAAAGTGATTTTTTGAAAATGTAACAATCAATTCATTTAAAAACAAAACACACAAGAAGCCCACTTGAGTGCAGGGTTTTCCTCTTTACAAACTGTAAAACACACCAAAATTGGCGGCAGCATTACGCCAGAAGTCATTTCCAATGCTACGACGTGACTTCTTTATGTTAGGATTTAAAGTTCATTTCTCCAGTTAACGAAATGTCATAAGCGTCCCAACGGCTGGATACAATGGAGAGCGGAGCATTTCCCTTCCTTTCCCATCCCACCCCCTCAGCAACCTTCCCTTACCATGCTATCAACCTCAGGCACAGTCCCTCTGCGAGTAGATGTCCACATCAGTAATGTTTATGTGCAGTTGAAAGTTGGGTCCTTGCTCACTCTCAGGCTGTCTGCAATCAACTCTCGGAGATCCAGGTGAACGTTTTAGACGCTCCTCCCTCGTGGCAACGCCCTACCTGCGGCTCGCCCACTACAGTATGGGATTTGGAGTCCCTACATTGCTCATTGACCCCTGCCAATGGTCTGCTATGAACTACAATCCCCAGAGTGCACAGCGCGCCCGCTTAGTGCACCTGAAAGTGCAGAATCTTGGGATGGTCCTCAAACAAGTTTCGATACGTGATTGACTCTCAGGAAGTTGAAAGTAGTAAGAATGTTTCCAGCCTGGTGTGATATAAAGTGCAAATACTGGGTGGGGGAGGATCAGAATAACTTTTTATTTGGGGGAAAGAAGTGAGATTGGGAAAAATATTTTTTTAAACGGTCAAAACTTCGCTTGAGGAATTGTTTAGTCTCCGTTTTACGCACAACATGGGATATGTATTAGGATAAGGTATCAAAGTCCTGGGGAGCATGAATCAACGTGACCGTCACTTTGTATCGGAAGAAGAAACATACACAAGAATGACAGCAAATGTACACAATTGATGAAGGGATTGTTTTGGCCCATATTAAATCTCCCTTGGGGAGAAATTCTATAATTTTCACGTTGTATCATCCAATTGCTTCTTAACGTGTGCAATTCTGGTCTCCCTCCTATCGGAAGGATGTTGTGAAACTTGAAAGGGTTCAGAAAAGATTTACAAGAATGTTGACAGGGTTGGAGGGTTTGAGCTATGAGAGGTTGAATCGACTGGAGCTGTTTTTGCTGGAGCAGTGGAGGCTGAGTGATGACCTTTATAGAGGTTTATAAAACTATGAGGGGCATGGATAGGGTTAATAGATAAGGTATTTTCCCTGGAGGTGAGGGTGGAGTCCAGAACTAGAGGCCGTAGGTTGAGGGGAATAATTTAAAAGGGACCTAAGGGGTAACTTATTCATGCAGAGGATGGTGTGTGTATGCAATGAACTGCCAGAAGAAGTGGTGAAGCCTGGTACAATTACAACATTTAAAAGGCATATGGATGGGTATATGAATAGGAAGGGATTAGACGCATATGGGCCAAGTGCTGGTAAATGGGGCTAGATTAGTTTAGGATGCCTGGTTGGCATGGATGTGTTGGACTGAATGGTCTATTTCCGTGCTGTACATCTCTATGACTCTAAATGCGCCTAATGCTATGTCTCCATGACATCGATTGGAAGTTAATTCCACAAGTAAATCATTCCTTGTGTAAAGAAGTTTTCTTTATTCAATCAGAAGAAGGTTGGCTAGGCCTATGGCCCATCTATAATTGCCCTCAAGAAGATGGAGGTCACCTATCATCTTGAACTGCTACTGTCCTTGGGATGTAGATACACTACAGTGCTGTCAAGAATGCGCTCTAGGATTTTGATCCAGCAAAAATGAACAAACAGTGATGTGGGTCTGAGTTAGGATGGTGTGTGTCTTAGATGAGAACTAACAGTTGGTGAGGTTTCCATGCGTTTGCTCTCTTCAACCTTAGGTGATATTGGTCACGAGTTTCTTCTGACTTTGGGACATACCAAAGTAGCTGTCAGCTATGAGTATATTCGTTATTTTAGTGCCAGAAATGCCAACAAATGTGAGCCCGTCAGAAGGATGTTATGAAACTTGAAAGGGTACAGAAAAGATTTACAAAGATGTTGTTAGGGTTGGGTGGGTGCTGACAGGTGGGACTAGATTGGGTTGGGATATCTGATCGCTATGGATGAGTAGGCCTGAATGATCTGTTTCTGTGCTCTACATCTCTATGACTATGACTCTAATAATGTCCCACAAACAGTGATGTGTTCATAACCAAATGAACTGAAATTAGTTGAGGGTAAAATATTGGTCACGACATTAAGGAGAATTCTCTTGTGCTTTAAAATTACGACATTTGATCTTATATGTCCTTTTGAGAGAACAGATCGTACTTTGTTTTATGTGCCTCATCTAAGAGATAGCATGTCTGACAGTGATATACTCCTTCTGTACTGTGTTGAATATCAGTCTTGATTGCAGATCTTATTATAGTGTTTTTGGGTTGTCATTTCTTTGAGTAAAATGACATTAGTCAGGCAGGGTCTACGCTTCTGAATCTGTTCTGATTGGTTTTACTAATAGTCAGAACATCAAGAAGTAACATACACAACAGCCAATAATTCTGGCGTGCAGCGTATTTCTCCAGGTAAAGACAATGGACGTAATTTGGAATATTATTGCTGTATTAAAATTGGTGCTATTGAATTGTCAGGCTGTTTGTATCTCGCTTGAATTTTGTACTCCAAGATTCATCTTGACACCCTCCTTGTCCTTATTCACATGCTGTTTGGAAACATTATCCATAGCCACGTTTAGTTTCAATACACGCTGTTTTAGCTTCCAGACTTACTTCCAACACTGACTAAGTGTTAACAGCAACTCCCATGTTTGTAACACACAAAATGATAAATAATTCATAACTTTTCTAGTTTAACAGTGAGGATTTTTAAACATTAAAATGTTATCCTTTCGTTCTCCACAGATGCTGAGTTTCTGCAATATGATCTGTTTTTACTTCAGTTTTCAGCATTTGCTGTATTATGCTTTTATTTGAGTAAAGATATCTAACTCATTTGATTTGGCTCCCTTGAAACATGCTCCATTTCATCTCCCTTTTGTTTATTCTAATGGAATGAGATAATTTCTGACTTGATTTCCCATTAGTATGTTTTGTTCCAGAAGACAGTCACACCTCTGAAACTAGACATTGCAGATTTTTGTCTGTAGTAAAGAACAAGGGAATATGACTAGAAGATCCTCAGCTCTTGCAAATTGTCTTTTGGATTTGATGTTCTTGCAGCTTCTGTGGGCAATAGGATGGAGTGCAAGGTGGAATGAACAAACTGACCAAAGCACCACCATCAGAAGTAAAAGGGAACCACATAGTTGAGGGACACGTACTGTTTCTGCAGCCAAGGACAAGAGACCCAATTTGCCCAACGCCAGGGTGAAAGACATCTCTTTTAGTCTGGAGTGATACTTGGAATGGTATTGAAAAAGTCCAGTTGTTGTGATGCATGTGGTTATCAAAGACCTAGCTGAGACTAAGTAAGACCTTTTCCGAAGGGAATATGAGCAACTAAAAGCTTAATTAAAATCAGACCTGCAAAAATAATGATCTCTGGATTAGTACTTAAGCTATGAGCAAATAAGCATTGAATAAATAAGACCAGAGAGTTGAAAGCAGGGCTCACATTAAAGTGGGAGAAATAGGTTTTGATTCATTTGCAGCCGCACCAGAGTTTTGTACAGGTGCAACATGAACTCCTCTCTCTGAAACTCAATCTCTCTACCAATAAAAGCTAACACACTGTTAACTTTTCAACAATCTTATCAACCTGAGTGGCTACTTTTAGGGATCTATGTTCACGGATACCGAGATCTCTCTGCTCATCCATACTACTAAGAATCTTACCATTAGCCCAGTACTCTGTGTTCCTGTTACTCCTTCCAAAGTGAATCACCCCACAGTTTTCCACATTAAATTCCATTTGCCACCTCAGCCCAGCTTTGCAACTTATCTCTCTGGTCTAAAATTCCACCAATTTTATCGTTATCTGCAAATTTACTAACCCATTCCTCTCTGCCCTCATCCAAGTCATTTATAAAAATGACAAACAGCAGTGGCCCCAAAGCAGATCCTTATGGCACATCACTGGTAACTGGACTCCAGGATGAACATTTTCCATCAACCACCACCCTCTGTTTCCTTACAACTAGCCAATTTCTGATCCGAACTACTAAATAACCCTCAATTCCATGCCTCCGTGTTTTGTGCAATAACCTATCAAGGGGAACCTTACCAAAGATTTACTGAAATCCATACACACCACATCAACTGCTTTACCCTCATCCACCTGTTTGATCACCTTCTCAAAGAACTCGATAAGATTTGTGAGGCATGACCTACCCTTCACAAAACCATGTTGACTATCCCTACTCACATTATTCCTTTTGAGATGATTATAGATCCTATCTCTTATAATCCTTTCCAACATTTTACCCATAACCTAAGTAAGGCTCACTGGTCTCTAATTACCAGGGTTGCCTCTACTCCCCTTCTTAAACAAGGGGACAACATTTGCTATCCTCCGGTCTTCTGGCACTATTCCCGTAGACAATAATGACATAAAGATCAAAGCAAAAGGCTTTACAATCTCCTCCCTAGTTTTACAGAGAATCCAAGGATAAATCCCATCCAGCCCAGGGGACTTACCTATTTTCACACTTTCCAGAATTGCTAACACTTCCTCCTTGTGAACTTTAATCCCGTCTCGTCTAATAGCCTATATCTCAATATTCTCCTCGATAACGTGTCTTTTTCCTGTGTGAATACTGATGAAAAGTATTCATTTAATGCCTCTGCTATCTCCTCGGACTCCAAGCACAACTTTCCACTACTGTCCTCGACCGTAATCTTACTCTAGTCATTCTTTTATTCCTATAGTAAACTTTAGGGTTTTCCTTGATTCTACCTGCCAACAACTTTTCATGTCCCCTCCTGATTCTTTGTAGCTCTCTCTTTAGGTCCTTCCTGGCTAACTTGTAACTCTCAAGTGCCCTAACTGAGCCTTTACGTCTCATCTTTACATAAGCTTCCTCCTTCCTCTTGACAAGAGATTCAACTTCTTTAGTAAACCATGGTTCCCTTGCTCGACCACTTCCCCCCTGCCTGATAGGTACATACTTATCAAGGACACGCAGTAGCTGCTCCTTGAACAAGCTCCACATTTCAATTGTGCCCATCCCCTGCAGTTTCCTTCCTATGCATCCTAACTCCTGCTTAATCGCATCATAATTGCTTTTCCCCCAGCTATAACTCTTGTCCTGCATTGTATACCTTTCCATTACGAAAGTAAATGTAACCAAATTGTGGTCACTATCACCAAATCTAACATCTGGCCTGGTTCATTACCCATAACCAAATCCAATGTGGTCTTGCTGCTTGTTGGCCTATCTACATACTGTGTCAGGAAACCATCCATCCTGCATACATTGGACAAAAACTGACCCATTTAAGGTACTTGAACTATAGCATTTCCAGTCAATATTTGGAATGTTAAAGTCCCCATAACAATTATCCTGTTACTTTCACTCCTATCCAGAATCATGTTTGCAATTGTTTCCTCTACATCTCTGGAACTATTTGGACGCCTGTAGAAAACTCCCAATAAGGTGACCTCACCTTTCCTGTTTCTAACCTCAGCCCATACTACCTCAATGGAAACGTCCTTTCTGCCATCGTAATACTGTCCTTGACTAACAATGTCACACCTCCCCCCTTTTACCATTTTCCCTGTTCTTGCTGAAACACCTAAACCCTGGAATCTGCAACAACCATTTCATGTCTCCGAAATGGCCACAACATCAAAGTCCCAGGTACCAACACATGCTGCAAGTTCACCCACCTTAACCCGGATGCTCCTGGCATTGAAGTAGACACACTTCAAACCATCTTCCTGCCTGCCAGTACATTCCTGCAACCTGGAAACCTTATTCATGACCTCATTACTCTCAACCTCCTGAACACTGGAGCTACTATTCAGGTTCCCGTCCCCCTGCTGAATTAGCTTAAACCCTTCCGAAGAGCATTAGCACATTTCACCCCCATCCCCCAAGGACATGGGGAAAATGTGCAAACTCCACACAGACGATCTCCCAAGGCTGGAATTTAACCCTGATTTAACCCAGCACTGTGAGGCAGGGCTGCTAACCACTGTGCCATTTAAAGTTTTGATTTTAATTTTTCAATCTCTCGCTGACATTTTGAATGTTCTGCAGTGCACAGGCTCTTTTTTTTGTCTGGCTGGTGCAGGACTCTGAGCGCAATGAGCATTTCTCGGTCAGCTCGTCCACAGCTTTTTGGGCTGTGTCCCAATTACTGATTGCACGCTGTGCCTCCCAGTGTGCCCTATCTCACTGAGGTCCGAGATTGCCCCACAAGTGCACCACGTTCTCTTGGTTCATCTGGTTTTGACTCTTACTTTCTCCAGTTCCTGCTTCACTTTTTCCTACGTTGAAAAGTGTGATGCTGGAAAAGCACAGCCAGCCAGGTAGCACCTGAGGAGCAGGAGAGCCAAGGCCCCAAGAACAAGCTATTCATCAGGAAGAGCTGATTCCCAATGAAGAGTCCATGTTCGAACCATCGACTCTCCCACTCCTCGGACTGTGCCCGATCGGCTGTGCTCCCCCAGCACCACACCCCTCGACTCTTATCTCCAGCATCAGCAGTCCTCACTTTCTCCTCACTTTTGCTGCTCCTTACTTAGCATCCCCTCAGTTGCTCCATGCGGCTGGCTATCACTATAGACTTGCTGAGGTTGGAAGTGCACTTCCCTTCAGCTTTCCACACCACCTCCCCGCATTTCAGTCCTGCAGGTCTCAGATCTAATATTTGCTTTGTTCGACCCACTTGGGCCTCTTCTTATTTAGGTACATTCTTTGTACCTCCTCCCTCTCCGAGCACAGTGCAATTCCTCTTATTTTTTTCTTTCTAATTTACTGCTCTCTCCTTTTCTGACACTCTGTCTTACTCTGGGTTCTTCACCCTGTATTAGCTGCTCTTTTATTTCTCTGTGACATTGGGTCCCCAACATTTTTGACTATTTCTTACCTTCTGGGTCCATGACCTTACTCTAGCTTCTCTGTTTCCACATGGTTCCCCAACAATATCTGTTTTCACACTACGTTGTGTGTCCTCTGATCCTGTATTCGGCTTCCTTGCCTCTTTTTTTTTCCTCGATTTCCTTTTCCATGGATCCCCAATACTATACTAACTCTGGCTGTTTGTCCTCCTCACATTACATGTTCCTGACTTCTGGCCCAATCAGTCGTCAGAGCCTTTACTCTCTTTCACCAGCTTGAGTCACGTGGGACAGCTGCCCTCTTAATCCAGGTTTACACTGCATTTCAGAGATTTACAAAAACACTTCTAATCAAAGTCCACCCAGAAAAGACAATGTTATCCATACTTTAGACATTTTGAACAGTTTATGTAATAAAAACAATTTACCCAAGTGTTCTTGTCAGTGAAGTAGACAATGGGGCATGGAATTCGGTTTGTGACTCAACTCTATTTTATTAACAAAATATTCCTTATTAAAGGCATCATATGAGTATTTCTCAAATTCTCATTATATTTACTCTCTACCTATCTTTACCCATCTGAGAAAGGATATTACCCACAACAATCCATGTGCTTGAACTGGGCCAATCTTTTTCCTCTCTGCTGTAGGGCTGACTCTCTTCTATAAAGGTTGGTCTTGCAGTTCAGGGGTTATCTCTTCCTTGAGTTTGCCACATGGTCTTCTACCACGTGTGTTATTGTGAGTCTTCACCGAGTGGGTAGCTTTCATGTGTGTGTTTCTATCCCCCTTGTCCTGGATCTTCCAGAATGTTCTGTGGCCTTTGGCCATTGGATTGTGAGCTGGTTTCAAATTATCCAATGGGATTATGCCAACAGCCTTCGCTGGTGCAATGTCAGGAGGTGTAAAGTGCATGTCCTCAGACACTGGCTGGAAGTCAAGGTGTCAGAATGTCTGATTGATACTTTCCCACTTCACTACCCTTGGACTATTTGTAACTGGTTCTCCCTAAACCTTTGTGACCTCTGACTTCTGTTTCCACTGTTCTCTGTAGCCAATAGCTGCTGGCTGCTTTTTAGCTTAGTTTGGCTAATTTTCTGACAGGACTGATCTCTCCAGTGTGGGTCAATTTAGAATGTCCAATTTTGAGCCTGTCATTACTTTACTACATATTTGTGAGTAAAAAAAGTTTCTCATTAGTCTTTTACCAATGTATAAAAATGTACAGTTGCAAGTTGACAATTTGCCTAATTTTGTATTTGTTGGCCTGAGGACCACCAAGTGACAGGTGGTGGCAGTGCCTAGGAGAGCAGTGGAGACCGAATGAAGATATTTCTGGATGAAAACTCTTCGTGGAGTACATTGCTGCCTGTTCCTGGGCCTCAAAATCTTCCCTGGTTTGTGCCTCAGATCAGTCCAGGGTCAACTTTGTTTCCTTACCATTATGTGGCCTTACTTTGTCTGCAGTTGGTTTGAGTATCCTACTGCAGCACTGCTAACAAGTTCATATTCAGCAGAAAGCCCAGCAGGATCTGGCTTTTTAAAAATTGACCTTTAACCTTAGCTAGGCAAGTACCTGCCCCAATCCTACATCCCCAGAAGAAGGGAACTGCAACTCACCTTCAACACCTTCTCCTTTTTATTCTGTTTTGTCAAAGGAGAAAAATGGAAAATATAATATTATGGAATATTTCAAGTATCACATGCTCATGTCAAATAATATGCTGCCCAAAACTATTTAAATTTTCACTACTTAAAGAAGATTTTTTGGGTACGAATGCAGTGATATATGATTCCATGAAGATTAGGAGATGGTAAAGCAGATGCACCCATGTGGGTCACAGATCCGACAGCTAATTAACTATTCATGGTTCATGAGATGCTGAAGCATAGTTCATCGAGTAGTGGTGGCTAAACAACAAAGTGGAAAAGCTACATTATTTCTGAAAAGTAATAAAGCATCACCATGTGCAGTGTGCAGATTATAGAAACATAGAAAATAGGAGAATGAGTAGGCCATGTGACCTCTCAGCCTGCTTCACCATTCAAAATGATCATGGATGATCATCGAGCTCAAAACCCTGATCCTGCCCTCCTTCCATGTCAATTGATCCCGTTAGCCACCACAGCTTTGATTAGATCTCCTCCACTATGGAAACAGGCCCTTTGGCCCACCAAGTTTACACCACCCCTCCGAAGAGTAACCTAGCCAGACCCATTCCCATACACTATATTTACTTATGACTAATGCACCTTAACATTATGGGCAATTTAGCATGGCCAATTCACCTAACCTGCACATCTTTGGATTGTGGGAAGAAACCTGAGCATCCGGAAGAAACCCATGGGTTAATAAAAGAAAATAAGGAAATGGGAGAGACTTTGAGAATTTTGTATCTGTCTTCACTGTAGAAAACTCTAAACATAAAAATAAAGAAAATAGGTGCAGCAATAGGCAAGTCTACCTTTTGACCCTGCACCATCAAGGCTGATCATGCCATCACAACATCCCATTCCCAGCCTCTCCCATACCCCTTGATCCTTTTAGATTCAAGGGCCACGTCCAGCTCCCTCTTGAATATATCTAATGAACTGGCCCCAACAGCTTCCTATGGTAGAGAATTCCACAGGTTCACAACTTTGACTGAAGAAATTCCTCATCTCAGTCCTGAATGGGAACATTATTTCCGCATCTAGCCTGTCCAGTCCCATTAGGACTTTATATGTTTCCATGAGATTCCCCCATCATTTTTCTAAAATGGCCTTTATGGGACTAGAAGCATGCCAAGATTAAGAGAAGAGAAGAGGCAAAAGGAGGGAGGAAATTAAAACTGTCACTGGAGAAAATGTGCTAGGAAAGCTGATGGGTGATGGGAATCAGCAGTGATAAGTCTCTTTTTACAGTGAACCATAATCAGTAGAGTGCTAGAGACATCAACTATATATGATTCATTTTAATGAATTGGATGAAAAAAATTGAGAGTACTGTAGCTGGTGATTTAAAGATTCATAGAAAAGCAAGTTGTGAGGTGGATATAATGTCTGCAAAATAATATAATTAGGTTAATTGAGTGGGCAAAATTTTCAAGTTGGATGACAATGTTGAAAAACATGATATTATCCACTTTTGGCTGCGAGAATGAATACGTGGCTTTGTGCTTGGGAAACCATGTCTCACAAACTTGATTGAGTTTTTTGAAGAAGTAACAAAGAAGATTGGTGATGGCAGAGCAGTAGATGTGATCTATATGGACTTCAGTAAGGCTATCAACAAGGTTACCCATGGGAGACTGATTAGCAAGGTTAGAATAGAATACAGGGAGAACTAGCCATTTGGATACAGAACTAGCTTAAAGGTAGAAGACAGAGGGTGGTGGTGGAAGGTTGTTTTTCAGACTGGAGGCCTGTGACCAGTGGAGTGCCATAAGGATTGGTGCTGGGCCCTCTACTTTTTGTCATTTACATAAATGATTTGGATGCGAGCATAAGAGGTACAGTTAGTAAGTTTGCAGGTGACACCAAAATTGGAGGTGTAATGGACAGCGAAGAGGGTTACCTCAGATTACAACAGGATCTGGACCAGATGGGCCAATGTGTTGAGAAGTGGCTGATGGAGTTTAATTCAGATAAATGCGAGGTGCTGCATTTTGGGAAAGCAAATCTTAGCAGGACTTATACACTTAATGGTAAGGTCCTAGGGAGTGTTGCAGAACAAAGAGACCTTGGAGTGCAGGTTCATAGCTCCTTGAAAGTGGAGTCACAGGTAGATAGGATAGTGAAGAAGGCGTTTGGTATGCTTTCCTTTATTGGTCAGAGTATTGAGTACAGGAGTTGGGAGGTCATGTTGCGGCTGTACAGGACATTGGTTAGGCCACTGTTGGAATATTGCGTGCAATTCTGGTCTCCTTCCTATCGAAAAGATGTTGTGAAACTTGAAAGGGTTCAGAAAAGATTTACAAGGATGTTGCCAGGGTTGGAGGATCTGAGCTACAGGGAGAGGTTGAACAGGCTGGGACTGTTTCACCTGGAGCGTCAGAGGCTGAGGGGTGACCTTATAGAGGTTTACAAAATTATGAGGGGCATAGATAGGATAAATAGACAAAGTCTTTTCCCTGGGGTAGGAGTCTAGAACTAGAGGGCATAGGTTTAGGGTGAGAGGGGAAAGATATAAAAGAGACCTAAGGGGCAACGTTTTCATGCAGAGGGTGGTAGGTGTATGGAATGAGCTGCCAGAGGATGTGGTGGAGGCTGGTACAATTGCAACATTTAAGAGGCATTTGGATGGGTATATGAATAGGAAGGGTTTGGAGGGATATGGGCCGGGTGCTAGCTGGAGGAACTAGATTGGGTTGGGATATCTGGTCGGCATGGACGGGTTGGACCGAAGGGTCTGTTTCCATGCTGTACATCTCTATGACTCTATGACTACAGCACTCTGTAATTATTTTCATTCATGAGATGTTGGCAGTACTGGCAAAGCCATTGTTTCTGCCTTGTATTGTCCTTAAACTGAGTGGCCTGTTAGAGGCAATTCAGAATTGCTGTGGGTGTGGAGTCACATGCAACTCAGCCTGAATGAGGATAGCAGATTTCCTTCCATGAAGCGACTTAATGTTACGACAATTGACAATAGTTTCACCAGTACTGAAATTAACTTCATATTTCAGATTTATTACTTGAATGTAAATTCCACTAGCTGTTGTGATGAGATTTGAACCCATGCCCAAAATCATTAAGCCTGGCCCTCTGGATTACAAGTCCAATGTGATAATGCCACCACCTTCCCTGTCTGGGTGTCCTCCAGATATACTATATGTACTAGAGGAGGTGATGGCTTAGTGGCATTTCGTTGGACTGTTAATCCAGAAACCCAGGTAATATTCTGGGGACCTGGGTTTGAATCCCAAAATGGTGGAATTTGAATACAGTTTGTAACAATGTGGTATTAGGAGTCTAGTGATGACCATGACAAAATAGTTGGTGGTCAGAAAAACCCATCTAGTTCACTGATGTCTTTTGGGGAAGGAATCTGCCACCCTCACGTGATCTGGTCTACATGTGACTCCAGACCCACAGCAATGTGGTTGATTCTGGACAATTAGGGATGGGCAATAAATGCTGTGAATGAATAAAGGCAAAAAAAAAATCATGCAAAGTTACCGTGCAGATAAATTATAAATAATTCGGAAGCCCAATGGAGTGTATGCCTTTTCTGTAAATGGAAGGATTAAAACAGTAGAAAAGTCTTGATGCAACTATAAAAGGCTTTGGTGAATTCTTGAGTGCTGGTGTGCACTTTTGGTCTCCTTATTTAAGGAAGGCTATGCTTACATTAGGAGTAGTTTAGAGAAGGTTCGCATAACTGATTCCTGGGGTGAAAGAGTGGCTAATGAAAAACATGATGTGGAGGTGCCAGTGTTGGACTGGAGTGGACAAAGTTAAAAATCACACAACACTGGGTTATGGTTCAGTAGGTTTATTTGGAAGCACTAGCTTTTTGAGCACTGCTCCTTCATCAGGTAACTGTGGAGCAGGATCATAACAGAGAAATTATAGCAAAAGATCACACTGTCATGCAACTGAAACAATATATTGAACAAACCTAGTTTGTTGTTAAGTCTTTCATCTTTTAGAATGGATTGCAGGTTTTGGTTCAGAAATCCTTTTAAGTCACATTCTCAAGATAACTTAAGGTTTTATAAATAAAAAAGTGACATCTCAGCTCAGACAATACATTGAAGGTGTGAGATTAGAGTCTGTCTATATCCCAACATGGATTGGCTGCCTGCAGGTTGTGTTATTTTTGAACAAAACAAAATGTATCTGCAAATGGAAATTCTCCCCATTAACATGTGTGTGTGAGAGAGAGGGAGAGAGTGTGTGTGTTTGTGTCCGTGAGTGTGGCAGAGTATAAGCCTCTGAGAGGAGTATATGGGGGCACTCTTGCCTACATACACACCCTCTGACAGACTTATAATTTGTCATACTTACGCACACACACGCGCGTTCTCTCACGCACTCTCACATGCACACATTCTGTCTCTCTCTCTCTCTCTCTCTCTCTTTCATGCACACACACAAAAAGTCTATGGGGTGAGTTTGCATTTGCAGAATTGTTTGCAGATATATTCTATTTTGCTCAGAAAGCACACATTCTGCAGGTAGCCAATCCATGTAATAATTTATAAATTCCCACTTTGGAAATATAATTAGTCTGACTCAAGATTAAGGTACAGACAGACTCTGATCTCACACCTTTAATACATTGTCTGAGCTGAGATGTCACTTTTTAAAATATAAAACCTTAAGTTATCTCGAGAATGTGGCTTAAAAGAAGTTCTGAGATTTAAATATTAATGAACCGAAACCTGCAACCCATTCTAAAAGATGAAAGACTTAACAGCAATCTAGATTTGTTTAATGTATTGTTTCAGTTGCATGGCACTGTGACCTTTTGCTATAAATTGTGTGTCTTATGATGCTGTTCCACAGCTACCTGATGAAGGAGTGCCGGTCCGAAAGCTAGTGCTTCCAAAAATACTGGTTGGACTATAACCTGGTGTTGTGTGATTTTTTAACTTTTATGAAAAACAGGTTTGGCAAATTGGGCCTATATAATTTTATTGAAATACAAAATTCTGAGTGGACTTGACAGGATAGATGACAAAAGGATAATCCAATACTAGGGAACTCATTAAATGTTAAGAAATTGCCCATTTATGATGGACATGAGGAAGAATTTTTTCCCTCAGATGATAGTCAATCTTTGGAATTCTTCTCCACAGCAATCAGAGGAGATTGGATCATTGAATGTATTCAAGGCTCAGTTAGACAGCTTGTTGATAAGTGAGAGAAGGGCTATGGTAGGCAGCCTGAAAGGTAGACTTAAACCCTTAATAAAAAAAATCACCATCTCATTGAAAGGCAGAGTAGGCTTGATGGATGAAATGACTCACTGCTGCTCCAATTTCTAATGATCTTAACTTCATCTTCCAACTTTTGTTCTACAACACTTAATAACCTTAATTGGTAGATTATTGGTGGGTATGTCTATCTTGTCTGTTGTGGCTGAATATTGATTTAAGACCATAAGTACAAGCTTAAATACTTTCTATTGGTATTTAAGATTTTTAGAATGTCAAAGCAAAATTTCTTCACTTGATAGAGTTGAAGATTTCTGATTGTATGTTATAAACAAGAATAAGATTTTCCTAGCCTATACTTAAGTAGCAGTCAGGATAAAATAAAAACAAGGGTCCATATTCAGTTCAGGTAAGATGAGACTATGGAGTTCAGGATGGTGATTTGTGTAGCAATGTGGGAAATCCTAGCCATTCCAAAGTAGTCTGGCTGACTACATGTGCTGGAAGTGTCCCCAACTGGAGCAAATTGGGTTCTGGGCTGTGGAGCTTGAGTGGCAGCTAGGGACACTACAAAGGATTCATGAGGCTGAGAGATTTATGGTTAGCACATTTTAGGATGTGGTCACCCAGCAGCTTAAAGTGCAGTTAGAGGGGGAATGGGTGACTGCAAGACAGCAGAAAGGGACCAAATGGGTAGAGAGGAGATCACCTGAGTGCAAACCATTTCTATCCTTGGAAAACAGTGACAGTGACAGTTCCTCTGTGGAGGCCAGTCAAAGCAAAGGCTGTGTTAATCTGTGGGGTGCAGGGCAGGAAGAAGTATGGAAGAACAATATTGCTAATTTATTCATTAAGGTGGGAAATAGTCAGACACGTCTACAACTGTAGACATTACTCCAAGCTGATCTGTTGGTTTGCAAGTGCCAGAGTAAAGGATGTCATGGAATGTCTGCAGGACGTTCTGTAAGGGAGGATGAACAGCTAGAGTTCATGGTCCATGTTAGGATCAATAACATAGGAACAAAGAGAAAATAGATCATGCAAGTAGACTTTAGGGAGTAGAGTAAGAAGTGAAAAACAGGTCCTCAAAGATGATCATTCTTGCCACACAATAGTGAGTACAAGGACAGAGCAGATTAATGCATGTCTGCAGAGATGGGACAGGATGCAACTTCAGATTCATAATGCATGAAGACTATTTCCTAGGGTGATGGGACCTACACTAGTTTGTACAGGAAGGAGACCACCATCCTCATGGGGAAGTTGGCTGGTGCTGTTGGGTGGATTTAAATTAGATTGTCAGGGGAATGAGATCCTGACAAGTAATTCAGAGGAGAGAGAAGCTTAGATGGAATTAAAATGCTAGTCAGAGAGTCTGAAATGCAAGGGAAACAGAGGCTAGATTTTTTTTAAAAGTGAGTAAGGCTCAATGAAATGTATTTTAGTACCAGGAGCTTGAGGAATACAATAGACCAGCTGAGGGCATGGGCACATTGGTAGTATGTTATCATAGCTCTGACTAAGACTTAGTTGAAAGATGGGCAGGATTGGCCGTTAATCATTCCCTGATACAAGTTATTCAGATGAGGCAGAGAGGGTGATTGCAGAGGAGTTGGGGTGACAATTGTCGGGAGTCAGAGTGATCACATTAATGAAGCAATCAATTGTAGCAGTGAGGAGAAATTAAATATTGGAAAGATCATAAAATGTGACCCCATGGATTGAAGAAAAAGGGCAAAAATTTGTGTGCCATAGTCTCCAGTCAGCGAGGGAGAGAATATCAAATATATAATCATAGTTCAGAGAAGTGTAAGAATAATAAGGCAGCAATTGAAAGGGTTTTTAACTACCTAAATATTAATTGAGAAAGTTTTAGTGTGCAAGAGTGAAAAGGAGCAAAACCTTAAATTGCATCCAGATGAACTTTTTAAGCCAGTATGTAGAAAGCCCAACAAAAAATGGGTAATTCATGAGTCTGCTGTTTGAAAGTGAACCCAGGTAGATGGGAGGTTATATCATTAGGAAGCATTTTGAAGATGATGACCATAACTCAAATTTGAGATAGTTATAGAAAAGAATAAAATGAGCTTGCAATAAAAGTTTTAAACTGAGGAAAGGCTAATTTTATTAAGGTAAGATGTGATTTGTTCTAATTGGACTAGGAATGTTATTACAGATAAAGCATTCAAGGCAGAAATAGCAAACATATCGGTCAGATATGTTCCATAAAGACTAAGGGTTAGATCAAGACCAGAGAACACAATGTCGGTGGACATAAAGGTTAGGGTTAAAAAAAAAAAGTTCAAGGCAGATAGTGAGGGCTCGAGCCCTTAGTGGAATATAAAAAGTGCAGGGTGGAACTTATAAAATAAATTAGGTAAGCTTTGAAAGTGCATGAGGAAGTATTGGTGGGTGAAATGAAGGACAATACAAACGGGTTTTTTTTACATATTGAGATCAAGAGAATAACTGGGGATAGATGTAAACATCAGGATGGGAAAACTGAAATGTGAAAGGAAAACAATATAGTAAGAGAGGAGGTGCGAGTGGGTTTTACAGCCATAAAAGTGGATAAATCTACAGGCCTCGATGAGATGTATTGTAGACTGTTGAGAGAAACCAGAGAGGAGATATCAGGGGGTCAGATCCTCTCTGACCATGGGTGTGGTGTTACCAAGGATTGCAAAAATTTTACCATTATCCCATTATAATAAAAGGGAGGAAGGGATAGCCCAGGAAATTGCTTAGTCAGTCTATCCTCAGTGGTGTGGAAGTTACTGGAAAGAATTCTGAGAAACAGAACATATCTGCTCTTGGAGAGACATGGATTAATCAAGAATAGTCAGCATAGATTTGTTAACAGAAGGCTGTGTTTGACAAATTTGATCAAAGTTTTTGAGGAGGTAACCAGGAGTGTTGATTAGAGTTATGCATTTGATATGATCTGCATGGACACTAGCAAGGCTTTTGATTAGGTCCTTCATAACATATTGGTCAAAACAGTAAAAGTCCATGGGACCCAAGACAAGATGGTACATGGGATTCAAATTTGGCTGTGAGGGAAGAAGTAGAGGATGATGGTATAATTGGAAGTCTGTTTCCTCAGAGTTTGGTGCTGGGGCTCTTGCTGTTTGTGGTGTACATTAATGATTTTGACTAAGATGCAGGGGTATGATGAAATTTGCGAATGGCTTGAAAATTGATAGGGTGATAAATAGTGAGGGAGATAACCATAAACTGCAAGGGAATATCATCAGACTATTCAGGTTGGCAGAGCAGTGACAAATGGAATACAATCTGGAAAAGTGTGAGTTAATGCACTTGGGGAGGGCTAAAAAGACAATGGTTACACCATGAATATTAGGACTCTAGGGAATATGTTGAAGATCAGAAGGACCTTGGTGTGCATACCCACAGATCCCTGGCGGTACCCGGAGAGGTAGATCAGAAGGTTAAAAAGGTATGGGATGCTTGTCTTTGTTAGCCGAGGCATGAAAGGAACGACCAGGGAGGTAATATTGGAACAGTCGAAAATACTGCTTAGGCCACAACTGTTCTGGTCACCATGTTTTAGGAAAGCTGTGATTGCAGCAGTGAGAGAGAGCGAGAATGCAAAGGAGTTTTACCAGGATGCTGCCTGTGCTGGAGACTCTCAGTTATCAAAAAAGATTGGATTGGATGGGGTTATTTTCCTCAGAGCAGTGAAGGTTGAGTGGGGACCTGATGACAATGTATAAGATTACGAGGGGCATAGATCAAATGGAAAGGAAAGCACTTTTTCCATTAGTAGAGGGGTCAATAACCACAGGCATAGGTTTATTGTAAGATGTAGGAAATTAAGAGGGGAGTTAAGGTTTTTCTTTCATCCAAAGGATGGTGAGGGTATGGAATCCTATCTTAAAGGATGGTGGAGACAGAAACTCTGGTAACATTTAAGTAGTATTTACATATTCATTTACATTGGCTATTTTCCTAAGTTGTATTTTTCTTTAGCACTGACTTTGAGATTGAGAGAGACAAGGAGGGAGAGACCTCCAGCATTTCATCAATTCATTTATTGTTCTCTCCAGAACTATGGCCAAGAGCTGAAAAATAGAATTAGTGTAGTGAGAACTTTGAACTCTGTGGATGCGAAGGGCCAAAAGATCTCGTTGTGTGCTGTAAACATCTACGAGGCTCTTGACTTGCTAAAATCTGTTGATCTCATATAAACACAGCTAAATATGTACTGCATGTCAGAAACAATTCCATAAATTTTGTGTTGAGTAGTGTTTTGTACTGCTCTTCTGAATGGCCTTGATAAATTGGTAAAACAGCTTGTAAACAAATAATTTATAAATACTTAATTAATGATGGCCAGTTAAAATATAGGAATAGTCAACAAGTATTAGTTAAGATTATAAAGAATATTTGCTCAATGTATGCAAAGTCATTCTTGATTGTAATCCAAGATGTTTTATGAGCATAAAAGACTGATTTCAAAAAGCAAAGATGTGCAGTTTTTGGGAAAAAAATCAAATAGAGTTTGCAGGTCCTAAAGGAATACATTTGATCATTGTTTTCACCAGATGAAATGGTATGTTTAGCTCCCTTGTTTTTAAACCCCTCAATTAGTTGCAACATTTTTTATGCTTCATTAATTTACAATGATTATATTTCAATTGAAATCTAACTGAATCAAAATTAAAGAGCTAAATTACAAGGTATTCTTGTGTATAGAAGAGGAGATTTATTATCGACTAACTCTGACACACTGCCTATCTGTTAGGAAAAATACACTTCTTGAATATTATTTTAAAATAGTTGTTAGAATCTTTTGAGGTGTTAGATTTTCAATCTGAGGCCGCTTGTTTTAATTGTTGCTTTGCATTCTGCAGCTGTGGTGACATTTAGGGATTGTGTGTTCTTATCACAACACCATTTGTTTTGAAAAGTCATGCCGTAAAAAAATCCGATCAATGAACTCATTCAAGATATGTGCATTACCAACACTTCTATCTTGCTTCTGTCTGCTCTGTCTATTCCAAACTACGTGTCCACTTAATTTATATTGTGTGCTTTCCACCCTAATCTGTGAGTCACTAAGTGCTTCTCAGTTTCCTAGTATGCTTCATGCATTCTGGCTATTTGTTTACCTGCTCAGCCTGTGCAATTCTACTCTAATTAAAATTCTTGTCAGTCAACCTTCCTGCATACCTTGAATGCTTCTTTGCCTACCTATTCTCTTGCTCATAAACACTAAATACGTTTCTGCCTTCTTGCTTTGCATCCTGTGCTTCTTTATGCCTAACTAATTTCATCTCATCCAAATGGGCGCCATGCTGGCTCAGTGGTTATCACTGTAGCCTCCCCGTGCCATTGGCCTGGGATCGATTCCAGCCTCAGGCAACTGGCTATGTGGAATTTGCATATTCTTCCCATGCCTGCGTGGGTTTCCTCCCATAGCTGTTTGGATTGGCCATGCTAAATTGCCCATAGTGTCAGGGATGGGCAGGCTAGGTGGATTATTCATGGGAAATGCAGGATTGCAGGGATAGTGAAGGGAGTGGGTCTGGGTGGGAAGATCTTCAGAGTGTCGGTGTGGACTTGATGGGCTGAATGACCTGTTTCCACACTGTTTTCTGTGAAATGTGAAAAAAAATGAAAATTAGGGCTGAATTTAATGTTAGCAGCAGTGGGCTCATCCATCTACTGGAAAGCTGGTGACAACCCTGCTGTGATTATTTCTGGAAACCATGATGGAATAGAACATCAATCAGGCAGATAATTACCTCCAAGATCTTCTGGCCAATCACATACAGAACTGGCAGCTATTTAGTCCCAGCAACACCACAATGAATGGTGACCACTGCTGGCACTACAGGGAAATCTGAATCAGCATCAGACCAGACTCACGATGACCAGTGAGTGGGTGAGTTGTGCTGGCATCACTCTAGCAGGGTTCACTAAGGGAAGTGGTGTGATTTTTGTGAAAGGCTCTTTCAACTGGTATGCCCAATGAGGGACACCAGGCTGAGGCCGCAGAGGATAACAAGGGCAGAGTTGGCAGTCACTCCATCTGGTATATGCAACCGCAACCCATCTTCCCATTCTTGGTAGAATACCTAATGGCTAGGATGAGGCTCATAATTTCCCATTAATTGGATATTCAATGGTCTTGATTAGCTTCCAGCAGGAAGGCCGTCCTCAGCCTTCCCTGCTGCCGATTTAATTTAGATTTGTCAGGAACCTGACAGGCTTTCCATCCTGCATATTCCCACCTGAGTCCAGAATGTTAAAAAAAACCCAATAATACTGGAAGTGCACACCTTGAGTTCCCTGGAGTTCCGTTCTGAAATATACAAGATGAGCCGCCCATTATTTGTCATTTGCAAATTGTACTGAATTTTCTTTCTGCAATGTGAAGGAGCGTGGACAAAAGAGTGAAAGAATAAAAGCAAAAACTGAAAAGAAAAGCAATAAATTGAGATGCGTAAGGAAGAACTAAATAAATTGGTAAGCAACAAGAGAGAAACAAAATGAAATAGATAGAAAAAGAAGCTAAGGACAGAAAGAAAATAAAGTATAAATGAAAGAGATTTTGTTTGAGACTCAGCAGTACTAGGATCCTAAGGTAGAGGGCACAACAGGGCCTCAACCCAAAACCCTTTGGAATACATCAATCTCCTTTCTCTGACTTGGTATCATTCGTTTTCTTTATGCCTGTACCAGTACTTGGGATTTCTTTTGCATCAAGGAACATATAAAAGCTTTATGTTGTTGTTGGTCCTCATTAAAAAAAAACTGTCCTCTTGTTATTTATGTAGTGATTTCTGATTCTCTTTGTGTTCAGATTGGGACATATCACATTTATCACTTTTAACTAAAAGTGCTTTATTCCAGTGCTGCTTGATATCTGATATCAGCCAGTACGAGGCCAGAAACCTGTTATCATGAAGAGCAAAATTAATTACTATATATTCTTGAATGCAAGGTTTTGAAGAAATATAGGGAAAGAAAGAAAGGAAGGAGGATGGGTAGCAGTATTGATCAATGATAACATTACAATGTTTGTGAGAGAAGGTGTGCCAGAGATAACAAGAACAGAATCTATTTAATTAGAGCTAAGGAAAAAATAAGACAACATTATATTACTGTGTGTATTCTACATGCCAACAACAATGGAAAATTCAGGAGGGGTGCCAGGAGCAATACCAGGCATAACTAAAAATGAGGTGTTAACCTCTTGAAGTTACCAAACAGGGCTACTTGGTTGCCAAACAGCTTAAGCAGCAAGTGACAGACAGAGCTAAGCAATTCCACAACAAACGGATCAGATCTAAGTTTTGCAGTCCTGCCACATCCAGTCGCTAATGGTGGTGGACAATTAAACAACTCACCGGAGGAAGACGCTCCACAAATATCCCCATCCTCAATGATGGAAGAACTCAGCACATCAGTGTAAAAGATAAGGCTGTGAAGCATTTGCATCAATCTTCAGCCAGAAGTATCAAGTGGATGATCAATCTCAGCCTCCTCTTGTGATCCCCATCATCTCACGTAACAGTCTTCAGCCAATTTGATTAAGTCCATGTGATGTCAAGAAATATTTAGAGGCACTGAATACTGCAAAGGCTATGGACCGACAACATTCCAGCAAAAGCAGTCCATGTTCAAATACAACAAGATCTGAATAAGCTTCGGCTGACAACTGGCAAGTAACATTTGCACCACCTAAATGCCAGGTAATGACCATCTCCAATAAGAGATGATCTAACCACCGCCCCTTGACATTCAGTAGCATTACCATCATTGAATCCCACACCTTTAACCTATTAACTGTTAGCATTAACCAGAAACTCAACGAAACTCACCATATAAATACAATGGTTACAAGAGCAGGTCAGAGGCTAGGAATACTGCAAAAAGTAACTCACCTCCTAACTCCCCATGACCTCTTTATCATCTATGAAGCCCCAGTCAGGAGTGTGATGGAACACTCCCCACTAGTCTGGATGGATGCAGCTTCAACAACATTCAAGAAGTATGCCACCATCCAGAACAAAGCAGCCCATTTGATTGACACAACATCCACAAGCATCCACTCCCTCCACCACAGATGCTCAAAAGCAGAAGTGTGTACTAACCACAAGATGCACTGAAGAAATTCACCAAGATCCTTAGGCAGTACTTTTAAACCACAACCCCTTCAATAAACAAGGACAAGGGCAACAGATAACACGAGAATGCCACTACTTGCAAGTTCCCCTCCAAGTCACTCACCGTCCTGACTTGGAAATATATTTCCATTCCAGCTACATTGTCAGTCTACAGTATATTGACTGCAGTGATTCAGGCAGCTCACGGCCATTTTCTCAAAGGCAACTAGAGATGAATAACAAATGCTGGCCCAGCCAGTGACGCTCGTATTATGAGTGAATCTTAAAAATATAAGGATAATGAAGGAACAAATTTGTGAGGTATTCACAGAGGTACAAGAATTATAGAGTCATTGTGGGCTTTGATTGGCTGGTCTGGAAGGGTTTAGTTATGAGGATAGTTGGATCTGCCTGTAAAGCACATAAGACAACACTTTTCATTGTACCTCCGTACAAGGGACAATAATAAATAAAATCAAATCAAAAATAAACTTAAATTGTTTTCACTGAAAAGACAGAAGCTGAAGGGTGACCTGATAGAGGTCTACAAAATTTATGAGAGGCATAGATAGAGTAGATAGTCAGAAGCTTTGTCCTGTGTGGAAAGGTCCATTACAAGAGGGCACAGGTTCAAGGTGAGGAGAAAAGTGTAGGGGAGAGGTGCAAGGAAACTTTTTCTCACAGAGGGTGATGGATGCCTGGAATGCACTGCCAGTGGAGGTGGTGGAAGCAAGCACGTTACAATGTTTTAAGGCTTATCTTGATAGATACATGAATGGGAGACATACAGTGGGATAGAAACCACCTATAAGCAATAAGTAGCTTAAATAAGGATTCGGAATCAACACAAGCTTGGTGGGCTGAATGGCCTGTTCCTGCGCTGTATTGTATTGTATAACATTGATTGAGATGGTAATAATGTAAGGGTAAAGACAGGCATGAGTTTCTATCAAGTGTTTTGAAGAATGTCCACATCAGTATATTTCCAGTCAAATAAGGAAGGAGGAATTGCTGTACTCAGACTCAGTATTAACCCTGTTTTGTTCTCGAGTTTCTTTAGTACTGCTGAGTTTCTTTAGTACTCACAGTTTTCAATTCAGATTTCCAGCATTCACAATGTTTTGCTTTCATTTACCAAAAGAAGTTGTCTAGTTTCCTGCTTGTCTGTGGCTTTTGACTGCTATTAAGAGCCAGCTAATATTAAGAGCATAGGAAATAAGAGCAGGAGTAGGCAATTCAGCCCCTCAAGCCTACCCTGCTGTTTGGTACAACATGGATAATGTCATCTCAGTTGCAACTGCACTTTTCTCCCTGCTTTCCATAATCCTTCAACATGTTACTAATTAAAAATGTTTCCAATTGCTCCAAAAATTAACTCAATGATGCTGCATCCATTGCTGTCTGAGGTATTGAATTCAACACATTCATGACCTTTTGAGAGAAGTAATTTCTTCTCATCTATGTTTTAAATCTGTTATCCCTTTCCTACAACGATGTCCTCTCATTCTAGATTGCCCACGTGAGGAAACATCCTCTTTACGTCTCATTTGTCAATTCCCTTCTGTACCTTACGCACCTCATTTAGATCTCCTCTCATTTTTCTAAACTCTAGCATGTATGGGCCTAACCTACTCAATCGGTCCTCACAAGACAAACTATTCATCTCTGGAGTCATAGAACATAGAAGAATACAGCGCAGTACAGGCCCTTTGGCCCTCGATGTTGCGCCGATCCAAGCCCACCTAACCTACACTAGCCCACTATCCTCCATATGCCTATCCAATGCCCGCTTAAATGCCCATAAAGAGGGAGAGTCCACCACTGCTACTGGCAGGGCATTCCATGAACTCACGACTCGCTGAGTAAAGAACCTACCCCTAACATCTGTCCTATACCTACCATCCCTTAATTTAAAGCTATGCCCCCTCGTAATAGCTGACTCCAGTCGATCTAGTGAACCTCTGAATTGCCTCAAATACCACTACATCCCTCAAGAAACATGGAAGATGGAGCAGAGTAGGCTATTCGATCCTTCATACCTCATCATTGAGCGCAGTGCCCTCATCCTGTCCTGCCTCGCTATCCCTTGACCCCTTGTAGCAGCCTCATGGCTTCTAAAACACAGATTGGTAACTTGGCCAAACAACAAGGATGTTGGGTACATTGGCCAAGTAAAGTTTTGAAATCACAAAACCTAGACTCCAGGTGCAGTGCAAACACAGCAGCCAGATGCTAATGACATTAGCACAATGTAAAAGGCAACAGTTATCCTGGACAGACATATCCCCAATAACATATCCACCATACAAAGGAGGGCCCAGGCAGAAATGAACCAGGTCCTGATGCACAAACAGTGAAGCAATAGCAAGCTGTCCAAATCATTGTCAATGTTCCAAACTATTAAACAAATCTCCTTGATTGGCCAGAACTATAGAAAGTTCCAGAAAATTATCAAAAACGTATAAAACTAGGGTTCAGCTACAGACTGATCTCTTGGACATTCTGAAGGTCTTCTGAGGAGACCAATATGGCAAAAGGAAAGACCAGTTGACCCAGAGAGAGAGAGAGAGAGAGTGTAAGAGGAGGAAAGAGAGAAAGCTTTGCAGATCCACAGAGACAGAGTCAGAGAGAGCGACTGTGCAAATCTCCAAGAGATTTGGGAAGTATTGTAAGCTTAAGAGACCAAATAGGATTAACAATAGCAGTGTTTAGAACTAAAGGTTATTATAACTAATTTCCTAATAAAATTGAGATTGTTTCCATTGGCACCAGCTTGTGTTCATAGTGATTTGACCAGTTCAGTATTGAGGGACACCTAGACAAATTCATTCATAACATTCTGAATGGAGATGCCTAACTTGTTTTAAGGGGGCACTACCTCTTTCTTGAAACAACAATGTTTTGGTCTCAACCACTTTTCTATGGTAGTGAATTCCACAGGCTCACCACTCCCTGGTGAAGAAATTTCTCTGCAGTCCTAAAAGCTGTACCTCTTACTTTTAAACTATGACCAATGGTTTTAGACTCCCCCCACCATTGGTAACAGTCTTTCCTACATTTACCCTCCATGAGATCACCCTCTTCCTTTAAATTCCAGTGATTAGAATCCTAATCAACTCAATCTCTCCCTCATGTATCAGTCCTGCCATTGCAGGAATCAATTTGGTAAACCTTTGCTGTACTCCATCTCTAGCAAGAACATCTTTCCTCAATTAAGGATACTAAAACTGTGTACAATATTCCAGGTAGGCCTCAACAACTCCTTGTATAATTGCAGCGAGAGTATAGGGCCGACAGCGATACTGGACATTCAATCTCGATCAAAATCCATTCATACATACTCTAACCATCAGAAAGCCAATTAACTTCAGAACAGAATGTCAAGAGTTTAAAGAAAATTACAGATTTGAAGAGAGATAACAGGGCACACAGTCAGAAGACACAGCACAATAGCGTTTCACGGGAGATTCCAAAGCTGTCACCTAGACACGAGACAAACGTCTGCAAATCAACTTCCCAGCTCAGCGAACATACCCATATCTACAACACAGTCAGTATAACTACCAGCCCGGATCTCACCTGAGCTGAGAGCCTTTTGCAACAAAAAGCTTTTGCATGACAGCTTTCCCACAGGTTTTTACCCACAATAAGTGGCTTTGGAACCAAGAATCACAGAGGCCAAGAACAGGGAAGCCAACCAAGCTTGGAACAAAAGACATCTGAGAGGGGGAAGCCAATCACAGCTTCTCAATCAAGAACTACCAGACACAGGCCTGAACCTGGAGAATCAATGACAAGAACCTCAGCAACCGGGCACACTTCAAAACCATGCTTCTCAGTAGTGAGCTTAAACTCCTGAGACCCTAAAGTTCCGACCTAGCTAGCAGGGAAGGAATGGTGGATGATGACAGTGCATTGGGACTCCAGAGCATGAATTCTGATTAAAGACTCTGCAATTACAACTCTTGTTTTCTGAGTGTTTGTACGATAAGATTCTGTAGTATTAATCTAGCTAATAGTGTATTTAATAGTATTACTGTTCTCTGTATAATTAATTGTGTTAATTTCCTTATTTATTGCATTTACCTATTTTTCTTGAATTTTACTTGCCGTTTGTATTTTAAATAAATGCAGATTATTTATTCTATTGCTCTGAAACACCTGTCTATTTCCTTCTTCATTTAAAATTCCCTAAATAGGTCCAGTGTCTAGGACCAGGGATCTGAAGGTGATGAGAACCACTTTTAAAAAAAAATCAGAAAGTAATTGATTGCAAACCAGAACGCGACAGTCAATAAGTTTCCGTCTGTCTCACTCAGAGCTCTCTTGCTGACAGTCTTGTAATTTTGACCCCCGTTACTGACATACCAACTAATACAAACAGAATATCCTTCTTTACCCAATCAAAAATGTTTATAATTTTAAATATATCAAAAAGGTATCTTAATCTTCTTAATCTTCTCTGCTCCAAGGAGAATAAAACTCTTTACTGTTTCCTGATATCTAAAACCCCTCATTCCTGGTAGCATTCTATTAAATCTCCTTTACACTCTCTTCTTCAAATAAGATACCAAAACTGAACAGAACACTCCAAATGTGGTCTGACCAATTATTTGTAGAGGTGTAACATTACTTCCTTGCTTTCATACTCTTATGTGTCTAGTTATAAACTCAATGACCCTATAAACCTTCTTAAACTCTGTGTTGGCCATCATAACGAGAGCATACAATTTCAGGAAAAAAGATGTCTCGCTGCAATTATACAAGGAGTTGTTGAGGTACAGCTTTTAGGATTGAAGAGAAATTTCTTCACAGTGAGCCTGTGGAATTCACTACCATAGAAAAGTGGTTGAGACCAAAACATTGTTGTTTCAAGAAAGAGCTAGTGCCCCCTTAAAACAAGTTAGGCATCTCCATCCAGAATATTATGAATGAATTTGTCGAGGTGTCCCACAATACTGAACTGGTCAAATCACTATGAACACAAGCTGGTGCCAATGGAAACAGTCTCAATTTTATTAGGAAACTAGTTATAATAACCTTTAGTTCTAAACACTGCTATTGTTAATCCTATTTGGCCTCTTAAGCCTGAGGTTTAAAAGCTGTCTTGGGCTAGCATCAGTTGGTTTCAGTTGATTGTTCTTTGAGAGAGCAGGTGTTCATTGTTATTCCAGGCTGAACAATAGTCCCAGACAGCATCCTTCTTTCCCAGGCCCAGCTGGTTGTGTATTTCCCATAGGCTCATTCCAGCTTTCATTTACCTTTTGAAAGCTTTGAAAGGTCCTGAGGTTTGTCCAATATTGGGAGATATTGGGAATTTTTGTTAAGATTTGGAATATGCTGCCTAGGAGAGTGGTGGAGGTGGATTCCTCAGGAGTTATCAAAAGGGAACTGGATACTGCATATATTTGGAAGTGATGAATTCAGAGGGTCACAGAGATAGGCAGAGGCATGGGAGTACCTGGGCAGCTCTGTTGAGAGGTGGTACATACACAATGGGTCAAATGTCCTCCTGCTGTACTGTAATTTCTATGATCATGTTAAAAAAAAGTGAAGATAATTTGGAATAAACCAAGCTATGTCTGTATGTCATAAATTCAAAGATTCTTTTAAGTACAGTTGAATAATATAACTCCATTAATCCCAAATTATACCTTTATAAATTGAAAAGAGGAAAAAAAAACCTTTTGTATAGTAGTACTTCCAGTAATCTGAGAGAGAAGTGAAAGACATTTCCTCCTTAGTAGTAAGCTTAGTAGTGTCTAGTAGCTGATCTTCAACTGTAACCTTCACATCACAGTGTGACCCATTCGCACTAGAACTCCAACTAGTGCACACACATTGCAGGGGCATAATTGACTTTTAATTCCTTGTGTATTCCTGGCGGAGGAAGCACCGACATATCTTTCACCAGTACTGCTTTGTTTTACCCTGTTTTTTGTCTGGGGATGAAACACACAAGAGATGGGCCAGTTTTTGCATTGTATCTCTTGCTTTGAAGCTTTTTTTAAAATCTCTGATGTCCTCCAAAGTCCAGCATTCCATGCTCGCTCTCAAGGCTGGATATAATCCACACAGGAATTTTTCTGAAACATATAATAAACCTGTTATATTTAAGAATTCAGCATGTTAGGCTATAATCATTGTCATGACACTTTCAGTGATTCATGAACAGAGGCACCCAAATCCCTTTGAAGTTCAATGTTTCCCACCCTCTCATCATTTTAAGAAATATTCATTTTGTTCCTACCAAAGTTAATAATCTCATACTCCTCTACATGATTGTCCACCTCCCAAATTTTTGCCCACTCACTTAGTTTCTCAAAATCTCCTTAAAGCCTCTTAGCATTCTGCTCACAGCTCTTACCTACACTTCATTTTGTGTCTTCTGCAGATTTGGAATTATTATGTTTATCCGCTGATTGAGGGAATCATTATAGTTTTGGTTTGCTGGATCCCAAGCACTTGCAGTACCCCACCAATCTGCCAATTTTAAAATGACCAATTAATTGCTACTCTGTTTCTGTTTGTTAACCAGTTTTCAATCCATGCTGCTATATTTCCCCTAATCCCAAATGCTCTAAGTTTGTACACTAATGTCGCTATTAGACCTTATCAAAGGTTTTCTGAACTTTAAATATATTAAATCCACTGGTTCTGTCTTATCATAGGTGTGGGCTGCATCCTCAAAAGATTCCAAGTTTGTGAAACGAGTCCTTTTGAAGGGTTATTATTGTAATCTAAGGTTTTCACCAGAGAATATCCTGTTTTGGGGAAAAAAAGACACTGTTTAAAACATAGGTTGTTGATGTCAAGTCCAGGAAGGATAAAGCTTTTCAAATACTAAACTGAAACTGACCTCCCCCAACAGAGACATTGGTCACCTAACTGCTAGCACTAAGTTGGTTAGATAGTGATTTAAAATCATTTAAGAGATGACAGAACCCATCAGAAAGCAGCCCACATATTCTGTAAAATTCAGCATTCGGTAGTTCACATTTTTCCATGATTTGGAGATTCTGGTGTTGGACCGGGGTACTCCACAACCACCTGATGAAGGAGCAGCCCTCCAAAAGCTAGTGCTTCAAATTAAGCCTGTTGGACTATAACCTGGTGTTGTATGATTTTTAACTTTGTACATTTTTCCTTTATATCTTTTAGACAAGGGGAGGAAAACTAATACTCATTCAAATTAAGCTTTCTGACCAATGGAGGCAAGTTTTGTTGCATTTTGCTGTCTGAGTAGAGCAATCAGAAAATTATTTAATTGGGGCAGCCACTGAAGAGAAAGGGGTGAACCCTGGGAGAAGGAGGAAAGATACGTGAGGCATAGAGCTCGACAAGATCTTTGCATCAAAGCAGTGATTCTTGCTCTCTACAGCCAGGATTGAAGGAAGTCATATGCCCAAGGAATTTGATGAGGGAAGACACAACACTCTGAACAATTAATTTGAGCCTGCAGAATAGTCACTCTGATGCCATGTTAAGGGTTGACTTCCATCTCCCAACTAAACCTTGAGTAACTTTGGAAGTTTAACAATGGTGAATAAGGGAATCCGGAGGCGCTTTGTTCAACGAAATCCAAGAAGAAGTAATCTGTTTTATTATTAGTCACAAAAGATCATTTAATATCGGTTGTGCCATACTGAGACTCAGAGAACATAATAAACATACACTTGTTATTCAAAATCTGATCCTTGCATCAATTGCATTATTTAATATCCCTCAGTGTGGTTCAGAAAGACAAGCAAAGACCTTTGACTGTAAAGAAGTGAGTTTGGTTGTGACCAGCATCGCTGAACAGTTGTCATACACCCAGAAACATCCTGCACCTTTCTTAAATTTTGTTGCTCTTCCAATTCCAATGGATAATAGGCAATGACTTCCATGATGTGCTGCTAGTGAGTCAAATAATTTGGGAAAGGAATCCCTTCCTACATCTAAACATCTACAAACTCTCTTTTGGGAAAAATTAAAGGCAGGACTGGAAATCTGAAAGAAACTGCCACACCTTGAAACATCTGGCTATCTACAAGAGCAGGTTGAAACCTAATCTTTCAGCTCCAACTTACTTCTTATCTCCCCAAAAATATTCACTGTCTAGAAGACACATATCAGGACTATGATGGAGTGCTCTCCACTTGTTTGGAAGAGTGCAAATAAAACAATGGTTGAAACTTGATATCATCCAAAGCAAAGTAGCCTGTTTGGTTGGGTGCCAATCAACCATCTTCAACATTCGCTTCCTTCAATACTGACACACAGTAGCAGCAATGTGTACCATTCGTGAGATTCACAGCATTAACTTACCAAGTCTCCTGTCAAAACCTACAACCTGGCCTTTCTAGAAGGACATGGGAAAAGCCATCATCTGCAAGTTTCGTTCCAAGCCACACACCATCCTGAAATGGAACTGTATTAATTGGGTTAGGGTTAGCGTTAAGGCTTCGCTGTTGCTGGGTCAAAATTCTGGAACTCACTTCCTAACTGTGCTGTTGGTGTCTATACACTCCAAAGACTACCACAGTTTACGGAGAAGGTAACTCTCAACAAATTCTCTAGGGCAAATAGGGGTGGGTAATAATGTTGGCCTAGCAAGGGATGCTAAAACCACTTGATTTTTGTTAAAACTGTATCAGATTGGAAGTTCAAAATTTAATCCAAAATTAACCTAACAAGGTGTTTATCTTGAATAGATAAATATCCAAAATGGCTGAGGAATTTCAGTTCACTTTTTTTTACTGTATTGTGCTATAGTTAGAACTTGAATTAAAAAGAATTAGTATATTTTTAAGTGGAATATTATCTTCATGTTAGCAGAAGAACAATTTTCATACAGGATCAAATAACTGCACGTATCAAATTTGTCATTGACATTATTTTAAAAACTTCTAGTTTATCAATTTAAGAAGTCTTTTTGTTGCTATTTGGTAATTGAGAAAAAAAGTACATAAATCTTCATTTAACAAAATTAAACAGTAATGTTATAATCAGGAAGTGACTGCTCAAGGGGTGATGATATTATGTTACAAATGTGGAGGCAAATTAGTTTTTTTTTCTTTATAAAATTACAGTATTGAATACAAAGCAAAAATAGCAGACTTTTTAAACAATCTGTTTGAAATAAGAAAGTACAAGGGGGTGGGGGGAGATGGGTGGGAGGAAGCAAATTTGAATTTGCATCTCAGGGGATAAATTCAGTATTGAGGATCAACTATCCATTATGCACCCCAATTAATCAGACTTAAATAGAAAGAATTATTGATAGTTGATCTTCAATGCTGAGTCTATCTCCAATTAGTAAATTTAAAATCTATACAAATGCAGTTAGACATCAAAAAACTGGAATTATAAGAGTGAAGGCATAAGTAACCAAAAATGTCTGTAGAGCTGAGCTATAAAACATTAAAATACTGAACTTCATCAGTTTCTGGCAGGGTCTTTTTTTCAAAGATTTTAAGCATTAAAAAAACTGGAAGTTTTATCACTTTCACATCATAAAAAATGTACTTGGGGAAAGTTTGTGCATGTTCTTGGGCTTTACTCCAGTCAATTTTACAGTAATTTGTGGACTCGTTCTATTGAATCAAGATGTGCCTTCAACATCAGAAAGTTAAACTTATAAATTAATTAAATCTCCATATCTGAGTTCTGAGGTTGTTGGACACAACCACTAGATCTGTAGGACATCTGCAGAGATGTAGCTCGACTCAGACTCCACATGATCTATTGATGTCTCTCTCTTCAGTAAGACATGTTGCCATGAGAAGTATTATAAAATCCAAATAAGGTTATGGTTATTTTGCCAAGTGAAGAATATGAGCAATAAACAGGAAATCTATTTATCAGCAAATGAAATGAAATGTGAAATTGGTGTAAAAGAAAATATTTTGGAGTCTTTATTTAATTTAACCATTTTCGTAGAAGCAGCATTGCTACATCACAGAAGATGGTCATTCAGCTTGTCAATCTGCACCAATACTCTCAACAAAACTTACTTCATGCTACTCCCCACCTTTTTCCTGTTGGCGTGGCCATTGTCCTTTTAGATAACAATTCAATTCTCTCCTGAATGCTTCAATTGGACCTTCCGCCATTATGTTTTCAGGCAGCGCGTTTCACATACTAACCACTCAGTGTGTGAACGTTTTTATTTATGTTGCTATTGCTTCTTTTGTCAATTGACTTTAAGTTTGTGCCAGCTTGTTCTTGATTCTACCACCAATGGAATCAATGTTTCCTTTTTGAATCTGTCCAGACTTCTCATAATTTTGAATATCTCAATCAAATCTCAAGCTTCTCCAAGAAAATAAAGCATCCCAGCTTCTCCAATCTATTTACATAGCTGGAGTTTTCCCCCCTTGATCCATTCTCAAGAATCTTTTCTGTATTGTGTATTATCTTTTCTAAGGTGTGTTGAAAATGAATCTGAAGGGTCTGAAAAGGTTACGACTCGACTGTGTTCAGTAGCACTACTCAGTATAATGATGTTGTGTGGATTTGTGCAGAGCTCAAAGTAGGATCTTTTGGTGAAAGACCTAAAGATATGTCCTCCCAACAGTTTTTGCAGCATGGGTGCTGATACAGGAAAGGTTGGGAACCACTGCTCTAGAAGAATTGTCGTCTTAGAAAAGAGGAGGCTACCCTTACACACACCAGACTATTAAGCCCCCCAAGGACTTACACAGGTAGAAGATATGGATGGCAGCACACAATCAAAATGTGACACCTTGAATTAAGTGTAATACTCCAGTTTGGACAAACTAGTTTCTGAATAGGTTTCATCTAACATTCTGGGTTTTATACTCTATGGTCCCAAGAATAAAACCCAGTGTGCAGTATCCTTTATTAACTCCTATCTCTCAATTTGTCTTGCCACCGTCAGTGAATTATGCACCTCTTAACCATGTCTTTCTACGACTGTACCCTTTGCTATATATTGTCTCTTGTCATTCTTCAGGCCAATGTGACATAAAGATAGATAGCAAAGTAAGTTGTGAAGAGAACATAAGGTGTCTACAACAAGATTTAGATGGGTTAAGTGAGCAAGCAAAGATGTGGCAAATGGAATATATTGTGGGAAAAAAATGAAATTATTTATTTTGGCAGGTAGAATGAAAAAAGAAGCATATTATCTAAATGGTGAGAGCTCTGAGATATGGAGGGATCTGGATGAATGCGCGCATGCATCACAGAAGATTATACAGGTACAGCAAGAAAGTAGGAGAGCTAATAGATGTTATTGTTTAGCACAAAGGTTGGGAGATTATGTTGCAATAGTCAGGGTACATGTGATACTGTGTTTTGTGTATTGTGCACGAAAATGAGACAGCATGTAAATATGGAGGGACCATTCAGAGAAGGTGCACCAGACTAATATATGGCAGCCCTGCATGCCACAGTATGTCTTCCACTTATCAGCATTAGAGTCTCTGTGCCAATTCTCACAGCTCCAAATAAAAGGAAAACATGGAGGATGCTGGAAATCAGAAACAAGCACAGAAAATCATGGAGAAACTCAACAAGTCTGGCTGGCAGCATCCATAGAAAGAGTAATATAGTTAACATTTCCTATCCAACATGAATCATCTTCAGTGCTAAAATGGTTGTAAAATAATTAATGTTTTTTATACTTTTGACACAGGAGGAGCAAATGGAACAGATGTTGGGGTAGTCCAGTACAAAATACTGTTGTCTTATGAGAAAAAGTTGGACAGGTTAGGATTGTATCCATTGGAGGTAAAGAAACTAAGAGCTGACTAAATTGGAACACATAAGATCCCGATCGGTCTTGAGAGGGTAGATATGGAGAGGATCTTTCCTCTTATGTGACAATCTAGAACCAAAGCATGGTGGTGAAATATAAATAGACATGTAAATTAAGGTGTGAAAAGGAGACAATGAATCCTCTCTAGAGAGTAAAATATTTTGCATTGGACTTGTTTCTGATTTCTAGCATCCTCCATGTTTTCCTTTTATATGGATACTGTGAGAATTGGCACAGAGAGTGTAATGCTGATAAGTGGGAGACATGCTGTGGCAGGAGGCCTGCCTTTTCAAAATACAGCTAGAATGAAGTCCTAGAGCACTGAGGCTGGCCTTGAAAAAGACATGAGGGTTGCCTCCATATTGTTTCCATGAGGCGGCAGGCCTGACACCTGTTATAGCCAATGTTCTCCTCAAATGAAAATACAAAGATCTGAGGCATTTTCTCACAAGTCAGTTTGTGAATTTTTACGACTCAGTGCTCTGTAAACAGAAATGAATACTCAGGGCATAGTGTAGATTTAAATCTTCCAGACTGGCCTCTAACATGGTTCTTGTTGCTAGACAAATCCAAGAAAAATGTCTAGAGCAACATCAAGAACTCACCATTGCATTCATTGAGTCAAATATTTTGTTTATGTCAATAAAATATGCAAAATTTTGTGTGAACAGGAAGCTTCATAAAATTTGTGTAATTGCTTCATGATAATATGACTGCAATTTTCTATGGAAAAGGAGAACATTTACTTACATCAGTCATCTTTTTAATACCAAATATCTTTGTGCCTGAGTATTCATCGATGGATCCTGTCTTATCATGAATATTCATCCTTTTGATCCTTTTCTTCACTGGGACATATAGTAAGTTAGGGGAGAAGCATGACTATACTGACTTCAGTCTGATCCTCGTCCTGCAATGCCACTAGCCTCTGAGCAAAATAATCGTCTAGAAGTACAGTGAGACAAGAGAGCCTCATGGTCTTCAGTACTAGAGGCAGTAATCCAGAGATAAATTGTTTTTTAAGGTGCTTGTCGTCTTCTCAAGGTTGGTGCAATCTTGTTTGTGAACGTTGTGATTTGACTTTGTTCTTCTGTGCCTGAGAGAAGAGGACACAATAGGATAGATTTTGGAAATTTGCCATTCAGCAGGAAGAAAAATCAGAAATAGAGCATAGAATTTAGAATGAATACCTGAAAAATCATGTGGAATTGGTCATTTTCATGACCCAATTCCAAATATATATATATCCAACATGCAAAATGCTACATGTATGCACCAATGCATACAACCTGCCATATATTGACATGCTGTCTCAAGATTCATGATCAGCAGTATTTTTATTGCTTGGTATGTCCTGTCAATTATTGAATTGATATAATTTATGTATGTTTATAATGAAATCATCAGGGTTATGTGTGGTATAAATATAGTATAATAATTGTTTAATTGATTGTTTGAGTATTGTGATACCTTGGAAGTATTTATGATTTGGTTTAAGACCATAAGGCATAGGAGTGGAAGTAAGGCCATTCGGCCTATCGAGTCCACTCCGCCATTCAATCATGGCTGATGGGCATTTCAACTCCACTTACCCGCATTCTCCCCGTAGCCCTTAATTCCTTGTGACATCAAGAATTTATCAATCTCTGCCTTGAAGACATTTAGCATCCTGCCCTCCACTGCACTCTGTGGCAATGAATTCCACAGGCCCACCACTCTCTGGCTGAAGAAATGTCTCCGCACTTCTGTTCTGAATTTACCCCCTCTAATTCTAAGGCTGTGTCCACGGGTCCTAATCTCCTCGCCCAACAGAAACAATTTCCTAGCGTCCACCCTTTCCAAGCCATGTATTATCTTGCAAGTTTCTATTAGATCTCCTTGTAATCTTCTAAACTCCAATGAATACAATCCAAGGATCCTCAGCCGTTCCTCGTATGTTAGACCTACCATTCCAGGGATCATCCATGTGAATCTCCGCTGGACATGCTCCAGTGCCAGTATGTCCCTCCTGAGGTGTGGGGACCAAAACTGGACATAGTACTCCAAA
>NC_057714.1:28010984-28012279 GCF_004010195.1 Chiloscyllium plagiosum
GGACTTGTTGGGCCGAAGGGCCTGTTTCCACACTGTAATGTAATCTAATGTAATGTAATCTAATATTATGATCGCTGCTTCCTAAGTGTTCCCTTACTTTAAGATTTTTTTATAAAGTCTGGTTCATTACATAGCACTAGGTCCAGAATAGCCTGCTCCCTTGTGGGCTCCATGACAAGCTGTTCCAAAAAGCCATCCTGTAAGCATTCCATGAATTGCCTTTCTTTGGATGCACTGGCAACATTATTTACCCAGTCCACCTGCATATTGAAGTCTCCCATGATCACTGTGACCTTGCCTTTCTGACATGCCTTCTCTATTTCTTGGTACATGTTGCGCCCCTGGTCCTGACCACTGTACATAACTCCTATTATGGTTTTTTTGCCTTTGTAGTTCCTCAATTCCACCCACACAGACTCCACATCATCCGACACTATGTCATTCAGTGCCATAGATTTAATTTTGTTCTTAACTAATATGGCCACCCCGCCCTCTCTGCCTGTCTCCCTGTCTTTTCGATAAGTTGAAAATCCTTGGATGTTTAACTGCCAGTCCTGACCCCCCTGCAACCACGTCTCTGTGATGCCTACCACATCATAATCATTCATGATGATCTGTGCCATTAGCTCATTTGCTTTGTTACGAATGCAATGAGCATTCAGGTAAAGTGCCTTAATGCTAGCTTTCTTATCATTAGAGTTATTGGAAGTCATAAGATGTCTTAATTTATCCTTCCTTTTTTTTGCATTCCCAGTCTGCCTCAAGTTTAAATCCGCCTGCACACATGCTATCCTGCTGCTTATCTTTCCATTAACTCCATACTCCCTGTTGCTTTCACTTTCCCTTCTCCCCAACACAGAAGTTTAAAGATCTACTGACCACCCTATTTATCCTCTTCCCAGAACATTGGTACCCGATCGGTTCAGGTGGAGACCGTCCCAACGGTACAGATCCCCCCGTTCCAAAACTGAAGCCAATGCCCCATGAAGTGGAATCCCTCTTTCCCACACCAATCCCTTAGCCACGTGTTTACTGCCCTAATTTTCTTATCCCTATGCCAACTGGCACGTGGCTCGGGCATTAATCCAGAGATTATGACCCTTCAGGACCTGTACTTCAATTTCCTTCCTAGTGCTCGATAATCCCCAAACAGGTCCTCCATCCTAGCTTTGCCTATGTTGTTAGTCCCAACGTGGACCACAACAACTGGATCCTCCCCCTCCCGCTCCAATATCCTTTCAAGCCGGTCGGAGATGTCCCGCACCCTGGCACCGGGCAGGCAACACACCATGCGA
>NC_057714.1:28013657-28013779 GCF_004010195.1 Chiloscyllium plagiosum
CCTGTTGTAATCTGAGGTAACCCTCTTTGCTGTCCACTACACCTCCAATTTTGGTGTCATCTGCAAACTTACTAACTGCACCTCTTATGCTCGCATCTAAATCATTTATGTCAATAACAAAA
>NC_057714.1:28013870-28084085 GCF_004010195.1 Chiloscyllium plagiosum
TCTTCTACCTTTGAGCCAGTTCTGTATCCAAATGGCCAGTTCTCCCTGTATTCCATGAGATCTAACCTTGCTCACCAGTCTCCCATGGGGAACCTTGTCGAATGCCATTACTGAAGTCCATATAGATCACATCTACTTCTCTTCCCTCATCAATCTTCATTGTTACTTCTTCAAAAAACTCAATCAAGTTTGTGAGACATGATTTCCCACGCACAAAGCCATGTTGACTATCCCTAATCAGTCCTTGCCTTTCCAAATACATGTACATCCTGTCCCTCAGGATTCCCTCCAACAACTTGCCCACCACTGAGGTCAGGCTCACTGGTCTATAGTTCCCTGGCTTGTCCTTACTACCCTTCTTAAACAGTGGCACCACGTTTGCCAACCTCCAGTCTTCCGGCACCTCACCTGTGACTATCCATGATACAAATATCTCAGCAAGAGGCCTAGCAATCACTTCTCTAGCTTCCCACAGAGTTCTTGGGTACACCTGATCAGGTCCTGGGGATTTAGCAGTCAATTATGAGAGAGCATAGTTTTAGGGTAAGGGACAGGAGATTCAGTGGGATTTGGAAAGAAAAATGTTTTTACTCAGAGGATGGTGGGAATCTGGAATGCACTGCCAGAAACCATGCAACCTTTCAAAAATATTTGGATGAGCACTTGAGATATCATAATATTTGGGGATATGGAACAAGTGCAAGAAATTAGGATTAACGCACCTTTAGTCTTAGTTATGTTGGTGCAGACTCAATGGGCCAAAGGGTCATTTCTACACTGTATGAATCCATCTACAAGAGCAGGAGGCCAGGGAATTGCCTCAAGTCAGAGAAAAATTATTTTGTGTTACTCCATTCATTGGTCAGAGACCTTAGATCATTAATGATTAAACACTGAGGAAAAACAAGACACCCACTTCTGTGCCCTTAGTTACATGGAGAGCATCCTTGGAGATTATTGATCCAAAGCCTGTCATTATCCCTACCCTAGAGGTGCCTAGGGTGCATAGAAGCAGGAACTCAAGAACATGAGTTGATCTACCAGGCTCCCATAGTTACTTATATTTTCACATTTTGTACATGAAATTTATCCACCTTTACCTGTTTCAAGACATCCAGCACTTACTCCTCTGTAATATGGACATTTTGGAAGATGTAACCATCTATTTCCCTATAGTCTATATCCTCCAAATCCTTTTTCACAGTAAATACTGATGCAAAATACTCATTTAGTACCTCCTTACTGTTATACTCTGTGCCATGGCTGATGAAAGCAAGTGTCCTATATGGCTTTTTAACTACTAAATAGAAACTGAAAGAACTGTGAATGCTGTAAATTAGAAACAAAAACAGAAGTTTCTGAGGAAGAATCATTAACTTTGATTTCTCTTCACTGATGCTGCCAGACCTGCTGAGCTTTACCAGCAACCAGTTTTGGCTTCTTAACTATCCTATTAACTTGCTCTGTTGACTTCAGGGATCTGTGAATAATTACTCCAAGGTCCTTCTGTCCCTGTAAGCTACCCAGCGTCCTGCTATTTATTAAATACTCTGTCATCTTACTTCTACTTTCAAAGTGTATCGCCTTGCACTTACCAGGATTCAATACCATCTGTCACTGGTCTACCCATCTGATTAACCTATTTATATCATCTTGTAGCGTACAATGATCCTCTTCACTATTAACCACTCTACCAATCTTGGTGTCAACTGCAAATTTGCTTAACATTCGCCCACAATTTCATCTATATCATTAATGTATAGAACAAACAATAGGGGTCCCAATACGGATCCTTGTGGTACACTACTAGACACTGGCCTGCAGTAAGTCAAGCAGCCTTCTACCACTACCCTTTGTGTCCTATTACTAAGCCAGTTTATAATCCATCTTGCCAAGTTTCCCTCAATTCCCAAGCAGTCTTCTGTGTGGCACCTTGTCAAAAACTTTGGTAAAATCCATATAAAGTACACCAACTGAACTTCCCTCATCAACACATTTGATCACATTTTCAAAAGATTCGAGCAACTTTGTTAGGCTTGAACTTGACAAAGCCATGTTGACTATTCCTAATTAACCTATGCTTTACCAAGTGGTTGTTAATTTGCTCCTTCAGAACTTTCTCCAATAATTTCCCACTACTGATGTGAGATACACCGGTCTGTAATTTCCTGGTTCATCTCTACCACCGTTCTTGAAAAGTGGAATCACATTAGCCATCCTCTTGTCCTCTGGTACTTGCCCCATGCCCAGAGACGGAGTGAAAATATGCATCAGAACCTCTGCAATTTCCTTATTCGTGCTCCCGCAGCAATTCATCTGGGCCAGGGGACTTGTCCCTTTTTTAAAGCCTGGCAAAGCCTCCAATACCACCCTCTTAGCAAGGTCCAACTGTGCAAGTTCCTCGCAGTCCCTTTTCCTGAATTCCATACCTGCATTCTCCTTTTCCAGAGTAAAGACCAAAGTATTCTTCTAACACTCTTCCATTATCCCGTTGCTTCACACACAAGTTGATCTCTTGATTCCCAATGGGCCCAACTCTTTCCTGGGTTAACCTCTTCCCTTTAATGTATATATAAAATATCTTTGACTCTCCCTAATCGTGTTTGCACGTCTTTGTTCATGTCCCCTTTTTGCTCTTCTAATCAATTTTCTTAATTTTCCCCTTGCACTTTCTGTATTCCTCTAGGGCCACAACTGAATTGTTTCATTTGGACTTGCTAAAAGCCCTTCTCTACTTGATCATCCAGTCTTAAATGTTCCTAGACATCCAGGGTTCCCTGAATCTATTGTTCCTACATATCCCTTTAAAGTGTACATGTGGGGTATGTTCTCTTCTCAGCTTCCTTTTGTATGCTCCCCCTCTGCACTGTTATAGACTTAACTGCAAGGATCTGTTCCCAGTCAACTGTGGCCAGATCCTGCTTTATTTTAATATAACCTACCTTCCCTCAATCCAAAGCCATTTTCTGCAGGCCACCTTTTTCCGAGTCCAAACCAAATTTAAACCATACCATGTCATGGTTCCAGCTGTTACAAAGCTCCCCCTTTGCCACATCGATCACTTATTCACTTCCTCCCATAGAACTAGATCCAGTGCTGCACCATACCTTATTGGACCTTCTACATATTGATACAAAAGACAACCCTGAATACATTTCAAAGCATGGAACTCCTCTAAACCCTTAACACTATGCCCGTTCCAATTATGTTGGGAAAGTTGAAATCCCCTGGTATAATTTGTGGAACTTCAAAAGCAAAGCTTGTTTTCTTATTGTGTTCCCTAGAGGGATGCAAATTCCATCCCTCTCTTTGGGAATAGCCTACGTCTGTCTGTTCACAACTATAGTTCCCCATTTGAACCCAAGATGAGCTTCCAATTTCATATTCCTCCTATCATGAAGATACTGTTTTCACTTCTGTTAACATCACTCAACTTTGTTACTGTCTCAGTTCATCCACTGCTGAAACCCTCATTCACATCTTTGTCTCTCCTAAACTGAACTATTTTAATGCACATCTTAATGACAGGCTTGCATTTTATTAACTTGCAAAAGTCCTTTCCCCTTCTGTCTTGTATGTGTTGACTTACATTGACTCCCAGTCAATTGATTTCAAAATTCTCATCCTTGTTTCCTCCATGTAGTTTTGCTTCTCCCTCTGTCTATAATCTTCTCCAGGCCCACACCCTGTGAGATTTCTGTGCACCTCTAATTTTTAGATTAGATTAGATTAGATTTCTTACAGTGTGGAAACAGGCCCTTCGGCCCAACAAGTCCACACCGCCCCGCTGAAGCGCAACCCGCCCATACCTCTACATTTACCCCTTACCTAACACTACGGGCAATTTAGCATGGCCAATTCACCTGACCTGCACATCTGTGGGAGGAAACCGGAGCACCCGGAGGAAACCCACGCAGACACGGGAAGAATGTGCAAACTCCACACAGTCAGTCGCCTGAGTCGGGAATTGAACCCGGGACTCTGGCGCTGTGAAGCAGCAGTGCTAACCACTGTGCCACCGTGCCGCCCTAATGTTGGCTTCTTGTGCATTCCCAATTGTAATTGCTGCACCATTAGTGGTAATGCCTTCATTAACTAGGCCTCAAGTTCTGGAATTTTCTCTCTGAACCTCTCCACTTCATTTGTTTCCTTTAAAACACTTCTTAAAACAAATCCTATTTAACACATCTGATCTAATAACTCCTTTCTATGGCCCGGTGCCATGCTTCATTTTATAATGCTCCTCTGATGTGCTTTGTGATGCTTAGTATTCCAAAGGTGCTATTTAAATATAAGTTATTATTAATGGCAACAGGTTCACTCATTACACTTGGGAAACCTTCCCTGCATAATTTATAATCTTCAAACCAGGAATATTAAGTATAGATGTGGCAGTCAGGGTGGGAAGCAGGCAGATGTTCCCTAACTTGATCCTCCTCCAATTTAGCTGAAAAACAAATCCAGCTCTTGGATGCAAATAATTCATTAAATGATGTTTACTACAAAGAGCACATTTCTTTTCACTCTGTTCCCTTATTTAGAAAAAAAAGTGTAGATGATTTTGCTGTATTTATTTTCTGCCCTAGAGCGCCATCTTACAGAGAGAATTGTTATTAACTTCACTTGACATCACACCTATCTCCTTTAAAGATACAACTTTGTGATATATAATCTGGTAAGCTTGATCATTATAACATAGTGTTCCTATTTTTGTCTAATGTTTAGCCAACCAATATTTTTTAACACTGAAGTTGGGTTAGAATGAAAATGAATGTTGTCAGAATTGTGAACTCTGCTTTGGCAGTTGTTTTAAAAGAAAGTACATTATCTATCTGTGCTCCTGGAAGAGGGTTCTTTTGCACTGTGGTAGTGTCCCTACCTCTGAGCCAGGAGGATTAGCTTCAAGTCCTATTTGCTCCAGAGGTGTGTCATAACATTTCTAAACAGTTCGATTAAAAATCTATGTGCTAATTGATTATTTGATACATGTAACATTGGATAGCAATTTAACACTATTAGATAGTTATTGCTCATTAAAAGAGGGACTATCCTTGGTGTTCTCAATAGCCTTAAGGCCATATAAATATGTTCTTGGGAACAAAATGCTTCTCATCAAGAATTTATGACTGATTTTCAAGAGCAAAGCATGGACAAAAGTTGGTACTGAATTCCAATTTTATGCTCCCAGTTCATGACTTCTAATATTCTGAAGATTAAACATAGCATAAAATATATTGGGGGAGTTTCCAATTCCATGCAGTTGAATCCCATCACTGTGTGTTCCATCAATGCTGGTGTCCAGTTATAAGATTATTTAATTTATATTTATCACTGGCACAAACAGACTTAGTTCTCAAACATTGTTCTGACAATGGACATGGGGGGAGGGGGGGGGGCACACCATGACCTTAACTGCTGAAATTATTTAAAGCTTAGGAATCAGAGTTACAACAAGGATGAAGAGTGAGACAGTCATGTTATTTGAACAAATCCCATCTGAATGAATGTGTTCGGTTTTGGTTGCAAAACCTCAGGAAAGATATTTTGAATGAGGAATAGCACAAATTCACCAGTATAATAACAGAGCTTAAGGACTAAATAGTGAGCACAGTGTTTCTTTATTGACTAGAAAGGACTTTGAAATGCCCAGTGATCATAGAAAACACTACAGTGAGGATTCATTGACTAGGATGGCTGGTTTGTGATGCAGATCATGCATGGTCAATTCCCACCCCATCTAAGGTTACCATAAAGGCTCCACCTTCTCAACCTCACCCCTCACCTGAGGCATGGTGGCCATTAGTTTACATTCACTGTTGGTCATTTCTCTCAGTTGAGAGAGCAACTTATGATCCTCTGGGACAATGGTGACTTTTGCAATTAAAATGCTGTCTTTTCTTTAAACAGCTTGGGGAAATTTAGCTTTTTTTATGAAATGGAGACAGTTTAATATTAGCAAGTTCATGCATATTTATTTAAATACATGAGAAAAGATAGTGAACTGAAAATGAACTTGTTAGTTTGGACTTGAGTTCTATGGAAATTGCAAGGCACAGCCCAAGATTTCAAAACCTGCGTTCCAGAATTACAATCTCCAACTTCAGTCAAACAATTGATAATGATTGATATTATGGAATTATTGATAATTCTTCATGGAGCATAGTCAAAGCATTTCATTATTATTTAAGTGCCATTTATTTGAGAACAAATAGCATATTTGACACTTGACACTGTGCAGAAATATATTTGAATTTTGCATTTAAGTTCAGATCCAGATAATCTAATCCAATGCCTGAATAATGAGACCAGTTTACAGCCTGAAAAAAAAACACTGTTGACCCTCATGAATTTGGAAACAAATATTACCAAAGCCATCAAGAGTCAGATACGCATTGTTTGTTCGACTAAAGTTTAGTGTCATTGCTTTCATTCAACAATAGTTGTATTGAAGTTACAATGTGGGAGGCCCAAAGTTTTGCAGCTCAAGGCATTAGGGAGCAACAGAGAACACAGTGGGAGTCCCAGGCAAGTTATATACAGTTGAAGTGTCTGACATTTTCCTTTTCTTTTTCAAACACATAAAAGAGAAATTTCAATTGTAAAACCCATTCTGCTAGTAGTATTGCAGGCAGCAAAACAAAACCTATATCAATTGGCACCAAGGTTACCTGATAATGAACTAAAATATATGAAAAATGTTGGCCATAAACTACATACAATTGGGGTTTGACAACTGTGCCACTTACATGAAGTTTTACTTCAAGAATGGCACAAGCCCAACATAAACACTGTAAAAACATTCTGAAGGTGTGAATCTGTGAAATTAATGCCTGAGTTTTCCAGAAATGTACATCATGTGTACAAAATGTTGTGCATAAGAACTTCTGTGAGGAGCAAGAACCTTTTCAGTAAAACTGTTATTGAAATGGAAAGCATTTGTTAAAGTTTTGAACAGTAAGATTCCTACAGTCAAGTCATGCAATGACAGGAATCCTCAATTTTAGTTGCAAGAAAATGGGGATCTTCCATTTTAGCTGCAAAACAATGGAAAATGAAGAGATTTGAGTTATTTCTGCATGTTTGGATGAGAGTGAGTGAGGGCCCCAGAATGGATGAGCTAACTCACATAGCATCACAGTACAAGAAACCATTCAAGTAGAGAGAACAAAAAGCAATTTAGTGGTTGTAGAGGACGGTATAGTGAGGGTGAAAGACACTGTCCTGGGCAGCCAACAGCATGAGTTGAGAATGCTATGTTGGTTGCCTCATGTTAGGGTTTGGTCCATCGGCTCAGGGCTAGACAGGAATTTGGAATGGAAGTGAAAAGATCTCATTGTCATGGTCCATGAAGATAGTAATAGGCAGGATGAGGTAAGAGGTTCTGTTTCGACACTATAAGAAGCTAGGCACCAAACTGCTCTTCCAGCACCACTGATCCAGAATCTGGTTTCCAGCATCTGCAGTCATTGTTTTTACCAAACTGAAGAGCAGAATCTCAAAAGTTATAATTCAGAATAATTATCTGAACAATGTGCCAATTGGCAGGTGGGCCATCAGATCACTGAAATGAATAAATGGCTCAAAGGCCTGTGAGGGAAAAGTGGATTCTAGTTCATGGGTCACAGGTATCAATACTTGAGAAGGTGGAATTTGTATCATTGAGATGGCCTAAGCCTCAATTATGTTAAGACTAGTGTTCAAGTAAACTGCAAAGCTCATTTAAAAACTAAACAGTAAGAGTGAGAACTTAAGCTTGTATTGATGTAGAAGTCAGTCACATAATGTTGGAAACAAAAATCAGACAATACTAAGAATGACTGCAGTACACATTAAAGTTGAATGCTGTCCATAGTCTGAATGAATGCTCTGCAGCATCACAAGAAGGTTAACGATAAGTGCGACCAAATTCTGTCTGATACCTCATGCTCACTCTCTTTGGTACTGGATCCACCTCTGAGCAAGGTTCTGTCAATATGACTATTACATACAGCATTGTCAGTCAATGGTTCTCATTGATCTCATCCTCCTAAACTACTAAGCCAATGGTGCTTCCAACTCTCTCACTCGGAAAAATATCACCATCTTTGTTATGTCTACATCATCACTAACAACACTTTCATCTTCCTCAATCTCACCCTTTGTCTGATTGCAGGAGAAAATGACCAACAACGTGGCTGAGATGCCAAAGGAAGATGGCAGGGAGATGAACATTTAATTTCTCACCCAGTATGAGGTTCTTGAGCTCATGGATGTACAGTCTACAGTGTTCAGCAACTGGGGAAGCTGGTATTGCTGGCAAAGTCCACTACTCAGGTTTGTACCACTGATCTCAGCACAGGCAAATAAAGAGCAAAGAAAATCACAGCACGGGAACAGGCCGTTGGGCCCTCCGAGCCTGCGCCGATCCAGATGCTCTATCTAAACCTGTTGCCTACTTTCTAAGGGTCTGTGTCCCTCTGCTTCCTGCACATTCATGTATGTGTGTAGATACATCTTAAATTACGCTATCATGCCCACCTCTCTACCACCTCCCCTGGCAACCTATTGCAGGCACCCACCACCCTCTGCATAAAGAACTTTCCATGCATATCTCCCTTATACTTTTCTCCACTCATCTTGAACTCGTGACCCCTAGTAATTGAGTCTCCCATTGATGAAGTTGTGCAATTTGGCATAAGTTGTATCAGTCACTGCCCAGTTAAATTTGAGAGTTGAGGATTGGGAGATTTCAACAGGATCCCAGAAGATCCTTGGAGACAGCCAATCACATAAGTATTAAGTGCTGCTGTCTCTTTGTTGGACACTTAAATTAGGATCGCCACCCCTTCCTTCACATCAAAAGTGCTGCTCCAGCTCACAACACACTTGTGTTGCAGTCTCCCGGGATGTGCCCACTCTGTGATGGCACACCACTTCACGCATCTGAAAGAAATGATACACTCTCAGCTTCCTGAACCTCTTCCATAACCTGAGGGCTTTCCAGTGCAGCTTCTCCATGAGGAGGTTGTTCAGCAGCTGCTGGAATTTCCTGTTAGCCCTGGGCTTGCTGAAGTCTCAGTTTCTCTACAATGTCTCTATGTTATGGTACCATAGTGATAGTAACATCTCTATGTACAAGTACCTAACTGACTGTCACCAACTCCCCTGAACTAAGATCAGATGGTACATGTACTGGGTGCAGTGGACTGACCACTATTCTGCCCTCAAACCCCATCCCTCCAAATGCAACAGGGACAGAGACCCTCTAGACCTCACCTTCCACCTCACAAATCTCTGGATACAGTGCATTATTCTCTGCCACTTCCACCACCACCACGAAAGATATATTTCCTTCTCCACCCTTATCTGTGTTCCGCAGAGACCATTCGCTCCGTGACTCCCTCATTAGGTCCTTGCCCCTCACCAACCCAACCTCCACTCCTGGCACCTTCCTTTGCTGCCGCAAGAGGTGTAAAACATGTGCCCACACCTTCCTCCCACCCCTCCCCACCTCCGTTCAATGCCCTAAAGGATCATTTTATATCCAGCAGAGGTTTTGCTGCACATCGACCAACCTTACCTACTGCGTCTGTTGTTCTCGATGTGGTCACCTCTACATTGGGGAGACAGGACGCCAACTCATGGAACAGTTCAGGGAACTTCTCTGGGACACGCACCAAACAACCCCACCGCCCTTTGGCTGATCACTTCAACTCTCCCTCCCACTACCAAATCAAAGCTACCTGACCTACCATACATGGACTTTAGTACGAATTTGATAAGGTTCCCCATGGTAAACTAATAGAAAAAGTGAAGTCACATGGTGTGCAGGGTGTTCTAGCTAGGTGGATAAAGAACTGGTTGAGCAACAGGAGACAGAGAGTAGTAGTTGAAGGGAGTTTCTCGAAATGGAGAAAGGTGACCAGTGGTGTTCCACAGGGATCAGTTCTGGAGCCACTGTTGTTTGTGATATACATTAATGATCTGCAAGAGGGCACTGTTGGTATGATCAGCAAGTTTTCAGATCACACGAAGATTGGGGGAGTAGCAGAAAGTGTAGGGGACTGTCAGAGAATACAGGAGAATATAGATAGACTGGAGATTTGGGCGGAGAAGTGGCATACAAATGTGAGGTGATGCATTTTGGAAAGTCCAATTCCAGAGCAAATTATACGGTAAATGAAAGAGCCTCGGGAAAAGTTGATGAGCAGAGAGATCTGGGAGTTCAGGTTCATTGTATCCTGAAGGTTGCTGCACAGGTGGATAGAGTGGTCAAGAAGGCAAATGGTATGCTTGCCTTCATCAGATGGGGTATTGAGTATAAGAACTGGCAGGTCATGTTAAAATTGTACAAGACTTTGGTTTTGCTGCATTTAGAATACTGTATACAGTTCTGGTCACCACATTACCAAAAGGATGTGGACGCTTTGGAGAGGGTGCAGAGAAGGTTTACGAAAATGTTGCCTGTTATGGAAGGTGCTAGATATGAAGAGATATTAAGTAGGTTAGGTTTGTTTTTATTAGAAAAAAAGGAGATTGAGGGGGACCTAATTGAGGTCTACAAAATCATGAAGGGTATGGACAGGGTAGATAGAAACAAGCTTTTTCCCAGGTTGAAGGATTCAATAATGAGAGGTCACACTTTCAAGGTGAGAGGTGAAAAGTTTAAAGGGGATACATGCGGCAAGTACTTTACACAGAGGGTGGGAGGTGCCTGGAATGTATTGCCAGCAGAGGTAGTAGAGGCAGGCATGGTAGATTCATTTAAGGTGCATCTGGACAGATGCATGAGTAGATGGGGAGCAAAGGAATACAGATGCTTAGGAATTGGGCAACAGGTTTAGACAGTAGATTTGGATCGGCTCAGGCTTGGAGGGCTGAAGGGCCTGTTCCTGGGCTGTAAATTTTCTTTGTTCTTTGTTCTTTGACTGGCGGAAGAACACCTCATCTTCTGCCTCAGAACCCTTCAATCACATGGCATCAATATTCCTGCCCCCCACCTGATCCCAGATCCAACCCTCCAACTTGACACCGCTCTCTTGACCTATCATACCTAGCCCTATTGTACTTCCCACCTATCCACTCCAACCTCCCCACTGACCTATCGCAATTACCCCCCACCTGCATCCACCTATCACCATCCCACTGACCTTCGCACCACCCCCACTCCCCCTATTTATCTCTCAGCCCCCTTCTCCCTCCACATTTCTGATGAAGGGCTGATGCCCAACACGTCAACTCTCCTGCTGTTCAGATGCTACCTGACCTGCTGTGCTTTCCCAGCGCCATTCTTTTCAACTTTGATTCAACTAAGGATTATTCCCCTCAGACTTTCAAACATTGCTGTATGATTGAAGCACATGTAGATTGTTTGCTACATGAGCTGATAGCATATACTGTCGTTGTGACATTACTGTAGCGCAGTACTATACAGCAGTATGTTCACTTACTTCACTATTGAGTGCTGGCACCCATGAAAAGCTGCCTGACTTTCTTCCTGCGCTAAAAGAAAGCAATGACAGGACTGTGAGCATGTAAATTCTGAACAAAGTAGCAATATGCAAAAAGGCAAAGCAGGGCAGAAATGCTGGCAGTGTCCATGTAAGTACAAAGTGAGAGAGTCTTCTGAAAGCAAGTAAAGAACCCTGACATATATCAAGTACCAATTCATGAGATAGGTTTATATTCCTGAATGCAAGGTGGTCTGGCAATGTCACTAATGCAATGTATGGGTAAGCTCTAAAATGCAGTACTGGAGTTCTGAACTTTATCATAAATTATTGTAATCATATTGTAATTGATAGTGATTGCAGGGTTATATGAAATCATTTGTCTGGCTATTTAAAAGTCCTTTTATTCACACCCAGCTGATTTCCATAGAGATATCATACAGTTATAGAGTCATAAGTTATACAGTACAGAAACGGACCCTTCAATCCAACTGATCTAGTTCCATTTGCCAGCATTTAGCCCATATCCCTCTAAGTCATTCCTATTCATGTACTCATCCTGATGCCTTTTTGAATGTTATAATTGTAACCGCCTCCACTATCTCCTCTGATAGCTCGTTCCATGCACCACCCTCTGCTCCTCAGGTCCCTTTTAAATCGTTCCCCTCTCACCATAAACCTACATCCTCTAGTTTTGGACTCCCCTACCCTGGGAAAAAGACCATAGGTATTCACCCTATCCATGTCCCTCATGATTTTATACACACCTATAAGGTTACCCATCAGCCTCCAAAACCCCAGCCCATTCAGCCTCTCCCTAGAGTTAAAACCCTGCAATCCCAGCAACATCCTTGTAAATCTCTTCTGAACCCTTTCAAAATATGTATAAGAGGCAAGCAATATGCTTAATAAATGTTACCGAAAACAAAAAAAAGTCCCTCCTGGCCTGTTTACGATAGGGAGTGCATGTAAACGTAGTTGTGTGGCTAACCAACATCCATCCACAACTTGGTTTAAAAGATCTACAAAAAGAGTGGTGGGAAGTAAGCAGTGGTACCTTCATCAGGGGAGGATGCCCTCTGTGCCCTCAGGAGCACCCCACTGAGACAGTTACCCTATTTCTCCTGCACAAACTGCTTTACACAGCCTCCTGGCCCAAAATCCTTAGGTGTTACCTTCTCAGGGAAGCCTTTATCTTCCCGAGTCTTTCCCTGCATTATCGATAGTGTCCACAACTGAGCTCTGGCACTGCTGGGAGTGAAGGGGTGAAGTATTAACCAATTAACCAACGTAACTGGCCTGCAGTGTGGTACCGTTGTTGGAAAGGCACAAGGAGGTGGGGTTTGGAGGGAGTGAGTCAGTTTTCAGCTGCCTTTCCTTCCTGGGTTGGAAATGAAATGGTGGTTAGCAGTCCACCAACCCCCCACCCCCGCCGTAAAGTCCAGCCCCATATATAGCCAAACAGCTGGTTTCTCTGGTGTAGGATGGAAGTGTCATCTCCTCTGTGATTCATGCCAAGGTTTATTTATTTACCTGTCAGTGATCTGTGAAAGGAACCAGTTTATTTATTTCTCCATGGGCTGCAGATAAACAAAATGCTATTGGTTCAACTTTTAACTCACCTCCTTTGGTGAAGTCCAAAGCCAAGCTTGCAGTGTCTTCTTCAAATATGCAGGTTAGGCCCCATTGATGAAGACCTAATCTGACACCTAACCAGAGGAGCAGAGATGGATGCCTGAATGCAAAGTAAGTTTACTTCCTAAAACAAGTCCTGCTCTGGGCCAAGAAAATCAACATTGCTGCACAAGGACCTAACAGGAAAGTTTGGAACTCCTGCTGAGTGGGCCTCACTCTCTCCTTGCTCAGCTGGGATTTCCTTCTTACACAATCGAAGTTGCACAACCAAGATCACTTGTCTGCATCTGCTTGTGATTACCCAAGCTTTATCACCTTTTCCCTCACTATGGGAGAGTTTCTTGGAATTGCGTTGCTGAATCTGATTGGGTCAGTCTTATGGCTTTTTATTTCATTCATTTTAAATCAATAAGAGGAATTTAGGCAAGTTGCTTAGAGGTGTTCTCTGACCGTCCAAGTTTCCAATATTCAAAAAATAAAAACAAAAATTACTGTGGATGCAGGAAATAAAAACACAAAGTGCTGAAGAAATGCAGGAGGTCTGACAGCATTGTCTCCCCATAAGTGCTGGGTTTTTCCAGAATTTTCTGTTTGTACTTCAATTATTCATGACATTTGACCATAAGATATACGAGCAGAATTAGATCATTCGGCCCATCGAGTCTGCTTCACCATTCAATCATGGCTGTTGTGTTTCTCACCCCCATCCTCCTGCCTTTTCCTCATAATCCTTAACCTCCTAACTTAAAAAAAACTATGTATCTCTGTCTTAAAGATACTGAATGGCTTGGAGCAGGGATAATGTAGTATAGGAACTCTCCCATAATTCCTCCATTATCCTCTACACTGCTGTCCTGGTCTCCATTATCTCTAGTTAATCTAAACCGTAACTGTCCTTCTCCTGGCTGTTAGCTCACCCAAGCACATTCTTCCTTGCTGACTTAAACTAGTTTCCACCATCCGATTTTAATTATAAATAATATGCATCGTATTCAAATTCCTCCACAGACTCACCCTATGTAGCTGTGCAAGCTCCTCCAGCCTTCAGTCCTCTGACTGTGGACTTTCCGTATTTCCATCTACCTTCACACCATCATTCAAGCAAAGGTATTCAATCATTTTTCACCTGCTATTTAAAAGTTACTTTGTTAGTTCTCCCCTTAGTACAGGCCGATGCTACAGTACAATAACAAAGATGTACCATTTTGTCAGAATGCAATCTTCCATCTGAGACCAATCTGTCTTCTCTCGTCAACACAAAAGATCCCATGACACTGTTCAAAAAGACACAAGGCGCTACTTTTGGCATCTTGATTGAGCATTTAGCTAATTGATATTTTTGGAGACCACACTGTATGTGACATGGAGAGAAAAAGAAAATCCTGAAGTACTTTAGAGGAATAATGAACTTGTGGCTGCCATTTTACATATTTTATAATATTGCCTTCAGCACATTCCTTATATCTTTTAAAGTGTCGTTCTTTAGGTGTGACCTGCTTCAGAATATTGTAAAGACATAAAGGGCATCATATTTCTTTTTCATTGCTACAAAGGCAAAACATTATGCTAGATTAGATTAGATTAGATAGCTGGAAGTATAAAATAAAAATAGAAAATGCTGGAAATGCTCTGCAAGTCAAGATGCATATGTGGAAGTTAATGAGCTGAATTTTATCAAAGTGTCAATTTCAGGCAGTTTTATGGAAAGTTTCTCTGCATGAGCTGTAGCAAGTTTTTTCTCACCATTTTCTGGTGTTCTCCTTATTATGTATGCATCATGCTTCCATGGCACTGCTGTTGCATGATCTAGTGTTTCCCAGCAGCAAAGATACGCACCACTGCCAGAGCTTGCCAGGATTTTCACCAACGGTGCCATATTTAAAGCCCAGCTGTGCAGCAGATTAATAGCTGCCCACCACTTAGAGACATTCATAGGACACGTAGCAGGAGGGAATCAAGAAAGAAAAGCCTCTGAGGGCGCATAGATGACACGGTGACACTTCATTGCAAATAGAATCTCACATTTTAAATGTAATACCACTTTATATCATCAGCTATATAATTGACTGATATTGTAACTGCAGCTACAAGAATCAAGCTACAAACTACCCATCCTTAGCACTACACCATGTTTGAACACTGTCTAATCAAGTGCTACACTTTCTCAAATTCCCAACATTCTTGTCATTGTTCAGGACTGACAGTGCCACCCCCCCCACCCCCTCTCCCGCCCCATCTGACTTGGAAGGAGAGCCCTGGTTGATCAATGACCAGACCCATGACTGATCTCTGTGCAACTCCTACCTGACTTACCACTAATTCCCAGTTTGATTGCTCTGGACTTTCAAGATTGACATGACATACTCCCTAATGGTATGGAACCCTGTTCCTGACAACTCCTAGCACCTGACTGACCATGCCCAAACCTCTGGACTGATATCAGTTGATGCCCTTGACTTAGTGTGGCATTACCCTGTATGGTGTCAATCTGCTTTGACTTGACTGAGGATAATTTCCCTTAAAATTTGAGACACTTTAAATAATATGGTTGAAACACATAGTGTGTGTGCCATTAGGTTGCTGGCACATCATGTAGGCACGATATTGAAGAAACATGTCTGACCCTGTTGCTAACTCATATAAGAGGCAAAGCAAGACAGAAGTAAAGTGAGCCTGTACATTCTGAACAATGTGGTAATGTGCATAACAACCATGCAAGGAAGTGGTGTGAGAGTCGAAGTAGAGTGAGTATATACTAAGAAAGGAAGCCAAAAACTCTGAGATGTACCTTGAACTAATGCATGAGATGAGTGCCTGTTCTGTAGTCTGTCAGTAACATTACAATGAAAAGTGTCAGTGTGCTCCAAACCACAGCATTGAAGGGGTGAATTGTATTTCATTTTGCCTGAAACATGCCATGATGATGTCGTGAGGCTGATGCATGTTCAATGCAAGTGGTTTTAACCTTTTATCCCCTCTTCAGACTAGTAAGACTCTGGTTTCTTTATTTAAACATATATCTATACATGTTTGGGTGAAGTACTTATCGAAGGTGACATACAACTAAAATCTTTGCTATCAAAGCAATAGTTGTAAATTATTTTACGGATAACAATCTTCCAATCAACTATTTCTATTGATAATTTCCAGTCAAAAGACTGCACATTTACTCACTCTCTCTCTATCCAACAACACTCATACTGTTGACATTTCAGGTTAGGGCATATGACTGTATCATCCAATCCTATTCAAACTAATACATGGTTATATTATCCAGTCATCTTCTAACGGTAAGTGTGTCTTCTAACTTTAAGTACATTTGGGGTGGCACGGTGGCTCGGTGGTTAGCACTGCTGCCTCACAGTGCTGGGGACCTGGGTTTGATTCCCGCCTCAGACGACTATGTGGAGTTTGCACATTCTCCCTGTGTCTGTGTGGGTTTCCTCCAGGTGCTCCACTTTCCTCCCATAATCCAAAGATGGGCAGGTCAGATGAATTGGCCTTGCTAAATTGCCCATAGTGTTAGGTCAGGGGTAAATATAAGACTGGGGAATAGGTCTGGGTGGGTAATTCTTCAGAGGGTCAGTGTGGACTTGTTGGAGCTGTTGGGCCTGTTTCCATACTGTAGGGAATCTAATCTAATGTAGGCATGTACTTGTGATTATCTGAAAGCCTTTACTGTTCCTTTTATCCCCTTTTAAATGCTAACCTCTGTATACAGGGGGTGCAGGCAGTTGCTGCCTATGGAGTATACACTGAGATGATGCAATCATACTGCACAGAAGAGGCTCTTTGGTCCATTGGGTCTGTACCATCAAAAAATATGCTAAATCTACACTCGTCTCCCCTTCCAGCTTTGAATGATAAGACATTTCAGGTGCTCATCCAGACCCCCACTATCTGGGTGAAAAATATTTTCTTCAGATCCTTTCTAAAATTCTTGCCTTTCACCTTTAAATTATGCCCCCTTTTTATTAACTCTTCAACCAAAGAGAACAGCTGTTTTCTATTCACCATGACCCTGTTCCTCATAATCTTATACACGTCCATCAGATATGCCTGGTGCTGCTTTTGGCATCAGATGTTTTGAACATAAGCCCTTCATCAGCTTATGCTCGAAACATCGACACTCCTGCTCCTTGGGTGCTGCCTGACCGGCTGTGCTTTTCCAGCACCACACTCTGACTCAGCAAAATCTGCAGTCCTCACTTTCTCTGAGCTGCTTTTGGCATGCCCACTTGAGGTCTGCAATAAACCAGAGTTGATTTCCTTAATGGTGATGATGGAGTGGAGTATATGGTAGGCTATGAGGTTACATATTGTGCTGGAGTACAGTTCTCCTGCTGTTGATGTCCCACAGTGCCTCATGGATGCTCAGACTTCAGATGCTAGATCTGTTCGAAGTCAGTCTCATTTAGCTTAGATTAGATTCCTTACAGCATGGAAACAGGCCTTTTGGCCCAACAAGTCCACACCGACCCTCCGAAGAGTAACCCACCCAGACCCATTTCCCTCTGATTAAAGCAGCTAACACTATGGGCAATTTAGCATGGCCAATTCACCTGACCTGCACATCTTTGGACTGTGGGAGGAAACCCAAGCAGACATGGGGAGAATGTAAAAACTCCACACAGACAGTCACCCAAGGCTGGAATCGAACCTGGGACCCTGGTGCTGTGAGGCAGCAGTGGTAACCACTGAGCCACCATGCCGCCCCGGTGATAGTGCCACAAAATACAATTGAGGGTATTCTGAATGTGAAGACAGGACTTTATCTCTACAAGAACTGTGTGGTGGTCACTGTTACAAATACTGTAATGGACAGGTGCATTTGCAGCTGGCACATTGGTGAGAATAAGGTCGAGAATGTTTTCCCTCTTGTTGGTTCCCTCACCACCTGCCGCAGACCCAGTCCAACGGCCACGTCTTTTAGGACCCGACCAGCTCAAACAGTGGTACTGCTGCTGAGCCACTGTTAGTGGTGGACATGAAATCCCCCACCTAGAGAATATTTTGTACCCTTGCCACCCTCAGTGCTTCCTGCAAATGTTGCTCAACATAGAAGAGTACTGTTTCATCAGCAAAGGGAGGAGGGTATGTGGTACATTGTGAGGAGGTGATGATTCCGTGAGTATGACATGTAAGGCTATTACTTGACTGGTTTGTGAGACAGATCTCTCAATTTTGGCTCTAACCCCAGATATCGATAATGAGGGCTTTGCAGGGTCAACAGGGCTGTTTTTGCCTTTGTATTTTCCAGTGTTTACGAAGTGTACCCAATTTCATTTCTTTGAGACTTTGTAATAATTGATTCAATTGAGTAGTTTCTTCAGTCAATTCAGAGGGCAACTGAGAGTCAACCACATTGCCGTGGGTGTGGATTCACATGTAGGTCAGACCAAGTGAGGACAATAGATTTCTTACCCTGAAGGGAATTGGTGAACCAGAAGGGTTTTCCAACAATGGTCATTAGGAGATTCTTGATTCCAGGTTTTTAAAATTTGAATCCAAGTTCAAACCTGATTCCTAGAACATTTACTGGGTTTCAGGATTAATAGTCTCGTGATAATGTGACCTGACCATCGCTTCCCCGTATAGTTGCTTTGTCATTTTAATTCATCAGCTTGCTTCCATTCTGACATTTCTGCCCATGGCTTGTCTTCTAATGATCTCAATGTAAGTTCAAAGAACAGCACCTAATTTTTTATCTCTGTACTCAATATTAAGTTCAACAAAGTTAAACTGTAATCTCTGGCTCTAACATGATCTCCGTTTTTTGGGACCTTTTTCTTTATGCTTCAGTCCTTTCATGTTTCATTCTGTCATCTGGATACAACCTTGTTCCTTTACTATTTTCATTACCCCTCTCTTTGGCTTTTGCATCATTAAATATGTTATTGGTTAATAACTTCCGCCCTTTGTCCCATCTCAGACCTAACCATTAATCTTCCTACTCCCTCCTCCCCTCTACTGGTTTAAAACTCTTACATTTGTATCTTCCTTCTGTTCTGATGAAAGGGCATCGACCTGAAATGCTAACTTTGTTTCTCTCACTGCAGATGCTCCCTGACCTACCTAATATTTCTGGAATATTATTTTCTTTATACATCATCTGTTTTCTTAACATCATTGGTTATCCCTAGCTTATCAAAACTCAAAATTTGCTCCTTTCAGTCCTTGGGTTATATTTTGTTTCTCCACATCAGAAGTGCTACATAAATGCATGCTGTTTTTGGAATGGAATTTAATTGGTTTGGAACTGTTTGAATCCGGAAAAATAAACCTCAAAACATCAGCTGATTCTGTATTGTATCTGCTGAGAATCATCAGTGACTTGGCAGAACATTGTTTAACCTTTATCGCTAAAATTGAGTTGCCAAAACTACCCGACATTTAGTTTCTAAGAAATAAACATATTTTCCAGTACTTCATTTTGAAATTAAGAAGCTGAAGAAAGTATCACAGAGGAACTGAGCATATCTTCCTACTGCCCAAGCACTTAGTACGCAGAGACTTGTAAAATCAACTGATGTCAGTATATTCGAGAGAAGTTACTTTTGTACTCTCTACCATGTAAAGGAAATTTGGGGTCAATTTCATAATGACTGTGCTGTTGTACAAATGTGACATTTGTGGAGCCTCATTACTTTCTATTTGAGTGTGTGACATTAATAAATTGGTGTCATCCCAGTATCCATGACATTTCTCAGATTCATTTGTGCCGAGCGATATTGTTAAACACTCCCCCCCCCCCCCCCCCCCACCGCCATCCACAATGAAAGCAGAAAATTGGTGTTCTTCAAGTATTAAAAAGAAACTAAAAGTTTAATTTTCTATTTTGCAGCAACAGTTCATCTTCATGCTAAAAATGAACAGCTGTGATTTAAAAAAAACTAGTGCAGTCTTGTTTTAGTTTGCGCAAGAAATAGCTTATTTTTACCCATGATTCAATCTGAAACAGTCTGCCCTCACAAGGTAAGATATCAACTGCACATTTATTTTCTCCTAAAGAGGGTGACCAAAATTCTTAGCATTCATGGCTATTTATTTCAGTTTGTACTCTTTTAAATGCTGTTGTCAGCAAATATAAAGCCTGACAAACAATTTAAACATAACCATATGCAATAGTTGAGATAAAACTTAACGTGTGGTTGCTTTAGTTGTTTTGCCTTTAGGGATAATGAATGAACTGGAGTTTTCTTGGAAAAGGTATGCATCACTGATTTTTATCATGAACTACTACCAATAGAAATTATTGAAAAGTATGGTCACACAACATAAGTAGGTTAAATTACAACTTACTGAACTAAGGAAAATCACTTAGGTTTATATGATTGCCAAATAATTTTAATGAACAATAAGAAGTAAAAGAAATCACTACAAAAATGGATTGTAAGTTACTAAGTAACAAGGAATCTTTTATGGGAACTGAAACATGTTTGTGATTGGAAACACATGCTTTACAAATCCCTTAAATATCTCACATCTCTGCCTGTTGTTTCAAAGAAATCTGCTGTTCATGAGCTTGGATGACATAGCATTAAAGTCACAATGTTATACAATAGTTTGTACAGTGATGCAATGTTAGTTTTCCCGCCACAACCTCTTTATTGTACTGTTAATTATAAATGCTCTTAACTACCAATTATGATGGTAACAAAAACTTGCATTTTCCATCAATCTTTCAACATGCAAAAATATTTAAAAGCATTTCACAAATAGGCATAGAAAAGAACTGATGCTAAACTAGGAAGGAAAACATTATAAGAGATAGTTGGGTGTTTGGTCAAACGATGGATCTTGAGGATGCAGAGAAGCAGTAAGTATAACCAAAATGCACAAACTTTCTTCCACTAATGATGGGATAGTAGAAAGGTAGACAGAAATCAATGGAAGGCTGACAGAAGGGTGTGAGGGTTTGTTTAGATTAGATTCTCTACAGTGTAGAAACAGGCCCTTTGGTCCATCAAGTCCACACCGGCCCTCCGAAGAGCAAACCACCCAGACTCATTTTCCTACATTCACCCCTGACTAATGCACCTAACACTATGGGCAATTTAGCAATTCACCTAACCTGCATGTCTTTGTACTGTGGGAGGAAGCTGGAGCACCCGGAGGAAACCCAAATAGACATGGTGAGAATGTGCAAACTCCACACAGATGGTTGCCCGAGGCGGGAATTGAACCCAGGTCCCTGGCGCTGTGAGGCAGCAGTGCTAACCACTGACCCACCGTGCCGCCCCAAATGTACTTAAAGTTAGAAGACATACTTACCGTAAGAATATGTGAACACGTCATGACATGACTGTACTAGTTTGAAAGGGATTGGATGATACAGTCAAATGCACTAACCTAGAATGTCAATTGTACGAACATTGTTGGATAGATAGGGTAAGTAAATGTGTAGTCTTTTGACTGGAAATTATCTATAGATATAGTTGATTGGAAGATTGTTGTCTGTAAAAATAATTTAGAACTGTTGCTTCTAAAGGTTCGGCCATTTACTGTTTACTATCGTCTGCATTAGACCTCCCAAAATTTATCCTCTTGCATTTGTCCATATTAAACTTCATCTGCCATTTCTCCATCCAAGTCTCCAACCTATCTATATCCTGCTATATTCTCTGGCAATCCTTCCAGCACAGATCCCTGTGGAACACCACTGGAAAAGATATGATGTGGAAGGCCATGGTAGACAAGAATGAAAACTTTGACATTAAATCATGATGGAACTGTCAGTGTAGCTCAAATAAATAGTTTTGCAGGTCTTAGTTTGGAAGATGATAGATATACTATACAAACGTTTCAGATAGTAAAGAATAAAATACCAGGAAGGAGAGCATTAGAGTTGTAGAGTTGTACAGCAATGGAAATAGACCATTTGATCCAATTCATCCAACCCAATCTAGTCCCACCTGCCAGCACCAAACCCTTCCTACTCATATACCTATCCAGATGCCTTTTAAATGTTGTAATTGTACTAGCCTCTACCACTTCCTCTGGCAGCTCATTCCATACATGTACCAATCTCTGTGTGAAAAAAATGCCCCTTAGATCTCTTTTATATCTTTCCCCTCTCACCCTTAAACCTATGCCCTCTAGTTCTGGACTCCCCCACCCCAAGGAAAAGACTTTGTCTATTTATCCTATCCATGCCCCTCATGATTTTATAAACTTCTATAAGGTCACTTCTCAGCCTATGATGCTCCAAGGAAAACAGCCCTAGCCTATTCAACCTCTCCCTATAGCTCAAATCCTCCAGCCCTGGCAACACCCTTGTAACTCTTTGCTGATCTTTTCAGGTTTGACAATATCCTTCAGATAGGAAGAAGACCAGAATTGCAGCAATATTCCAAAAGTGGCCTAGCCAATGTCCTGTACAGCCACAACATGACCTCCCAACTCCAGTACTCAATACTTGGATCAAAAAAGGAAAGCATACCAAATGCCTTCTTCGCTATCCTATCCACCTGCAACACTACTTTCAAGGGGCTATGAACCTGCACCCCAAGGTCTCTTTGTTCAGCAACACTCCCAAGGACCTTACCATTAAGTGTATAAGTCCTGCTAAGATTTGCTGTCCCAAAATGCAGCACCTCACATTTATCCAAATTAAACTCCATCTGCCATTCCTTAGCCCATTGGCCCATCTGATCAAGATCCTATTGGAATCTGACTTAACCTTCTTCGCTGTCCACTACACCTCCAATTTTGGTGTCATTTGCAAACTTACTAACTATACCTCTTATGCTCACCTCCAAATCATTTATATAAATGACGACAAGTAGTGGACCCAGCACCGATCCTTGTGGCACTCCACTGGTCACAGGCCTCCAGTCTGAAAAACAACCCTCCACCACTACCATCTGTCTTCCACCTTTGAGCTAGTTCTGTATCCAAGTGGTTAGTTCTCCCTGTATTCCATGAGATCTAAACTTGCTAATTAGTCTCCTGTGGGTACCTTGTCGCACGCCTTACTGAAGTCCATATAGATCATGTCTACCGCTCTGCCCTCATCAATCCTCTTTGTTGCTTCTTCAAAAAACTCAATTAACTTTGTGAGACATGATTTCCCACACACAAAGCCACGTTGACTATCCCTAATCAGTCCTTGCCTTTCCAAGTACATGTACATCCTGTCTCTCAGGATTCCCTCCAAAAACTTGCCCACCACTGACGTCGGGTTTACTGGTCTATAGTTCCCTGGCTTCTCCTTACCACCTTTCTTAAATAGTGGTGCCACATTAGCCAACCTCCAGTCTTCCAGCACCTCACCTGTGACTATCAATGATACAGGGGAGCAGCAATCACTTCCCGAGCTTCTGAGGTACACCTGATCACATCCTGGGGATTTATCCACTTTTATGCATTTCAAGACATCCAGCGCTTCCTCCTCTGTAATATGGACAGTTTTCATGATGTCATCATCTATTTCCCTACATCCTATATCTTCCATGCTTCTTTCAATGCTATTGTCCTTAATGTATTTGTAAAAACCCTTTGGCTTTTCCTTAAACCTATTTGCCAAAGCTATCTCATGTCCCCTTTTTACCTTCGTGATTTCCCTCTTAAGTATACTCCTACTGCCTTTACACTCTCCTGAGGATTCACTCGATCTATCCTGTCTCTACCTGACATATGCTTCTTTCTATTTTTAATCAAACCCTCAATTTCTTTAGTCATCCAGCATTCCCTATATCTACCAGCCTTTCCTTTCCTCCTAACAAGAATATACTTTCTCTGGACTGTTTTCTCATTCCTGAAGGCTTCCCATTTTCCAGCCATCCCTTTACCTGCAAATATCAGCCCCCAATCAGCTTTTGAAAGTTCTTGCCTAATACCATCAAAATTAGCCTTTCTCCAATTTAGGACTTCAACTTTTAGATCTGGTCTATCCTTTTCCATCACTATTTTAAAATTAATAGAATTATGGTCGCTGGCCCCAAAGTGCTCCCCCACTGACACCTTAGTCACCAGCCCTGCCTTATTTTCCAAGAGTAGGGCAGGTTTTGCACATTCTCTAGTACATACATCCACATATTGAATCAAAAAATTTTCTTGTACACACTTTACAAATTCGTCTCCATCTAAACCCTTAACACTATGGTCATCCCAGTCTATGTTTGGAAAGTTAAAATCCCTGCTGTAACCACCCTATTATTCTTACAGATTACTGAGATCTCCTTACAAATTTGTTTCTCAATTTCCCTCTGACTATTAGGGGTACTATAATACAATCTCAATAAGATGATCATCACTTTCTTATTTCTCAGTTCCACCCAAATAATTTCCCTGGATGTATTTTTGGGAATATCTCCCCTCAGTACAGCTGTAATGCTATCCCTTATCAAAAACACCAGCCCCCCTCCTCTCTTGCCTCCCTTTCTGTCCTTCGTGTAGCATGTCTATACTGGAACATTAAGCTGCCAACTCTGTCCATCCCTGAGCCACGTTTCTGTAATTGCTATGATATCCCAGTCCCATATTTCTAAACATGCCCTAAGTTCATCTGCCTTCCCTGTTAGGCCTCTTGCATTGAAATAATGCAGTTTAATTTATCAGTCCTACCTTGTTCTCTGCTTTGCCCCTGCCTGCCTTGACTGTTCAACTCACTTCATTTCTCAACTGTACTAGTCTCAGATTGATCTCTTTCCCCACTATCGCCGGATCCCACCAACCCCCCCCCACCCCCCCACCTTGCTAGTTTAAATCCCCCCAAGCAGCTATAGTAAATCTCCCTGCCAGTATATTTGTCTCCTTCCAAGTCTGGTGCCATCCATCCTCCTTGCACATGTCACTTCTACCCTCGAAGAGATCCCAATGCATTGAAGTGATCAGGCACAGTTGAGGGATCCTTTTATATATTAGTATTCAAGACAGAGCTGACTAATTTTGACCTAGAGTGGAAAGTATGAATTCAATTATTTGGTCTTCATGACATTTTTATTTCATTCCTTTGTTTGAATTAGTGAAAATCAAGGTGAAATGTGAAAGGGAAATCATTTTGACCAATAAGTTCGAGTTTTTTGAAGAAGCAACGTGTTCTCGAGATAAAGGGCAACCTGTGGATGGATTGCAGTTCGGTTTTCAGAAGCATCTGATGAAGTGCCAAATCAAAGGTTATTGCAGAAAATGAAAGCTCAAGGTGTAGGGATAACATATTGACATGATTAACAAAAATCAGGGAGTAGACACAGATTGTTTTCAGATTTGTTAGATATAATGAGTCATATGCCTCAACGATTGGTGTTGTGACGTCACAGTTTACAATCTTTATAAATGACTTGGATGAAGGGAAGGAGATTATGGTTGCCAAATTTGCTGATGGCACAAAGATATGTGGGAAACTAAGCAGTGCAGCAGACATAGGATGTAGGTGAGTGAGCAAAGATATGGCAAATTGATTATAATGTGGGAAAAATGTGAAATTGTCCACTTTACCAGGACGAATAAAATATGCATTACAGCAACTCGCAATGACTCATTTGACAGCACCTTCTAAACTTGAGACCTTTACCATCGATTGTTAAAGGGGAGCAGAAGCACAAGACAATCACCTTCCCAAATTATACACTTGGAGCTGCATTTCCATAACTTCAGTGTTGCTCCCTTCCTAACAACAGAATATACCTACACTACAAGGACTGACAGTCCAAGAAGGCAAATCACCATCACTTTCTCACAGAATCATAGAATTGTTAGAAAAATTGCAGAAGAAGGCCTTTCTGTAGCAAAATTAGGGATGAAAAGTCAATGCTGGGCTCGTCAGTGATGCCCACAGCCCATGAAGGAAAGAAACACAAAGTGTTTATGATGCTGCCATATGCTGTAGATGAAGTTTCATGAATCTTTCATCTATTCAGATGGGGAGTTATAGCAGTACATCTCTGTGTTAACACAATGACACTTGTATTTTTGATGAGAAATTTGAAGGTTCAAAGCCTTGTCTGCCTCACCAATCCTCCTTCTCAATGCACATTGATAGGTGGACCCTGGTATGCATGATTTGTTTAACCTGGAAACTAAGCGCACCATTCAAGAGTTTGTGATCAGGTTTCCAAAACACATTATACGACAGTAACTGGCATTATCGTACTACTTCTTCCACCATCTCAGCCAGTGAGATTTATAGTCTTTATTTACCAATTCTGCAGTTGAGGACCTTTTGGAAAGTCATCCTCTTGACTGTTAAAAATTCCTTAAGAATGGTCAGCTGCTCATATAAGGTAACCAAGGAAGGTCACAAAGACAAATGTAACATTGGGAGGGAGGGAGAGTGTGACAGAGGAGTGGGAAGCAGGTCAGAGAAGAGTAGAGTCTGGGAAAGGGAGAGAATGAGAAGCAGATGCAAAAGAGTGAGGGAGGAAGAAACTCTGTGAGAGAAAGAGTAAAAGAGATGGACAGTGTGTGAGAAAGTGTGTGAGAGAGGAAGAGAAAGTGTGTGAGAGAACCTGTGTATGAGATAAAGAGTGTGCAATAGAGATAAAGAAACTATGAAAGAGGGCAAGAGAGATTAAGAGACAGTGAATGGATGTGTGATATGGGGGAAGAATGTATGAGAGGAAGGCAGGGTGTAAAAGGAAGTGTTAGAGACCGTGTGCATAACAGAGAGGGGAGAGTGTTTCAGACAGGGAGAACAAATGTCTGCTAAAGAGAGTGTGTGAGAGAAAGTCTGAGAGAACGTGAGCTATGAAGTCTAGGTAAGAGTGTGACAAAGGGAGAAAATGTGAGAGAGAGATGGAAGTGAGAGTGAGTATGAGACAAATAGACTGTATGTGAGGGAGAGAGAGAGAGGGGGAGAAAGAGGGCAGCCTTTGGATAGTTTAACTAAACCTTTTCACATTTGTGTGACTCCAGGAATAGTGAGGTTTGATTGACTGCATACCCCAGTCAGTCATCATAAATATGAGCAAGAGTGTGGGAGAGGTTCTGAGAAAGAGAGCATGTGAGGATGTTGTTGCAGAGCACTGTGCTATGTTTAGTCCACACCTACAACATGCGCTAGCAACAAACACAAAAAAACACTTAACCAAAAGTCTCGAGGGAGTAGTCCTCAGTCAGGTCAGGGAGACAGCCTTCTAGCTTTTTTTTTGGGGGGGGGCGGGGAATTGTGGGGGGAGTCGGGCAAGAATAAGTCAATGGAATCATCAATATCTGTCCAGGGGCTTAGACGCGGTTAGTTGGCTGCTTGGGACAGAGAGGGTTACTGTACACAAGTGAGTGGCTCTGGTCAGTCCAGTGCAACCAGTCTGGGGAGTCACAGTAAGTCAGTTGGGAAGCTGCGCAGAGATCACTTTGTGGTCTGATCACACATAAGTCCATGCCATCCATTCAAGCCATCAGAGAGTGGGTGATGGTCAATCCTAGTGTCTGCTCAATGTACATTAAGGGGCAGAGGTGGGGAGGGGAGCCGGGTGGGTTGATTGGTGTTATCTGGGCCCATTGCTGCAGTAGGGAAGTTGGCAATATAAAATTCTGGGATGCAGGGGGGAAGATGATATGAGGCAAGGAGATGATAGTACATCAGAGGACATGAGTTACATTGTGAAGATTGTCTCATCAATAGTCACAACCACCCTGACTTCGATGGAGAAAACAGCGCAGCATGATGGTTAGTATCTCTCAGCTGTAGACTAGCTCTCCACTCAGAGAGGGTTCTAAGATGGATGAGGCTCAGAATGGGTGACCATAGTTCCCGAATCACAATACCTTCATACAGTACTCTTGTGTGTGCAGTGAAGTGTCAGCCATTTCAGCTGAATGCCCTGAGAAGTGTTTCTTTTGGTTCCCTTCCCACAACATGCATTGTGAAGGACAACTCCTGACTGGCAGCATTGACATGGGGCTTGGCTGGTCTTTAAAGTTGGCACTGGTCCCCTTGTAACCCCAGGAGATCCTGGCAGTGATAACTGTGATACCTCTACCTCTGTTGAGAGGGAAACTAGACTGAGTGGATTGCCTTTGAAACCTGGTACATAGGTAATGAGAGAAGTTTGAAGAAAAGTGTGAGGATTCTCACAGAGAGAAGCCCTCCCTGCAACTCACTAAAATTGTCATTTAGCTGATTACTGGGTAAAAATCAGCCCAGCGTTTGTGAGAGAGTACATATGAGAGAGTGCTTATGAGACAGTGAATGTGAGAGAGAGTGAATGAGAGAAGGAGGTTGGAAGTGAGTGAGAGAGGGAAAAAAGAAATTGTGAGAATGAAGGACAGAGTGTGGCAAGGGTGAAACACCAAGAGTGACAGAACTTTTGTGCATGAGACTAAGAGAGAAAGAGTATCTGAGAGCGGAAACTTAGAGAGCATCAGACTTGTGGGAAAGGCAAATGTGTGAGTTACAGAAAATGTCTGAGAGAGAGTCTGTGTGAGATACTGTATGAGACAGAGAGTAAGAAAGTAAGTGTAGTAATGGGATTATGAGAGAGTGTGTATGAATGAGCAGTAATGTAAGAAAGAGAGAGAGAGATCGCGTGAAAGAGAGGAAGAGTGGGAGATGGAGGCCTCGAGAGAGTATGAGAGATAAAGTGTGGGGGAGAGTGGGTTTTTGTGTGAGACTGAATAAGAGAGAGGGAGAGTGGGTCAACATAAGCGACTTAGTAAGAGCAACAGAATTGTGAGAGAATGCGTGAGTGAGTGTGTAAGCAAAACAGTGTGTGAAAAACAGAATTCAGAGAAGGGGGAGAGAGAAAGTATTGGAGGATGTGAAGGTGAAGGAGAATGAATTTAAGGGAAAAAGAATTTGAGGAAAAGTGACACCAAGGGAATACATGTGGGAGAAAGAGAAAATGATGCAGCAGGCAGTGAAGAAGGCTAACTATAAGTCAGCATTTATAACGAGAGGAGTCAAGTATCGAAATAAGGCTGACTTGCTGTTATTGTCGAGGGCATTAGTGTGATCACACCTGGAATATTGCAGCTTCCACCGTTTTTGAGGAAGGATGTTCTTTCTTTGGAAGGAGTGCAGCAAAGGTTTACCGAATTGATTGAGGAGCTGGCAGGACTGATGTATGAGGAGAGATTAAGTCAGTTAGGATTATATTACTGAAGTTCAGAAGAACGAGGGGGGCTCTCGTAGAAATGTATAAACTTCAACAGGCCTGGACAGGATAAATGCAGGAAGGCTGTTCCCAATGATGGGGGAGTTGAGAACCAGGGGTCATTGTTTAAGGATAAGGTGGAAACCCTTTAGGAATGAGATAGGAGAAATTTCTTTACCCAGAGAGTGGTGACCCTGTGGAATTCACTATCACAGAAAGTGGGTGAGTCCAAAACAATCAGTGCTTTGAAGAGATGGCCCTTGTGGCCAAAGATATCAAGGGATGTGGGGGTATTGTATTGAATGGTGGAGCAGGTTTGAGGGGCTCAAATGGCTACTCCTGCTCTTCCGTCTTATATGAGAGATTGAGAGAGAGAGAGCAGAGATTGTGTGAGAGGAAGTCTATAAGAGTGCATGAGAGAAACCAGAGGCAGAAAGAACACAAAGGAGATGGAGAGCGAGTACAAGAGTGAGTGTGAGAGAAACTGAGGGTCCATGAGAGAGAGTTTGAAGGGAATGAGGGAAAGTGTGAGACAGAAAGGTTGAGTGTGTGTCAGGGGAACAGCAAGATGGAGAGAGGGAGATTAAAAGATAGTGAAAGGATGTGAAGAGGGACACTGTGTCAGAGGATGTACAGTGAGCAAGAGAGAATGCGATACAATATAAGAGAGTTATGTGTAAAAGAGAGGGAGCATACACGTTAGAAATAAAATTAAAGGAACTATAAAAGTAGAGGGAAAGTGTGAGAGAAGGTGAGGGTGTAAGAGATACACTGTGAAATAAGTTTTATGTGAGAGGGAGACAGATAGAGAGTGTGCTTGTGGGAGACAGTGAGTGAAAGAAGTAGAGATTGATTGAGAGAGTGAGTGCGTGTGTGTATATGTAAGAGTGTTAAAGAGAGTATGAGTGAGTGTGAGAGAGAAACAGAATGTGTGAAAGAGGAAAAGAGAGTAGGAGAATGAGAGAGAAAGAGGGTAGAAATGAAATGGAACATGAGAGTGAGGGAAGGTGAGTGTGGGAGTGAGAGCATTTTAGAACCAAGAGATGGAGATTATTAGAGTGCATCTATGAGAAAATGCACTGTGTGAGGACAGAAAATGAAGTAGGAGAGTAAAAGAGTCATAGAGATGTAGAGCACGGAAACAGACCTTTCGGTCCAACCCGACCATGCCGACCAGATATCCCAACCCAATCTAGTCCCACCTGCCAGTGTCTGGCCCATATCCCTCCAAACCCTTCCTATTCATACACCCATCCAGATGCCTTTTAAATGTTGCAATTGTACTAGCCTCCACCACTTCCTCTGGCAGCCCATTCCACGTACATACCACCCTTTGTGTGCATACTTTGCCCCTTAAGTCTCTTTTATATCTTTCCCCTCTCACCCTAAACCTATGCTCTCTAGTTCTGGACTCCCCCACCCCAGGTAAAATACTTTGTCTGTTTACCCTATCCATGCCCCTCATGATTTTATAAACCTCTATAAGGTCACCCCTCAGCCTCTGACGGTCCAGGGAAAACAGCCCCAGCCTATTCAACCTCTCCCTACAGCTCAAATCCTCCAACCCTGGCAACATCCTTGTAAATCTTTTCTGAACCCTTTCAAGTTTTACAATATCTTTCCGATAGGAAGGAGACTAGAATTGCACACAATATTCCAACAGTGGCCTAACCAATGTCCTGTACAGCCGAAACATGACCTCTCAACTCCTGTACTCAAAACTCTGACCAATAAAGGAAAGCATACCAAACACCTTCTTCACTATTCTATTTACCTGCGACTCTACTCTCAAGGAGCTATGAACCTGCACTCCAAGGTCTCTTTGTTCAGTAACACTCCTGAGGACCTAACCATTAAGTGTATAAGTCCTGCTAAGATTTGTTTTCCCAAAATGCAGCACCTCGCATTTATCTAAATTAAACTCAATTTGCCACTTCTCAGCCCATTGGCACATCTGATCAAGGTCCCGTTGTAATCCGAGGTAATCACTGTCCACTACACCTACAATTTTGGTGTCATCTGCAAACTTACAAACTATACCCCTTAAGCTCACATCCAAATCATTAGTATAAATGACGAAAAGAAGTGGACCCAGAACCGATCCTTGTGGCACTCCACTGGTCACAGGCCTCCAATCTGAAAAACAACCCTCCACCACCACCCTCTGTCTTCTACCTTTGAGCCAGTTCTGTATCCAGTCAACTAGTTCTACCTGTATTCCATGTGATCTAACCTTGCTAATCAGTCTCCCATGAGGAACCTTGTTGAAAGCCTTACTGAAGTCCATATAGGTTGCGTCTATCACTCTGCCCTCATTAATCCATTTTGTTACTTCTTCAAAAAACTCAATCAAGTTTGTGAGACATGATTTCCCACGCACAAAGCCATATTGACTATCCCTAATCAGTCCTTGCCTTTCCAAATACATGTAAATCTTGTCCCTCAAGATTCCCTCCAACAACTTGCCCAGCACTGATGTCAGGCTCACTGGTCTATAGTCACCTGGCTTGTCCTTACCACCTTCCTCAAATAGTGGTACCACATTTGCCAACCTCCAGTCTTCCAGCACCTCACCTGTGACTATTGATGATACAATGAGGCCCAGTAATCACTTCCCTAGCTTCCAACAGAGTTCTCGGGTACACCTGATCAGGTCCTGGGGATTTATCCACTGTTATGCATTTCAAGACATGCAACACTTCCACCTCTGTAAAATGAACAGTTTTCAAGATGTCACTATCTATTTCCCGACATTCTATATCTTCCATGTCCTTTTCAACAGTAAACACTGATGCAAAATGCTCATTTAGTATCTTCCCCCATCTCCTGCAGCTCCACACAAAGGCCGCCTTGCTGATCTTTGAGGGGCCCTATTCTCTCACTAGTTACCCTTTTGTCCTTAATGTCTTTGTAAAAACCCTTTGGATTCTCCTTAACTCTATTTGCCAAAGCTATCTCCTGTCCCCTTTTTGCCCTTCTGACTTCCCTCTTAAGTATACTCCTACTGCCTTTATACTGTTCTAAGGATTCACTGGATGTATACTGTTTATACCTAACATATGCTTCCTTTTTCTCTTAACCGAACCCTCAATTTCTTTCGTCATCCAGTATTCCTCACACCTACCAGCCTTTCCTTTCACCCTAACAGGAATATACTGTCTCTGCACTCTTGCCATCTCATTTGTGAAGGCTTCCTATTTTCCAGCTGTCCCTTTATGTGAGAGCGATGATAAAGTTTTGAGAGATAAGGTATGCATGAGGAGAGAGCCAGGGAAAGAGTGTGTGGGAGACTTTTTGAAGTTATGCCAAACCAAATCTCAAGCAGCTTCTACCGGGTTTCTTATTGAATGGGAATGAGAGCCTGGAAAGATGACTGATAGTTTCTTGTAGCAATGACAAGAGGGATTACTTTTGCTCAAACTAATTGGGCCATTATGGTATAGACTTGTACATTGAACTGAGGCCAGTAGCACCATTGGTCAAACTGGTGTCAGAGGTAGCTTCGTGGATCATCATCTACTGGGGTCAGTATCCAGGGATGATCCAATGAAAGTTGCTGTCATGATGGCTACAGTGAAGAACAGGGCAGTTAAACATGCTGTAATATCCACTCCTGTGACAGGAAGATCAGGTTGATTCAGCAGCAGCAGCAAGGCTGTACAGTCCCAAGTTGTTGTCACAGATATTCCTACCTTCTTAATGTTTCTCCTTGGCCGACTGGAAGAAGACCTCAAGTATGCTCCACTTTATTCAGATGTTGATTGAAAGGAGCCCTCAACTGGGAGAAGCAAATGATGCACTCCTTTCCCAGCTTTCTGCGCATCACTAATTTTGAAAATGTTTGATTTTTGTTCCCCTAAACATTCCTGCATTAGATGCTGTTCCAAGTGTAGTATAATAATAGCTAAGAAACCATCACAAATTCTCATTTTCCATTGGTCTAATCAATGACGGAATTCATGGTGATCAGTTTGGTTTGTCACACTCCCCTTTGGGAAGCCCCAGTAAAGCCCTATACTGCTGTACCAAAATGGTTTTGCTTCCCTTTATTTGGAGGATTATGGTAGCTGAATTTTAATTAGGTTAATCAGCTCAGGAGGCCATCATGATCATTTTGGTTTATCAAACTCCACATCAGAAAGTTACAGGAGGGCTCCACAAAATAAAAGTCTCTTATTCTCAAACAGGCACAAACACATGACACACCACAGACCTTATCCATTTATAGTAGATAGAAACAGGAAGTAGTGGAGATGCTTACCAAGTCTGTAGCATCTGTGCAGAGAGCATGACAGGTCAGTGAACCTTTGTCAAAGCTAGTGCAGATTGTGGATCTGAAACATTCATTCTGTTTCTCTCTCCCCACAGCTGCTGCCTGGTCTACTGATTATATATGGCATTTTCTCTTTATCTTTTAAATTTCCTCCACCTGTAGTAATCTGCCCTCTTACTGTATACCATGTACTGAGCATTTGTAAGTATGTTTAATTTCAATTTATAGTAAGAAAATATTCATCACAGATTGCAAAGCATATGTTTTTTATCTGTTAACAAAGCCAATGTCTAGATATTACGATAGGGCCAGATTCAATGTTAAGGCCTGGGAGTGTGGGGATGCTGCAAGAAGGAACCAGCAGGTGTTTCCTTCCCTAGGCTTCATGGAGTCAAAAGTCAATGTTCAGGACTCCCAGGATATCATCTGTCCCACTGTATAATGCAATTCTGATGCCTCTTGGTTGATCTGCCTTGCTGGTGGCACAGGAAGTAACCAGAATTGGTTATGTTGGTGTCTGGGTAATGCTGGTCTGTGAGGTATGAATCCATGAGTATGACTATCAAGCTGTTTCTTGACTAGCCTGTGGGTCAGCTCTTACATTTTTGGCAAAGATGCCCAGACGTCAGTAAGGAGGACTTTGCAGAGTTGACAAGGCAGGGTTTACCATTGATTTAGGGTTAAGGTGCATCTTCCAATTGATTTCATTCCTTTTAATCTCTGTAGCAGTGTGATTTAACTGAGTGGCTTGTAAGATCACCTAGCAACAACCATATTGTTGTTGATCTGTTGTCAGATGTAGGCCAGAATGTGTAAAGATGGAAAATCACCCTCTACAGGGCATTATGGTACCAGATTTTTTTAATGACAACTGACAATTAATTCAAGGTAAATATTACTGTGTGTGGCTTTAAGTTCCAGTCATTATTCATTAAAATCCTAAGACCATAAAATGGAAAAAAAAATAAAACGTATGCCATTAAGCCCATTGAGTCTGCTCTCCCACTCAATGAGATCATGATGAATTGAAAGTCCTCCACTTTCCTGCCTTTTTCCCATAACCTGGGATTCCCTTACTGATTAAAAATGTTAAATAAACTGAGTGCTCTAGGACCAACAGCCCTCTGCAGTGAAGAATTCCAGAGATTCACTACCTCTGAGAGAAGAAACTCTTCCTCATCTTTGTTTTAAATTGGCAGCTCCTATTGCCTAGAGGAATTGTACCCATGTTCCCACAGCATTAACGTAGGCCTCTGGACTGTTAGCCCAGTGACATTACCACTGCACCACTACTTCTTGCCCCTGACCCAGTAGAAAATGTTTAGTAAATGTTCTATTCTGTACTTGGTGACGCACTCACTGACATCCCAAAGAGGAAAAAGAATTATCCTTCTCAGGAACTTTAATGACTGGGTTTGCCATGATTCTGAAGTCTGTAGTGGAACCATTAGTTTAAAAACAATGGCATGATAAAGCCAATGCACATGGCGCCCTCCTGCTGACAAAGTGTGCTCAGCATGGCCTCTTTCAAACAAACAGCTTCTTCTACCAAAAGTTGAAAAACAAAATCACATGGAGAAATTGGTGGCAGATGGATTTCAATCTGGATAAATATGAGGTATTGCATTTTGGTACGACAAACAAGGATAGGATTTATACAATTAATGGTAGAAACCTAGAATAATAGAAAATATTTACAAAAATGTTGCCAGGGTTGGAGGATTTGAGTCATAGGGAGAGGCTGAATAGAATGGGGCCATTTTCTCTGGAGCACCGAAGGCTGAGAGGTAACCTTATAGAGGTTTATAAAATCATGAAGGGCATGGATAGGGTAAATAGACAAAGTCTTTTCCCTGGGGTGGAGGAATCCAGAACTAGAGGGCATACGGTAGCATAGTAAAACAGAGAGACCTAGGGGTTCAGGTACATGGTTCTTTGAAGTTTATGTCACATATAGACAGGGTGGTTAAAGAGGCAATTAGCACACTCACCTTCATTGCTCAGTCTTTTGAGTACTGGAGTTGGGACGTTATGTTGTGGTTATACAGGACATTAGTGAGGCCTGTTCTAGAATACTGTGTCCAATTCTGATCGCTCAGTTTTAGGAAACATATTATCAAGCTATAGAGGGTTCAGAAGAGATTTACCAGAATGTTGCCAGGTTTGGAAAGTTTGAATTATAAAGAAAGGCTGGATAGGCTGGGACTTTTTTCACTGGAGCAGTGAAGATTGAGAGGTGTCCTGATAGAAGCTTATAAAATAATGAGGGGTATAATTAAAGTTGATGGCAGTTGTCTATTCTCTAAAGTGGGGAATTTCAAGACTTGAGAGGAGAGAGATTTAAAAAAGACACGAGGTAAATTTTTTACACAGTGTGTGGTTTGAGTGTGGAATGGGCTTCCTAAGGAAGTAGTGGATGTGGATACAATTACAACATTTAAAAGACATTGGAATGGATACATGAATTCTAGTTTAGTTTGGGATTATATTCGGCATGGACTGGTTGGACCAAGGACTAAAAGGTGTGTTCCCATGCTGTATGACTCTATAGCTAGATATTCCAGATCAAAACATTGGCACCTCAGGGAATATATTATTATTCGACTCACAGGTCCAAGTGATGTTTATCTTTCACTTCACATGGGCCACTGATGCTTTGTGAAGAGGTTATGACATGTTCAATTGCTGATGTGCCCCTAATAAGCTCCAAGATATCACAAAGCTCAGAATTCCAAGGGGAAAAAGCATAATGTCTTAACCTAAAATAGCCACATTTAAGAGAAGATTTCCACGGACAGCTCATGACAAATTTGGAAAACATTCACACATACAACTCTATTCCCAATCAGCAGAATCAGGTTTAGTTAACTGTTCTAGAATTCTATGCCCAAATGATATGCCCAATCATCAGCACCAAGATTGATCAGACAAACTGATTTTATAATATGACTTCCTGGAAGAAAACCAAGCAGGTTTCATTGTCTGGTGGAGCAATGCAAGGCTGCAAATCAAGAAGACAGACTTCCAAGACTAATGTCCAAATACAGAAGTCAGACAAGACACGGTGGGAAAATCTGACAGATCCAACAATATAACAATATTGTTATGATGTACAAAGCTTGTATGAAGGCACCAGGTTCATTTATAGACCGTGATCAAATGTGTAGCATCGCCTTCATTCACAGGATGATGTTTCTCTTCTTACAGTTAATAATGTCATTAGTCATTGCTGGAAAAAACAGTTATTCAAATGTGGTTCCTAATTAAGCTATTCCCTTATTACAAAGTAGTAGAATCTGTGGATGAACTGCTCTTGATGGAAGAAATGCAAGAAGCAATCAAAGAAATTAAAAATCCTGTGGTCTTTATGGCATTCCTGCTGAGGTCTTCAAAGCTCGGAGATCTTTGCCATATATAGACTCCATTTATTCATCCAATGGATTTGTGAGGAAAAAGAATGACTTCCCAACTTCAAGAAAGTGATATTTGTGACTATCTCCAAATAGGGCAGCTAGTCTCTCTTTCAGAAGTTGCAACCATCTTTTAGACTGGCTAAAATAATAAAGAGCAAGATAAAACAAGAGAAGGTTTTGCTCCTCCCAACATTATTCCGCACTTGCTACTCTCCTCCACAAAGATGCACAAATGATTGACGTATGATATTGCAACTTACCCTAAACAGGAAATATCATGCTGTCAGCAGCTGCAAATGTTTGCTAACCTAAATCCTGAAAGGTTGAAAGACTAGTTTGATCAAAAGCGAGAATATTTGATTGCTGCTTGGCAAGATCACAGAATCATTGAAGAATCCCTGCAGTGCAGAGGTCATTCAGCCCATTGAGCCTACACCCAGGCTCAATGAAGAGCATCCCACCCAGACCCACTCCCCCACCTTAACCGTGCAACCGTGCACTTACCATGACTAAACCCCCTAGTCTGTAGATCCCTGGATGTTACAGGGCAATTTTGTGTGACCAATCCACCTAACGTGCACATCTTTAAACAGTGGGAGTAAACTGGAGCAGACAGCAGAAACCCAAGCAGATACAGGGAAAAAGTGCAAACTCTACACAGACAATCACCTGAGGGTGGAAGCAAACCCATGTTCCTGGCACTGTGAGGCAGCAGTGCTAACCACTGAGTCACAATGTCACCCTGACTGACCAATCATCTTCCATGATTTCAATGCCACAGGTGGCACAGAGCATGAGATTTGGTAAGGACTTATTGAGATTAACAGATGTAGAGAGGAAAATTAGCAGGAGAAACATTTGACAAGTAAATTAGTAAAGGCCTTCTTCTGTTGAAGATGTGCAGAGCATGGACTTCTCATTGTGAGCCCTGTATTCTATCTATCAAACTGGTACAAAACAACTTGTAATCACTGTGCTCTTAGGGCTGGCATCAAATTGATCATATTATTGCGAGAAAGAAGTTATTGGTCAGAGTATTGAGTACAGGCATTGGGAGGTCATGTTGCAGCTGTACAGGACATTGGTTGTGAAAATATTTCCAAAAATGTTGCCAGGGTTGGAGGATTTGAGCTAAAGGGATAGGCTGAATAGGCTGGGGACGTTTTCCGTGGAGTACCGAAGGCTGAGAGGTGACCTTATAGAGATTTATAAAATCATGAAGGGCATGGATAGTTTAAATAGACAAAGTCTTTTCCCTGGGGTGGGGGAGTCCAGAACTAGAGGGCATAGGTTTAGGGTGAGAGGGGAAAGATTTAAAAGAGACCTAAGGAGCAACTTTTTCATGCAGAGGGTGGTGTGTATACGGAATGAGTTGCCAGAGGAAGTGGTGGAGTCTGGTACAATTGCAACATTTAAGAGGCATCTGAATGGGTATATGAATAGGAAGGGTTTGGAGAGATATAGGCCAAGTGCTAGCAAATGGGGCTAGATTAATTTAGGCTATCTGGTCGTCATGGACAAGTTAGACTGGAGGGTCTGTTTCCGTGCTGTATAGCTCTGTGACTCTTATGTCTCAATGACACATGTGAGAAGCCCAAATGCAGCAGGGCCATCTGAACTTAATGCTGAAGCAAGGGCCATATACTGCAGTATATGTTACAAAATGTTAAAGTAGGTATAAATGCTGGAGCAAGGACCATATACTGCAGAGTATGTCATAAAATCTTAGAGTAGGCATAAAGGTTCAAGAAGGATATCAATGGCATATAGAACTGTCAACCTTTCAAGGTCTTCAAATAGCCTGACTTCTAAAAATCGCAAAACAATTGCATTCCTATATCTGTGAGTTGGTAATAATTGTTTTCTAGCAGGTTCAATGGCTGTTTGTTGACATAATTCCAAACATTATCATTATTGCATTATTAATGCTTGACTGCTTTCTGCAATTGATTAACATTGCAGTAGGGGAGGATGTCTGCACTGTTGAATAGGCAGGTCAAAGAGATTACTAAAGGATTAATGGAAATATAGAAAATAAAAGGTGACCTATTTGAAAAATGCATGATTCTTAGAGGACTTGACTTGCAGAAAGATTGTTTCTCCTTGTGGCTAAGATCAGAGGGCATTATTTCAGGATAAGGAGTTTATGATAGAGACATGGAGGAATTTTGTTTCTTAGAAGGTGGTGAATCTGTGTAATTCTTTAACACAGAGAGTTGTTGAGGCTGTGTCATTTTGCTATATTCAAAGTTGAGGCAGACAATTAAGAATTATAGAGAAAAGACAGGAAAATAGAATTGAAAATTATCAAATCAATTATAGCCTTATTGAGGCAGAGCAGACTTGATTGGCTGAATGGTCTGCTTCTACTCACAGTATTTAAATGTCTGGTCCAGTTCAGTTTCTGATTTATTGTAACACCAAGGATGTTGATGAGGAGGGATTCGGTAATACCATTAATGGTAATGCTATTGAATGTCAAGGGGAAATTGTTGGATTCTCTCCAGTTACAGAAGGTCATTGCCTGGTACTTGTGTGGCACAAATATTACTTGCCATTTGTCAGCCCAAACTTGAATGATGTCGAGGTTTGCTGCCTATGTATACAGACTACTGAATTAACTGAGGAGTAGTAAATGCTGCTTTAAATTGTTCAATTATCAGCAAACATCCTTAGAATGGAGGGTTGGACATTAATGAAGCAGCTGAAGATAGTTGGACCTAGGACTCTACCCTGAGGGACTTCTGCAGAGATGTCCTGGAGCTGAGATGATTGAGCTCCAACAATCACTACTAGCTACCAATGTGCCAAGTACAATTCCAATCATAGAGTCAGAGAGATGTACAGCACAGAAACAAACCCTTTAGTCCAACACGTCCATGCTGACCAGATAGCCTAAATTAATTAGTCCCATTTGCCAGCATTTGGCCCATATCGCTCTTAACCCTGCCTTTTCACATGCCCACTCAGATGCCTTTTAAATGCTATAATTGTACCAGCCTCAACCACTTCCACTGGCAGCTCATTCCATAAACACACACCAACCTCTGAAAAAAATGTTGCCCCTTGAGTCCCTTTTAAATCTTTTCCCTCTCACCTCAAACCTATGCCCTCTAGTTCTGGACTCCCTTATCTTTGAGAAAATATCTTGTCGTTTCATCTTATCTGTGAGTTCAGAAACTTCTATAAAGTCACCCCTCAGTTGTTGACACCCAAGGGAAAATGGCCCGAGTTTATTCAGCTTCTTTATATAACTCAAACCCTCCAATGCTGGCAACATTCTTGTAAATATTTTCCGAACCCTTTATAGTTTCACAACATCTTTCCTATAGCAGGGAGACCAGAATTGTGCACTGTATTCAAAAAGTGGTCTAACCAAAGTCCTATGCAGCTGCAATATGACCTCCCAACTCCTATATTTAGTGCGCTGACCAATAAAGGCAAGCATACCAAACCAGAGGACAATTTTCCCCCGAATCCCATGGATTCCACTTCTGAAGACCTGATTGCAGATGACTCAAAGTCAGATGGAAGTACCAGGTTCCTACCATTGACATTCTGTCTTTGACTGACATGCTCAGTAACCACACTGTACTGAAAACAGCACAGATGAGTTGGGAAAGATACATCGCAATAATGTTTAATGAGCATTTGCTAAAAATGAGCTAATTAAAATCTTCACATTGAGGACAGAAATGAACTCTTCAAGAATCAGTTCTTACTGAGAGTTTCAACATTGTTCCTGAGACATACATGGGATCACAACATCATATGTTACAGTGTTATCAGCAAAGACATCACCTCTTATAAACAGAAGTCACACTGACAGATAATATGAATTTCACAACTCCAGAGCTTTTTCTCTGTCCAAAAAACAACAGATCTTTTCATGGTTAAATCACAATAACTAGTCATCTTTGAGCACATTGCACCTGAAATTTATTTCACTGATTTCTAGGTGATCTCATGGTTATCTTTGACTGCAAAGGATGAAGACACTTTTGTTATATAGTACAGTATCTTCTGACTCAGCCTAAGAGGTTCACCAGTTTTGAAAGCACCCACCAGAATATAAAAACACCACAATCCATTTGTAACTTCCATAACATGTCAACAAATCATAAACAGTCATTGAAGAAGAGAAAATAAATCCTATAATTTTGTTCCTTTAAAACAATGTGGAGGAGTTGTTGACATTGATATTTGAGTTTATGAATTGTTACTTGAGAAAAAAGCTAAGAACAACAGCAGGAGTTAGCCTGCCATTGAATCTTGGATCCACTTAGACCATTTTCCCACAGGCAGTCTCTGAATAGTAAACTTGATGGGATCGACTGAACCCACATAACTGTCATCTATATTCCAGTATAATCAATGGCACATACCACAGATCAGTTAATTCTCATAAAATGGTGAATTTCTCCTCATAAATCTAAATTGTAACCTCAACCTAGAATTACTGCTGTTACATTTTATGTGAGTGAATATTTACATCATTTTTCATTGCCTATTTAAATGGAAAAATGAACAATTTTATTTTAGATTTATTACTGCCTTATATAGAATTAGAATTCCTACAGTGTGAAAACAGGCCCTTCGGCCCAGCATGTCCACACCGGCCCTCTGAAGAGTATCACACCAAGACTCATTCCCCTATTACTTGACATTTCCCCCTGACTAATGCACCTAACCTACACATCCCTGTACACTACGGGCAATTTAGCATGGCCAATTCACCTAACCTGCACATATTTGGATTGGAGGAGAAAACCCACACAGACACAGAGTCAATGTGAAAAATCCCCCAGACAGTCGCCCAAGGCTGGAATCAAACCTAAGTCCCTGGCACTGTGAGGCTACAGTGCTAACCACTGAGTCACCATGTTGCCCCTATATATAATATAGAAAATAAAGGAATTTGATAATAAACCACTTACTCATTTATGCAACATGATTTCTGAATTCACTTAAAAAACCATTCTGAAATAAAATCACAAAATGTAAAGGAAACACATACTAACCTTGTAACCCAGCTGACTGCAGGAAGCCAGAGAACCAGAGTTTATGCACAGACAAGCTCTACTTTCAAGTTCAAAAACACCTGAATATAGCTTCACAACATTGTAAAATATTATGCAATGTACTGGTAAGTCTGTTGTCATGTTGTATCTTAATGTTTGGTGTGCACTGCACAATGGCAGAGGTAGAGGTATGACTCAAATCCTTCTCAAAGAAATTCATTATCCAAACCCTATACATTCTAACTGAGTATAAGGTCCAAGCTATTGCTTCTGTTTTCAGAGACTCACCATCAGCATGTGGTCATAGCATCCTCATTAACAAACCTTCCTTTAGGCATGCTGAGCAGCTAACCCTTTACAAAAGAGCCATCCTGGAAGGTAGTATTTTCATTTGAGTAGATTATTAAAACTTGAAGTGTGAGTAAGACTGGTAAATCCAGTGTTATTGCCATCTTCAATTGCCTGACTCTGAAACAAGGTAATTTATAAACAAAACTGGGAAACAAACTACATTGTTGCTGCTTTTTGCACCTCCACAATCTTTCTTTTAACACTCGGATACTCTGCACATTATAACAGGTCCAACAAATTATTGTATGATATAGCTTGATAACATTTGTGACAAGGATTTTGTTAATGGTATTATTGAAATGGACTGTTCCACTAATGCTTTCACAGATGGCACTGAGAAAATGCTAGATGTGTAACCAGATGTCCAGCTCGCAGACACCTCACCAGAATGCAACATTCAGATATGAAGCTTGAGCATCAAATCAAGAACATAAAATCCCAGAATCGTTATAGCGCAGAAGGAAGACATTCTGCTTATCATTTCTGTGCCAGCTCTCCCAATGTGTACCCCACCTCATCCCATTTTCCTGCTTCACCAGGAAACCCTGCACATCGTTCCTTTGCAAATAACCAGTTGTTTCCCTTGTGATTGAATAGAAGTGAGTCTGTGTAGTAGAAGAGGAGCTGACCAGAAGGCCAGCTCAAGACAATTGTCTCTGCATACAAAAGAATATGAGGAAGATACCAATGCTAGAACACTCTGTTAAGGCAACTCGAATCTCCAAAATACCTCAAGTCACAACATCAAGTGCGATGTCGGCAGTTGCAGGGATACCTTATGACCTAGCTTGTAGATGTAAAGAGTCATATACCTCCTAGGAAATACTCAGCAAAATCAATGAGGCAACCCTCCTTCTCTCACAGCTCTTTGACACCCCACTTATCAATTCTTATACGTGCAGTCAACAGGCATTCTCCTTACTGCTGCTATGCCTGATACTGCTACCCAGCTGTGCATCCCGTTAAACGTTGGCATCTGGAGACGTCCTTCAGTATTCATATGGTGGGACAGGAACCACAAACCAACACTTCTCAGGGCACACAGATGGCATGGCTGGCACTTCATTGCATATGCAACTGCAGATTCCTCCAGTTATCACTGTTTGAGTACCAAGTCACACATCTTACCTGTCCTTAGCCACATCCCACCTTCTAAGTCACTGCTACTCTTTCCCCAGTGCCCAGCATCTTATCATTGTTCAAAGTTAAAGCATTACATACAGGAGAGCTTTTGAACATCTGAAAGCATCTGATTTATTCACAAAAGCTTACTGAAAACAAACAGAAGCCGCATTTGCTTCTTGAAACAGAAACAAACTGCTTACATGTTTGAGCACCAGCCATTTTACAGTCACTGAGTGATTACTGCACTCAGCTTTCAGCTCCTGGAAATCGGTATCAATTCAATTCTTTCTAATTTGTAGCATGGAATGCTGCTGTGCTTTTTTTATTCAGATGGTAATGTTCTTTCGGTTTAGTGTCCTTGTCTTTCTCCATGGAAGATTGATACTGCTCTCTTAGCTCTTCAGCTTCAAATATATCCCCTCTTTGCCTGTTCTGATTGTGCATAGCCTGTAATTTTTCTTTTATTCATTCACAGGATAAGGGCCTCACTTGCTAGGCCAACATTTATTGCCCATCCCTAATTGCCCAGAGGGGTGTTAAGAGTTAATCACATTGCTGTGCGTCTGGGGTCACATGTAAGCCAGACCAAGATGGCAGTTTACCTCCTTAAAGGATATTCGTGAATCAGTTGGGTTTTTCCAACAATTGACAATGGATTCATGGTCATCATTAAACTTCTAATTCCAGATTTTTATTGCACTAAAATTCCACCATCTACCGTGGCAGGATTTGGACCTGGGTCCCCAGAATGTTACCTCAATGACTGGATTAAAAGTCTAATGATAAATGCACGCTATCTATAGTGTACAACAAGGCTGCACAAGCTGATTCAAGCATCAGAACCTCATCTTCAGGAAGTCAATCACCTGCTCCATTATGGCCCTGGTAGAAGAATTGGCTACATTTATCTATACTTAGCCTTAGTCAAGTTGTTGTGTAATGGGGTCATTAGCCATGGTTACAAAGGATATTCCTTGTCCCCCAGTAACCATCCTAGTAAAGCATCTGGCCACTTAAATGCAGCAGCATAAGAATTCTCAAGAATACAGTATCATGGTTGCTCCCAGGGTACCTGGCGCAGACTTCCAAAATGTGGTACCAATGATCACAGATGATTTGTACATTGGTGGAGTGGAAATTTTTTCTATTGATGAACACAGTTGTTTTATGGTATGGGTCCCTCTATCACAAAATGTGTACAGTTTATTGTAACCTACACCTGAGAGAAATCAGCAATATTGGCAAATCTTACTGCCCAGGCTGCAGCAGTTATGTTTTTGTTTTGAAATGAGATGAAGAGGCAGGATGAGACTCAAATAGATGCGGTAGCAGGATGGTTACATTTGTGGGTGGACAATTGATCTCTCTCTCTCACACACACACACACACACATCTCCAGTCACACCTTGGTGCAGCCATAGCAAAATGATGGCCACCCACTCCTTCGTAGACTTTTACAACACTGAAAGAGATCATTTGTCCCATTGTGTCCATGCCAGTGAACAAATATCTGACTATGCTAATCCCATTTTCCAACACTTAGTCCTGGAGGCTATGGAAATGCAAGTGAAGTTCTAAAACCTGCTTAAATGTTACAAGAGTTTCTGATCCAAATGGCCTTTTAGGCAGTGCATTCCAGACTCCCATTATCTTGTGGATGAAAAACATTCTCCTCAACTCTCCTCTGAGCTTTCTGCCTCTTACCTTTAATCTATTCACCCTGGTTATTGACCCCTGTACTAAAGCCAAAAGTGCCTGTCTATCAAACCTCAATGTCCCTCAATCCCTCTAGCAGGTCCCATCTCAACCTTTGCTGCTCCAAGAAAAATAACCCCAGTCTATTCAATCTTTCCTCACAGTTCAGATCACCTAGCCTGGGCAACATCCTGGTGAACTTTCTTTGCAACCTTTCTTGTGTAATCACATCCTTCCTCTAACATGGTGACCAGAACTGCACACCGTAGTCCAGTTGTGGCCTAACCACCATTTTAGACAATTGCAGCATAACCCTCCTGTCCTTGTACTTTAATGCATCAGCTAATAAAGGCAACAATCCCACATGCCTTTTTAACCAGCTTACCCTACCTCTCCTGGTACCTTCAGGGATTTACAGATATGCTCCCTCTGATCATCAATGTTTTCTGGAATTCTTCCATTTATAGTGTAATCCCTAGTCTTGCTAACCAGTCCCAACACTATTACCTCACACTTTTCCAAGTTGATTCCATTTATGACTGCGCTGCCCACCTAACCAATCTATTTCCTCTCGAAATAAATGACTCATCAATACATACCATAGAGTCATAGAGATGTACAGCATGGAAACAGACCCTTCGGACCAACTCATCCAAGCCGATGAGATATCCAAACTCAATCTAGTCCCACCTGCCAGCACCCGGCCCATATCCCTCTAAACCCTTCCTTTTCATATACCCATCCAGATGCCTTTTAAATGTTGCAGTTGTACCAGCCTTCAACACTTCCTCTGGCAGCTCATTCCACACACATACCACCCTCTGAGTGAAAACGTTGTCCCTTAGGTCTCTTCTATATCATTCCCCTCTCACCCTAAACCTATGCCCTCTAGTTCTGGACTCCTCCACCCCAGGGAAAAGACTTTGCCTATTTATCCTATCCATGACTCCCATGATTTTATAAACCTCTTTAAGATCACCCCATAGCCTCCAATGCTCCAGGGAAAACAGCCCCAGCCTGTTCAGCCGCTCCCTATAGCTCAAATCCTCCAACCCTAGCAGCATCTTTGTAATTTTTTTCTGAATCTTTTCAAGTTTCACAATGTCCTTCTGATGGGAAGAAGACCAGAATTGCATGCAATATTCCAACAGTGGCCTAACCAATGTCCTGTACAGCTGCAACATGACCTCCCAACTCCTGCACTCAATACTCTGACCAATAAAGGAAAGCATTCCAAATGCCTTCTTCACTATCCTATCTACCTGCGATTCCATTTTCAAGGAGCTATGAGCCTGCACTCCAAGGTCTCTTTGTTCAGTGACACGCCCTTGTATCTTACCATTAAGTGTATAAGTCCTGCTAAGATTTGTATAACTAAAATGCAGCATCTCACATTTATCTAAATTAAACTCCATCTGACACTTCTCAGCCCATTGGCCCATTGATCAAGATGCTGTTGTAATCTGAGGTAACCTTCTTTACTGGCCATTAAACCTCCAGTTTTGGTGTCATCAGCAAACTTACTAACTACACCTCTTATACTCACTTCCAAATCATTTATATAAATGACAAAACATCATACTAATTTTCAAGTAATTTGTGAACATCTTGGTCATACCTTCTAGATTTAAGACCAAATCATTAATGTACAACATAATCAGCACAAATATTGCAAAACCCTATTAGAAACAGACTTCCATTTACAAAACCTCCCTGCACCATTACCCTCACCTTCCTGCCTGTCAGTCAAGTTTAGATACAACATGTCACTTTACCTTATACCCTGCAGACAGCTTATTTCCTTAATCCATCAGCTATTAGGAACCTCATGAAAAGCATTGACAAGTTCATGTAAACCACCACAAATGCTTAGCCTTCATAAATATTCCTGGTTAACTTCTCAAAAACTTTGATTCAATTCATCAAACATGACCTTAGCATTTGCATGTTGATTATTTCTGATTGATCACTGTCTCTCCAAGTGCAAATATATTCTGTCACCTAGACTTATTTCTGATAACTTCCTCACCTTGAAGTTGGATTGACTAACCAGTAATTTTCTGGTCTATCCTTTCTTCCTAATGGGACAATGTTAGCAGTCCTCAAATCCTCTGGCATCTCACCTGTTGCTACAGAGGAAATGATAATTACTGCCAGGGTCCCTATCATCTCTGTGTTTGCCTCCTTCAATAGTCTGGGATACATCCCATTTCGTTCAGTGGATATATCCACATTTACGCCTGCTAACCCTGTTTATACCTCCTCCCTCTTTATGTTAATTTCTTCTGATATTTCAGTTCTGCACACTGATATCTGTACCTCCGTCAGCTTTTCCATTGTAAAGATTGACACAAAGTATTCATTAAGGACTGTGCCCACATTTCTGTGTCCACACATAAATGACCTCTAGGTTCTACTCTTTCCCTAGTTGATCTGTTGTTCAGGTCACCCGTTCTGTGCCAGTATCCTGGAATATGCCCAGCCTGGTTGACATGACGCCTCACTCTAGTTGAGGAACTGGTATCAAGAGTGAAAGGCTCTGGCTCTCCTGCACCTTCTGCACATCCTGGAGGGATTTCAGGTGTGACCTCTTCCTAAGGAGGCTGTTCAGCTACTGAACTTGGTCCTGAATTTGCTGGTGCATCTGTTCCTCTTCCATTTCTCTATTCCTTTGTTATATTGCAGCAACAGTGATAATAACCCCTGGTGTGGTGGATCCGTCAGTTATACTTGTAATGAAGCCTTTGTGGGGAACAGAAGAAATCGAACAGGCCTTTAGTAATATGAGTAGACAGCATTCATACGCCTAACACTGTATATTGCTCTGTACTGTGTGACTCCTAAAAATCTTCCCCTCAATTTCAAAGAAATTACTTTTGAAAATATTTCTATTTTATACTGGCTTTCAACAGTATAAGTTACACTACCATCAAAAATGACTGAAGCGACACCAAGGTAGCCCAGCTGGAGAAAAAGGGTCATGCAATTCTGACGCAGAAACTCTAATTCTCTCTCCAGTTACCCACGTGTCTTTAAACAGTTCTGATTTAAGGCTATTGCATTTTTACATTTGCCATACAGTGAGCATAGCATTTCCAGTCCCCTTGCTGAGGTGCCAGGATTATACCACAGTGAGCTTTGCACCCATTAATTTGTGTACAAGTTGACATCAGTGGTTTCTCATGACCATCCAATTACAGTAGTTATTTAAATTTAGCAGGACTGTCACTGGGAGCTGGAAGAAGAGAAGATAATGATAGGTCAACATTCCTTAAAGAGGTGTTATAATAGGAAATAGACTTCACCATCTAAATATATGACAGTGTACTGTATATGGGAACAGAAATTTGTGTATGCTTTAGGAACCCTGTATTAATGTCTTAACTGGGTAATTATTAAATGGTCTTGATGAGGCAATGTAGGGCAAAACATTGCCTATATTGATAGAGACTGCAAATGGACTCTTGGTCAATTGATGGATGGCTAAAACACACAAACTCTTTAATGGATATGCTGTTGGATCTGAGAATAATTGTTCTGCTTGGTGTACCAGGATATTGTCCACAGAAAGTATCACAACAATATGGCTGGAAGGAGGTATTGCTTATCCGCAATGTGGTTTGCATTCTCTCACTTACAACCTTCTGATTAATATTGAGTTAAACACCTTCAGATTGTGAATTCACTCCCATACCTTCCCTTTCTTTTAGCTTTACCTGTTGCATTCTCTGTCACCATGTCCTCTCTCCTCTCTCCCCAACTCCAGTGGAATCATCTTTTCGATCTGGCAGTGGGACACACCATTTGTTCTGCCATTCTCATATTCTGATCACTTAATATGCACTATCAACACACTTTCTTCCCAAGCACTCCACCCCACCACACCACTATTTCACAAATGCTGCCCCTTCCACACTTCATGTCAGCTCTGATGAAGCGTCACCTAGACTCGAAATGTTAGCTCTCTCCATGGATGCTGACTGACCTGCTGTGATTTCCAGCATTTTTTGTTTTCAATACAGATTCCAGCATCTGCAATAATTTACTCCAACCTTTCTTCTTTATTTGTTTGATCCAAAAAATTGCTTTCACATAAACAATGAATTCTGATAACATCACTATGGGAATTGGTTTTCAGAAGTTACAGAGTTTTACAATGCGATTCAAGTGACTTAATATTGTTGTTGATACTGATGATGTATAATTATAGGTAGCAATCCTATTTATGTATTTGATCACTTGGTGTCTTGGTCTTGGTCATTTCATTGGCTGCAGTGTAATTACATCTTGATGTAAAGCCAACTTTTGAAACTTGCAATAAACTGACTGCAAACTTTTCAAAATTAATTGAAAATCATCCACGTCCACCAATCAACAAGTGATTCACAGTTAACTGCCTTTTGGATGTTGGTGAGCAAGATTTAATTTCCTTGGGTTCAAAATTGTACAGTATCAGGTGGCTTTGTTATTATAATGACATAGATGGAGAGTGTGTTCCAGAAGGTAGGAAAAAATGGATTTGTCTGGTCGGATAATCCTCCATCTAGTACAATACATATCATCTGTATGTCAGGTAATACAGATGAGGGAAGCTTTTCCCACTCACTAAGAAATTATTGTAAGTTTTGGCCAGCCTGCATTAATATACTCTGCAATATCTCCTTAATGAAGGCCAGAAATGTCTTTGTTTTGTACTAACGCATTAAAAATATGATCACTGGACTGGAGGACATTGAGTTTTTTTGAGGCTGCGTTTTGCTGTCATCCACTGCAACTTCATCAGCAAAGATTTAGCCATCACAATATCACACATGAGAATTTAATTCCTGTGCCATTTCTGTCTGCCTTCATTTTTTCCTAAATCTGTTTTCTTCAGTATGATTTTCCTAGGGTGGGGGTATCCAAAGAGGGCATAAGCATAAGGTAAGAAGGGAAAGATTTAAAAAGGACCTGAAGAGTAACTTTTTTACGCCGAAGGATGGTGCATGTATAGAACGAGCTGCCAGGAGAATTGATGAAAGGGGGTAGGTGTAACATTTAAAATGCATCTGGTTGAGTATATGAATAGGGAATGTTTAGAGTGATATGGGCCAAATGCTGGCAATAAGACCAGCTCAGGTTGGGACCTCTGGTCAGCGTGGATGAGTTGAACCGAAGTGACCGTCTCCATGCTGTATGACTCTATGAGTGAACAACAGTGTCTCTTTTTCGTTCTGTCTGTACAGATTGGGTACCTTCACCAGCTTTTCTCTAACATCCTAGTCAGCAAATTTAAACAGAAATTTTGAGCTTTAACCAAGCAGGTAGCTATCTTTGTGTCCTGGGCTTGTTGTGATATTGGATGCAGCAATCAAAAGCTGGCTTTTTAGAGGAACTTAAAAGGTTTTGAGGAAGCAAAATGCATTCTGATAGAGATTTTAGATGTTTATCTGCTCAACATCAGAAGAGACTGAATATATGATTGAGTGAAAAAAAATGCATTGTGATTGTCCATCATGAGCCATATTTGATTATGGATATTTTGTAGAAGTGACCAAATGGTTTCCAGAAAGCATTGCCATGTCAAACAACCACTGATCCGTGAAAAATGCTCTCTATGCTGAGATCATTGGATAAAGAATAGTTCATACATATGTAACATGACTGACTGAACCTTCAGATGATCTGTGCCAAAGCATATTATTTCAAATTTCAGGCATGGTGAATCACCATGTAATGCTGATAGATTCTACAGAGGTCAGCCAGGCAATCTCAGAAAACAGTACTTAAGAACATTTTTTAAAAACCCAGCAAATAATCCAGCCTGCTCCACAATTCAATACTATCTTGGTTGATTTTTGACTTCCATTTCACTCCCTATCAATCAATTCCTTCAATCCCCAGGACACCAACATTCTGTCTGTCTCAGCCATAGATGTAGTCATTGATGCAGCCTAGGGTAGAGAATTCTCAAGGTTCATAAGCTTTAGAATGCTAGTCACACCTCTGCTAGAGAAACATTATTTATTTATCTGTTACACTACCGTTTCCTGAGGCTTTCCAAGATGGAATCATTTCATTTTTAATCTCTCTTGCCCTTCACACAATCCCTTTTATTCCTTTCCCAACCCTTCTTTCGCTTTCCACAAACCCATCACTTGCTTAAATTCCGTTACATTTCCAACAATGGGAACACATGCTGCTGACTGTGTTTGGAATGTTGACCTTATCATTTTTAAGCCAGAGGTGTAAAGCCTCCCTGTTTTGGCCACAGTATGTGAAGTGATTTGGAGGTCTATGGTGAGCCAAAATTACCGTGATGCCTTATCTCCTGGAGACACACCCATTGAGCTCTGTCTTTGGTTCCACAAATTTCACTGCATTTAAAATGTACTTGCGAACTTTTTAAAAAATTTTAAGTTCTTCCCACCAACCTCGACACACAAAATTCTGCTCAAAGCCCTCCCGATCCTGCTCACACCTTCATTGTGCTCCTGACATAGCTCAGCAACTCCCGTGCACTGATAAACACAGCCTGCTGCCCTCCTTTCCCTCCCATTGGGATGAGCAGTGTCAGGGGAGGAGGTGTGGGAGTGTTGACCAGTGTTGGGGCAGGGGAGAGGAGCAGCACTGGGGTGGGCAGGAACAATGGCTGGAAGCAGTGAGTTGTGTTGATGGGTAGGGCGGAGGGCAGGGTTGGAGGGGGTGAGCAGTGTCGGGAGCGGGTGAGGGGGAGGGTGAACAGTGGCCACAGGGGTTCGCAGCTTGGGAAATGTTTAAGCAGTCTCAGGCTTGCTGGGATGCTTTGACACCCTTGTTAATTTAAAGAGCTGCAGTCTTGGCACCAAAATCAGGGTCAAACTAAGTACTGGGAAAGCAGCTCAGGGTTCTCATGCAGACAGGTCCTGGATCAAATCTTCAACGACTCCCATGGAATCTAGCATCAGCAGAAATCCGCTTCCTGGAACTTCTGTTGCCAGTGAGACCCTTGCTAGAGACAAACATCTCATCTTCCTGCACAATTAACACTGTTTTTCTGTCCATGGATTCTACCTGAACAGCAAAGTCTTTCCAACCTTTCCTCCTTTTGTTAAACATTAACTTGTGGTGATCCAACAGAATTATGCCCTTGTCTCAATTATACACATTAAAATAAATGTTTAAATAAGAAGAAGCGTAACACCATATTGAGTTACTGTTTACTTTTAGTGCACTTCCTGGCAATAGCTGGATACAACAGCAGGCAACAAATTTAAATGTGTTAATTTAGCTTCCTATTACATCAACGCATGAGTAATATTGCAACTGAGATATGTAAAAGGTTCCAAAATACAACAGAGATTAGCAAGAATAATGACATTTTAATCATGGATATTTTAAACTGTTTGATTTTGGAGAGAGGAGCCCCATACGTTATGGAACAGGTTTCTGTGAAATGGGGGGTCTGGGGGTGAGGGTTGAGTAATTTTAACCTAAAGAACCACTGAGCTTTGGCCATATTGTGGGGAGGTGGGGACTTAAAAGTCTATAAAATCTGTTTCCTGACCAAACCCACCTCCAACTTGACCAATTCTGGCTTTTATTGTGACTGAAAAGTGGGCAGGTTATCGACCAGGAGGTGGGCTGGAATTTTCAATATGACAAGGCTGCAATTCCTATTGTGGATCCAGTTTACCACTTTACTTTCATAGATCGGATTTCCTGATCACTTCCTCTGATTAATCATCCCAATCAAAGTGCTCTTTAGTTTGCTCCTCCTTTGATTACTACTAGCTTCCCAAATAAACCCTCTTCTCCCTAAATAAAACTCGAAAACAGCCTGTATGTTTGGCACTCCATTCACCACCTTAAAAATTTGCTCCTGCCACCACTCATAACCAGTGGCATCAGTGTGTGCCATGCACAAGGTACACAGTAATAATTCACTGAGACTTCCTTAATAGCACCTTTCAAACATGCAATCTCAAACAGACAGGAAGACAAATGCAGCATAAGCATGGGAACACCATCACCTGAAAGTTCACCTTCAAGCCACATACCATCCCACCTTATAATTTTATCTTCATTCTATCACTTCCATTATTTTTAAATCCAGGAGCTCCCACTTTAATAGATCTGTCGGGTACCTACCATCTCATGGACTTTAGTCATTCAAGAACGCAGTTTGACACCAACTCGCACGGACAATTATGGGAAAGCAACAAATTCCAGTGACACATATTTCATGAAAGAATTGAAAGAAAAAATTGTTAGCCAGAATATCAAAAGCAAAATACTACAGATGATGGAAATCGAAAATGAAAACAGAAACTTAAGATGACTCAAGTCAAGGCACCTAGGTGCTCAAATTGATACACTAGCTCCAACTCATCCTAAAGGAAACAGTGGTGTATTTGTAGAGGAGTCATCAATTAGTTAAGCAATCCTAGTATTTGATTAGTTTTGTGGTTAATAACTTCACACAGACGTGAGAATAATGATGCATGATTAACATCAATATTGATTCAGTTTTCCTTTTCCACATTTGGCAATTGATCCATTCACTGCATATACATTTACTATTTTATTGTTCTAATTTGTGTTGCTTTATTGTCATTTATCTTAAAATTCTACTGTTATTGTGTACTCAATTTGTTTTCTGGAAGTTACCAGTGTTCAGATTTTAATAGGTCTGACGTACATTAGATCGAGGGGGAGAATAAATTTTTGAAGTTTTACAGGTGCTGAACAAAACACTGTATAACTTTAGCAATACCACTATCTATATAAGTCATCAAATTATCATTTGGGCGGAAGGACTCTGATGTCATAACACCAATGCATTGGCTACGTATGACTATCATTGAACCACAGCACCCACTGTTTAAATGTAGCTGAGCCACAAAGTGTGTTTAGACTTTGCAGTCATGAGAAAATGTGAGTAGTGCACCTAGATGAGTCACAAATGGAAACGCATGAACACTTGAAGTTGTAATGGAGATGTAGTGGAAAATAATCGCATGGTCTGTAGGAGTAAAATTAAGAAGCTTGATTAAATCTCTAATTTTTAAGAACGTACAGTCTATTTTCTGCACAAGTCAAGTAGAAACAGTGAATGATCTGGGGGAGAATTAGGAAGTTGTATTCCAGCTGTGAGATTCCTTTGCAGTTGGATAATGTGAGAGTGCAGCTGAAATAGTTTGTGAATGGTGGACCTTTGAATTGGCTGCCTCTTTGAACTTGTTTGCAATTTTATATTAAATACTTGATAACTTAAACTTTCTGAGTATGTGCCAACAACCCAAAACTATGCTCTCAAGCCAAATTGGAAAATTGTTGAGAATGTATTCGTGATTTTCTGAAATCAAGGAGCTTTGTTGCTGGCACATACTTGGAAAATTTATCCTAAAAATAGTCCATTATAAACATACTTGAGAAATAAGTTAATTTGGATAATGGTTTATAATTGAAAATGTGTTGCTGGAAAAGCGCAGCAGGTCAGGCAGCATCCAGGGAACAGGAGAATCGCCGTTTCGGGCATAAGCCGGAAGAAGGGCTTATGCCCGAAACGTCGATTCTCCTGTTCCCTGGATGCTGCCTGACCTGCTGCGCTTTTCCAGCAACACATTTTCTGCTCTGATCTCCATCCTCTGCAGACCTCGCTTTCTCCTTAATGGTTTATAATGTCTTATTAGGTTTTTTTTGTCAATATCACAAAATAAATTGCACTCAATTAATTACTTTTGAAATAATGTACCTGCTGGTGTTTGTGTAAGTAATACCTTGCAAGGCGATGTGTGACTATTTTTGGTGTTATTGGTTGAGAAACAAATATAAGTCAGGACAGTAGGAGAGCGGCTCTACAAGAAGATTTTTTCTGAGATGTTTTTGGGCAGAGATAAGGCCTTGATTTAATGCCTTGTATGTGGGATGATACTTTAGACAGTGTAATATGTTCATACACTCAGTCACTAACAAACTGAAGAGCTGCTTAAATGTCTGCATGGGCACTCTTTGCTGATGGCTATGAGCTCCATTCATTTGGAGGACTGTTCCTGGGCAGAGCTAACTAACCAGTATTTTCAAGTTATTGTCCTTGCTACATCAATGTAACTAACCAATAATGTGGACTTAATCTTAAACTGAGCCTGATGTCTGACAAGAGACCAGCATGTATCTGAGACGGTACGCAGAATCGTATAACTGAGCAACGTGAGCTATGGTAAGACATGGTGAAATAGGTAAGATGATCAAGTATTTCTCTAGTGGCATGGCAAAATTCTTGCTGGCAAGTGGAGAGTTCCCAATGGCGATCTTTATTGTTTGTTAAACAGTTTGTTAACAGCCCAACGCGCCATGGGTTTCAATGTTACTCAAAGTGACATAAAATCTAGTTATTTGAAAAACTCAACATGGAAATCAAAGCAGGACCCTGAGGTTCAGCTCACCACCTGCTCCAAACATTCTCTGTGTTTCCCACATCCAAACAGAAGGGCAGGGCATGACCCATGATCACCAGCTAAATATACTTTTTTCACCTTGGGCACTGGAAAGCGACCTTCTGAGAACCATTGTCACCATCCTGGCATCTATGTAATGCCCTACATGTGCCCTCCAATCCTGCACTTGTGAAGAAGAGCACAACAGAATCTACAAGTACATGACTGCAGTGAGTACAGTTAGCACCCAGGTGAAACAACCGATGAAGCGCATAATCTACAGTTTGGTCAGACTGCTCTGTTAGTGCATACTCCCTAGTACATACCACTATGCCCACAGTATGCAACCTTGCCAGGCTAAGCCTTGCACTGATAATTGGCACTGACACACACCAGGCATGGGCACAGCACTGTGCTGTGCTGTGCAGCAGTGCTCAGTCGAGGGCATCTACATCTTCTTGCTTGTCAGTCAAGCTACCAGAGATTGCACCAAACTCAGGGCATCTGCAGCAAGCAGTGGGATATATCTGAAAGTCATCAGGGAGTGATCTGCACCCAATCCATGTGGACGCCCGCCTGTCAGGGGAGTCTACAACAGTTGGTCAAGGAGCTTCCAAACCAAACCTGGACGCGGGCATTGGACAGGCATCCGGTGGGGTAGCTTTGCTCAGCAGGTCTGTGCGTTTGTGCATTAGGGACCAGATCATGGTCAGCCTTTGACTCTGTAGGGGCCATGCTGGGGACAAGACCTGCCATAGAGAGGGCATTTGTAGCTACCAGTCAGGGGTCTGTGTAGGTATCAGCCAGGGCTGATGTGGTGGGTCGCAAGGGTGTGGGTCACAGTCAGTTTGTCACAACCGGCCACAGCTGTTAAGGAGGAAGGGGAATAGGAGTCGGATGGGCAGAGAAGTGAGGCAGGTTTTGATACTTTTACCTGGTTTGGGTTATGAACTGGGGAAGTATGAAGCCTGTGGTGTTCATGAAAATGGCACCTAGGGGAAATGAATAGTGTTGCAAATCTCAGCAATGTATTAAACCTGAGGCTGTAGGTCAGTAGTGGAGGACCACTTGCTGTCATTTCCATCATGATGCAAATGGATATGGCGCAGTGTCCAAGAAAACCACCAGAAATACATTCATGATGGGAGAGTTATGTGAGCCAGGATGTATTTGGAATGATGGGGGGGCCCCATCTACAATCAGTCACTGGGCGTTCATAGGGGAAGAACTCTGGCACTGCATAAATGAAATGCTGATGACATTGGTTGACAGGTTGTGCATTCCCTGGCCATGGTGCAGCATTAACCCTCACTGTGTGTGGCACTCCACCAGCACCATCATCACTGGGCAACAGCTGAGGTAGACACTCTGGTGCATGCAGACAGCTGACCTGTGGCAGGTTTTGAAGGTGCGGAGATTTAAGGTGTCAGAGGATGCTGCAGGTTATAACAAAGCATTCAGGCCCTATACAGAAACACAGCTAACCGCGAGAACAATGAAAAACAAGCTTCCTCACAAAATCAAACTATGTCCACAAGTGTCGGCTGTGGGCCCCACCCCCAGAAAATATTTCTTTCTTTTATCCCTCCTGCTGTACCTGACTGAGCTTGTCTTTTGTGCTGGTGGGGTGGACGGAGACCCCACTGGGGCTGATGATTTTGTCAAGTGATTCCCAAAGCCATTTTGTCTGGATGTATCAATCCTGCCAAGTGTCTTCTTGTCTGAGGTAAGGTGACGCTTCCCAGCATGAACTTTCAACGATTGGATGGGGGTTGGGGGAGGCAATCAAGTTGAAAGTTGGAAGGCTCAGCAATCTCTGCAATCACCTGAGTATTCACTGCCAAGGGAGCTGTGTGTGACTCGTCCTCCAGCTAGGTGCCTCCTGGTACCACCCTGCCTCCATGTGAGAGCGGAACACCTGGACAGTGGCCAAGGCTCCCTACCTCCTACCTCCTACCCTCCTGAGGATCAATGTCTAGAGTGCAATTACTCAGAAGAGTGAAACCAGGGACTGCTAGATAAATTCACAGTTGACATCAAGATATGTAGCAAAGAACTTGGGAAGACAACATAAGGAAATTCCAGAAAGATTTAGATAAGTTGAGTGAAAGGTTAAAATCCAGTATGGGAAAATGTGAAGTTATTCACTTTGGCAAGTAAATATTTAAAAAGTCTCGTATTAATTAAATTATTTAAAGGACATAATATTTATTTTTTTAAAAAAACTTAAATTACTTAAGTTACACCATTATGGATCCATTAACACCAAATCAACTGCAACAGTTCAAGGAGGCAGCTCACCAACACCATCTCAAGGGCAACAAGGAGTGGACAAGAAAGACTGGTCTAACCAACAATAGCCATATCTCATTAATGAATAAATAATTCAAGAACAACTGAAGAATTCTGACGTGCAAAGAGATTTAGCTTAGATTACTTACAGCGTGGAAACAGGCCCTTCGATCCAACAAGTCCACACCGACCTGCCGAAGCACAACCCACCCATTCCCCTACATTTACCCCTTCACCTAACATTATGGGCAATTTAGAATGGCCAATTCACCTAACTGCACATTTTTGGATTGTGGGAGGAAACCGGAGCACCCGAAGGAAACCCACGCAGACACGGGGAGAATGTGCAGACTCCACACAGACAGTTGCCTGAGGCGGGAATTGAACCTGGGCCTCTGGCGCTGTGAGGCAGCAGTGCTAACCACTGTGCCACCGTGCCGCCCATAAAGGTGTTCTGATGCAGTCACAAAATTTAAGCATACAGCTAAGCACATAATCAGGAAAACTAGTTTGTTGCAAGGAAGGTTGTGAGAGGTAATGAACAGAAAAGTAAGGATTTAAGCTTCATTTATACAGGACATTGCTGAGACCACATCAAATATTGTGTGCAATTCTTGTTTCCTTATCTAAGGAAGGCTGCAAATGGTAATTCAGAGAAAGTTTATTCAATTGATACATGGAATGAGAGTGTTGTCTTATGGGGATAGGTTGATTTAGCTGGGCTTGGTTTGAACTAAGGCTTAAAAGTGTGAGGGGTGACTTGATAGAAATTGTACGATCCCGAATGGTCTTGAGATGGTGGATGGAGTTTCCTCTTGTGAGTCCCTCCAGAACAAGGGCCCACTATTTTAAAATAAGGCATCTCCCTTTCAGGACAGGAATGTGGGGATTTTTTTTCTCTCTGAGAGTTGTGTAACTTTGGAATTTTTGCTTCAGAAGGTGGTGGAAGTGGAGTCACACAAGGTTATATGGGAATGGAAGATTCAAAATGCAAATTCGCCTTATTGAATGGCAGAGCAGGTTTGAAGGACTCGATGGTCTACTTCTGCTCCCATTTTGTGTACTTTCTACAGAGGGCGTAGAAGGATGGGTGAGTAAATTTGTGGATGACACAAAAATCAGTGGAGCTGTGGACAGTTCTGAATGGTTTTGCAGGTTACCTGGAGACATCAATAAGCGGCAGGGCTGTGCTGAGAGGTGGCAAATGGAGTTTAATGTGGAAAAGTGTAAGGTGATTCACTTTGGAAGGAGCAAGAGGAATAAAGAGTACGGGGTTAATGGTAAGATTCTTGGTAGTGTAGATGAGCAGATATATTTTGTTGTTCATGTACATAGATCCCTGAGAGTTGCCACCCTGGTTGTAGGGTTGTTTAAAATGGCGTACTGTGTATAAGTTTTATTGGTAGAGGGATTGGGTTTCGGAGCCACAAGGTCATACTGCATCTGTACAAACCTCTGCTGTGGCCACACTTGGAGTATTATGTACAGGTCTGGTCACCGCATTACAGGAAGGATGTGGAACCTATGGAAAAGGATCAGAGACGATTTATGAAGATGTTCCCTGGTATGGAGGGAAGGTCTTATGAGGAAAGGCTGAGGGACGTGTGGCTGTTTTCATTAGCAAGAAGGATGTTGAGATGTGACTTAATTGAGGCATCTCAGATAATCAGAGGGTTACATAGGGTGGACAGTGAGAGCCTTTTTCCTTGGATGGTGATGGCTAGCACGAGGGGACATAGCTTTAAATTGAGGGGTGACAGATATAGGACAGATGTCAGAGGTAGTTTCTTTACTCAGAGTCGTATGGGCGTGGAATTCCCCACCTGCAACTGTCGTAGACTTGCCAAACTTATTTCCATTTAAATGATCCTTGGAGAAGCATATGGATGGAAATGGAATAGTGTAGGATTGATGGGCTTCAGATTGGTTTTCACAGATTGGCGCCTGTACTGCACTGTAATGTTCTATGTTCTATGCAAAATAGCTGATAAGGAAACTCTCCAGCTCTTAGCGCCTGTCATCAGCTGTACTGGAAGGAATGACAGGCTTGCTTCTTTGGCCACATTACAAGCTCACCTTCTTTGGCTAACACAATCTGGCGTATACCTCAAATCTGGACCTTATGGTGGGGATGTTACCATTGTCCAATCGGCTCTCTTCCCAGCCTGTATCTATCAATAAAAAAATGACTGCATTTATTTAATTTGAATAGGAAGTTACTTTGACAAATGTCATTGTCACAAATGTATGGAGGAACAGTGCATTCCAAACAGGAATGTTTGGAATGACACATTTACTGCACAACTAGGCAGTTGATAGGAAGGGTGTGAATGCATTGGAGAGAGTACAGAAGCAATTTGCAAGGGTGGTTCCAAGAATGAGAAACTTTAGTTATAAGGATGGATTCAAGAAATTAGGACTATTCTTCTTAACAAGAAGAAGGATAAAAGAAGATTTGATAGAGGTTTTTAAGATTGTGAGCAGGCTGGATACAGTAGATTGGGAAAAGCTGTTCTTGTTCATAAAAGGGAAAAAAACACAAAGGCATAGATTTAATGTGGTGCACAAATAAAACAAGGGCAATTTGAGGGAAAAAATATCACACACCGAGTGGGTAGGATATGGATTGCATTCTCTGAAAATGTGGAGGAGGCAAGTTCAAGTGAAGAACTCAAGAGGGCATTGGATGATTATTTGGATATAAATAGTGTGCAGGAAAAGGGGGAAATGGCAGTAGGTAATAGCACTGCTGCAGACATGATGGGACACATTGCCTGCTTCTGCACCGTAACAAATCAATGATGTTGTTGTCTGTCTTCTCCAGCTGGAACTTGCTGTGTCATTGTGCTTACCAGTGAGCAGTGTTGCCTCATCATTATTTTCACAGCTACATCTGGACCAACATAGTTACTACCACTTTCTTCCTGTGACATTCCACCAACATTGCTTACAATACTGTAAATAGGATGGGAAAAAATTGAAAATTGTTTTTGCAATTAGACACTATATTTCCATTTCCAGTTTATTTACCTGTTTAGTTTCTCAAATTGATATGAAGTACTTACAAAGAGTACTTAAAAAACTCATGGACATTGTGAATGGTCCCTGCTACCTTATGCATATAATAGTTTGACATGTGTGCTCACTAAATAAGTTAGTAATCAAATGCATTCACTGACTCCAAAATAACTTTAACCAAAAAACAAAATGAAGATGAAAGGAAGTAAAACTGGAGAAGATGATGCATGAACAATTTTCAGATCCAATTAAATGAGCAATTTGATATTGGGTTTCAAATCTCCTGCTCAGCACTAATTCTGTGCTGGGAATTGTTTAGGATGCTCCCCACTATCCCTGAATTCCCAATTCCTTCCCACCTTGGCATTACTCTTCCTGATTTCAGGTATGGTGCAGGAGCTATAATAACTTGGGCTTGATGTTGAGCTCGCTCTGAGGTTTCTCTGTTCTTTCTGCTGAATCCACAATCCTAAAAGCAAGTAAACCAAATTAAAAAATCAATTTTTTTGATTTTCTTTTATGCATCAAATCTGCTAACTACGATAGACTAATAAATAACTTTTTCTGGTACTCACTTTAATGACAATGTTTTATTAACTCTTTCATTCACAGGACACAGACATCAGAACTCAACTAATTGCCCGTTTGAAATTGTTCTTGAGAAGGTAGTGGTGAACTGCCTTCTTGAACCGCTGCAATCCATATGTTGTAGGTTCACCCACAGTTCTATTAGGATGGGAATTCCCAGAGTTTGCCTCAGTAGCAGCAAAGAAAAGGCACTTCAGTTCCAAATCTGTGATTCTGTAAGGTCAGGATGGTGCATGATTTGGAGAGACATTTTGAAGGTCTTTCTATACATCTGCTGCCCTTATTCTTCTAAATGGTGCAAACCAAGCATCGGACAGTGCTGTCAAAGGAACTTTTACACATAACCTAGAGCACAAAATCAAAACCTGGGCAACATTTCACAAAGGTTCAAATATATCAAAACAAAGATTCTCCCTTCAATAACCCCTCTGGAATACCTACTTTTGTGTTATCATTGTGCTACACATACCATCACTTAAAGAAGAGTTGAATAAATGAACAGCTTCCCTAAAATGTGGTTTACAGGATGAGAGGAGACCTTACTGAGATATGTAGGATTCTTAGGGGGCTTGACAGGGTAGATGTGGAGAGGTCGTTTCCCCTTGTGGGAGAGTCTGGACTGGAGCCCATAATCACAGAGTAAGGGGTCACCTTCGAAATGAGGAGTGATCTCCTCTCTCAGAGGGTAGTGAAGCTGTGGGATTTTTTTTACTACAGAAGGTTGTTGATGTTGGATCATTAAGTACATTCGTTTTAATCAGTAAGGGGAATCAAGGGTTATGGAGAAAAGGAGGAAAATGGGGTTAAAGTCTATCAGATCAGCCATGATCTCATTGAATGGCAGAGCAACTTGATGGGCCAAATGACCTACTTCTGCTCCTATGACGCTGAATTATTTTAAGGAAAGACTGAAGATTTTTGAAGGTGAGATTCATCCAGAAACCTGAAAAACCCTTTGTCAAACGTTGAACAATGAGCTGTTGACCAGGCTTGTCCAAAAGCTGGCCCGCAGGCCAGAATGTTACCGCATTCTGGTCGTAAACAGCCCACCATCAGATTCCGAGTGCAGGGAAACATACTCTGTGGAGGATTCCGCATGGCAATGTTCCTCCAATCAGAGGTCTTCCTCCTCTAAACCTGTCAGCTGCAAATGAGGAAGTGACAGAGCAGTGAGGTAATGAGAGAGAGTGTAGGAGGCAGTGAGAGAGAGATTGTGTGGGAAAGAAAGAGTGTGTGGGAGGCAGTGAAAGAGAGGCAGCATGTTGTCTTTTTGGGTCTGAGTCAAGGATGTCACAGAACATCTGCGGGACATTCTTCCACAAAAAGGTGAACAGTAAGAGGTTGTGGTCCACATTGGTACTGACAACATTGGTAGAAAGGGAAATGCTGTAGTCAGAGTTTATGGATCTCGATAGAAAACTAGCAAGCAGGAGCTTCAAAATAATAATCTCCGCACAGACAGAAACAGGAAAAAAGATGGATGAATGTGAGGCAGGAAAGACAATGCAAGGAGGAGAGCCAGAGATTCCTGGAATACTGAGACTAGCTCTAGGAGAAATGGCTGCAGTACACGGGAGACAGTTTGCATCTGAACAAATCCAGGACTGAGTTGTTCCCAGGGCAGTTTGCTCGTCCTATTAGGGAGAAGTTGAATTTGTTCAACAGGATATGGAAACCAGGAGAAACAAGTACAAAGTAAAACCAAAGCGCACAAAATGCCAGAAGAGGCAGAGAGTCCTGGAGTAGAGAATTGTGAGTTAATATATCAAGTGGAATGTTATAGGGATCTAAATAATGTGGGCTGTGGGAAAATGTGTGGTAAAATCAGCTGATCAGTGCAGCAAGACCCATCTTGACTTTAAGAAGAACTCGTGACATCTTTTATGATTTATGTAAGTGAGGTGAAAAAATTCATATTAAACTGTGGTGAGATACCAATTCACAAGAAGTAGCACTTATTAAATGCCTTATTAATGGCACAACTCACTTCCAACCAAACCATCACCCACGATTGGGTCCATGGACACAGGCCCCTCATATTCTGTCACAGATATTGGCATCTAGCAAGAGATAGCTTTGGCAAATAGGATTAAGGATAATCCAAAGGAATTCTACAAATACCTTAAGGACAACAGAGTAACTAGGGAGAGAAAAGGGCCCCTTAAAGATCAGCAAGGCCATCTATGTGTGGAACTGCAGGAGATGGGTGAGACAATAAATGAGTATTTTGCATGGAGGGTTCAGTGTGGAGAAGGACATGGATGCTCGAGACCTTGGGTGAATAAATAGTGATATCTTGAAAAGTGTCCATATTATGCAGGAGGAGGTGCTGGACTTGTTAAAAAGCATAAAGGTTGATAAATCCCCGAGACTTGTTCAGGTGTAACTTACATGTTTGTGGGAAGATAGGGAAGTGATTGCTGGGCCCCTTGTTGAGATATGTGCATCATTGATGGCCACAAGTGAGGTGCTAGAAGACTGGAGGTTGGCTAACATGGTGCCATTGTTTAAGAATGGTGGTAAGGACAAGACGAGGGAGTGATAGACTGGTGAGGCTGACATCAGCAGTGGGCATGTTACTGGAGGGGATTCTCAGGGACAGGATTTACAAACTTTTGGAAAGGTAAGGACTGATTAGGGATAGTTGACATGGCTTTGTGCATGAGAAATCATGTCTCATGAACTTGACTGTATTTTCTGAGGAAGTGATGAATAGGATTGATGGGGCAGAGTGGTGGATGTGATCTATATGGATTTCAGTTTGGCTTTTGACATGGTTCTGCATGGTTAACAAGTTAGGTCACATGGATTACAAGGCAAACTAACCATTTGGATACAGAATTGGCTCGAAGGTAGAAGACAGAGGGTGATGGTGGAGGATTACTTTTCAGACTGGAGGCCTGTGACTAGTCGTGTGCCACAAGGATTGGTGCTGTGTCCACTACTTTTCATCATTTATGTAAATGGTTTAGATGTTAGGAAGTTTGTAGATGACATCAAAATTGGAGGTGTAGTGGACAGTCAAGAAGGTTACCTTAGAGAACAATGGGACTTTAATCAGATGGGCCAATGGGCTGAGGGGTGGCAGATGGAGTTTAATTTAGATAAATGCGAGGTGCTGCATTTTGGAAAGGCAAATCGGACCAATACTTATACATTTAATGATAAGATCCTGGAGAGTGCTGCCAATCAGAGAGTGCATGTTCATAGTTCCTTGAAAGTGGAGTTGGAGGTAGGCAGGATAGTGAAGAAGGCACTTGGTACGCATGCCTTTACTGGTCAGTGAATTAAGTATAAGAATTGGGAGGTCATATTGCAGTTGCATAGGTCATTGGCTAGGCCATTTTTGGAGCCCTGTGTTCAATTCTGATCTCCCTATTATAGGGAATACGTGTGAAACTTGAAAGGGCTCAGAAAAGATTTACAAGGATGTTGCCAGTAATGGAGGGTTTGAGCTATAGGGAGAGGCTGAATAGGCTGGGGCTATTTTCCCTGGAGCGAAAGAGGCTGAGGGGTGACCTTATAGAGGGGCATGGATAGGATAAATAAACAAGGTCTTTTCCCTGGGTTGGGGGTGTCCAAAACGAGGGAACATCGGTTCAGGGTGAGAGGAGAAAGATGTAAAATGGACCTAAGGGGCAACATTTTCACACAGAGGGTGGTGTGTATATGAAATGAGTTGCCAGAGGATGTGGTGGAGGCTGGTACAATTCCAGCATTTAAAAGGCATCTGGATGGGTATATGAATAGGAAGGGTTTAGAGGGATATTGGCCAAGTGCTGGCAAATGGGACTAGATTAGTTTAGGATATGTGGTCAGCATGGACGAGTTGAACCAGAGGGTCTGTTTCCATGCTGTACAAGTTTATGACTCTGCGAATCTATCTAACAACTCATCAGGGCCATCCTGTCAGTTCACCGATGAACTGACAGTGCACTCTAAAAACACAAAGTTTCATTTCTGCTGGTGTACCAGCAGCTCGCAGCAACATGTTGTGGCAGGGATACATTGCACACAGCAACAGGCACCTAGCTCACAGACTGGGCTCGGCATAACTCAGAGCTGCTTGTTTGCTCTCTTAGACCCTCACTCAGTCTGCGCCTGCTTCATGCATGCTCCCATCATGTCTGCTTTGCTGGCCAGTTAGCGCAGTCACAAAACACTGGTCAGCAGTGCTCAGTGGACAGGGCACATGTCTTGCTGTGTGGCAGTGCTATGTCAATCTCACATCTGCTCCATGCACCAGCAGCTTATGTGGCAAACGCCCTGCATGTGCAGCAAGGGGGCTAGACACATATCCAATTCCTGCAAGAATGGTCTTCAATGAAGTTCATGGAAGCGCACACCAGTAAGGGGATCCAAGTGTAGAGGAGAGGCATCCAGTTGGGGTGTCTGCAGTCAGGGCACCTGTTGCCTGCAAAAAAAAAGAATTGAGTCATGATCAGTCCAATAACTATTGCAGACAATTTCGGGGAAAGGGCAAATGCGGTCAGGTAAATATTTCAGCACCATTCTGAGGTCTGAGCATTTCTTGCCCAGGGTTGTTCATGATGCAAATTGAAGCCGTGTAATGGGGAAGAAAATGGTGTGGGTTACGCTTGCAGTGGGCGAGGTAAGTGACTCAACTGTGAGGGAGAGCTGGTTCAGCAACCATCAATCATAGGCCTTTTAAAAAGGAAGACCACTGGCTACAGGTCCATGTAGTGTGAAGCAGACATGTTTGGAGGCTGCCCAATTAGCAGACCATCGCACTGTATTGACCCTTCCTATGAGTTACACCTCCCTACCACAGTCACTGGTGGTCAGCTCTTTGACAGTTGCATCTTTGTGCACAGAGGGAGCCATTTGGGATGTTGAACAAGAAGGGTCAGAGGTGCCACCATTGGACAATGAATGTGTAATACTACTTCCAGATGGTGTAGTAAGCTTTCAGCACAGAACTCCATCCATTGAGTCTCATTTGTGGCCATGAATAGTTCCTTGATGGTGCAAAAATGAATTTTCTGCCTGTACAGACAAACTCACAATCACATGAAAGTTGAACTCAGGAACATTTATGCATAAACTGAGAGTGAGGTTCAAACTATTTTCACTTGTGCCACCAAAGTGCCATCAATTTATAATTTTCTTCATCTCCTTCCCACCACATGTTAGTGCAATCTCTGGTTCTGCAGCTGGGGCTGGAGGGAGTTTGTTCAGCTGTTAAACCCATTGACTCTCATCCCCAATGTTGTTTGTGTCCAGATGTGCCAGGAGCAAGTTGACATTCCTTAGCTCCAATCTCTGAGGGTCAGAGAGTGCTGGCAGAGTGGAGGTAAAGGGCCCACCCACCTCTGCAGTCTCCTGAATGGGAAGTACAAAGTAACTTCTGGCAGGTGCCCCCTGGCACTGCCCTGTCGCCTTGTGAAGAGGGGACATCTGAATCAGGAAGGTTCCCAACCACCCTGTCACCATGCCTTCAGTCCTCAGGACCAATGGCTGGGACGATGATATGCAGATTTATGTCCTGGTAATCACTTCTTCAACCTGTCACTTTTAATGAATCATAGAATTGTTATGGTGCAGAGGGAGGCCATTTGCCTCTGCCTCTCTGAGCTTTTCAACCCCTGCCTTTTCCCATAACTCCACATTCTCTGACCAATGAAAAAAAATCATCCATTGTCCTGCTGAATGCATCAAGTGAACTTATCTCCACCACACTTCCAACCGGTGTATTCCGGGCCCTTGCTACGTGGAAATGTTTCTTCTCAACTCAAATTTACTTACTCCCCCAGGATCCCACTGTTTGTTTAGAAATATGTAGAATTGTGTTCCTTGTTTGACATTGCCTCTTTGGCCTCTCGCTCTTCCTTCCAAAATGAATCACTTCACATTTCTTTTTAATAAATCTGTCACCTCTCCGGCAATGCCACCAGCCAATCAACATCTGTTTAATGTCAGTCATTTTGCGCCTTGCAGTTCACAATATTTCCAAGATACGTGCATTTAACACATTTCAAAACTGCACCCCCAAGTCAAGGTCATGAATATAGATGAAGAAAAGCAGGTGTGATTCAGACTGTCCTTGGAGGAAAACCCATATTCCCTCCCTTCTGCAAAACAATGGTCACCACTGCACAATGATTTTTGTCACTCTGCCAAATTCATATCCATGCCCTAGTCAGTTAATATTGTCCTGGAATTTCTGTAAGTTTTCTCCCAAGGTTAAACTGAAATCCTTGTGTTTGCTGGGCTTACGCTTACACATATTTTCTTATCTAACCATCCTGAGATGTTGTTTTATACTTCTGGAGCAGGTGGACTTAAACCCAGGTTTCCTGGTTGAAAGATATGGACAGTATCACTGTGCAACAAGTACCTCTGGATTCATTCTTCTCAGTAGCATTAGAAGACTATTGCCTATCCTTCCATCATTATTCTCTTCTGCTACCTCAAATACATCTCAGTGAGTCTTGGTGGCTTGTCACCTTTAAGTATACCCAGCATTTATAATACCTCGACTTTATCAAGTTTTAGACCATTCACTGTCTCAGTTACATCCTTTTTCACGATAATTTCAGCATCTTTTCTCATTTTAATGACAGATGTAAAGTAGTAATCATTGAGCGCTTCAACAAGGCATGCTTCCACCATGCACAAATCTTATTTTCACTTTGAATCAGTCTATTTCTGCTTTTACTGCTGTTTATCTACTTATATACTTTTTGAATTTTATTTTTTTAAGCAGCCTGTTAATTTTTATACCATCACAGAATCAAAGAACATGTTATTGTGCAGAAAACTACTTGTCCCATCATCTCTGCGCCAGGACTTTGTAGGAGCAATTTAGCTGGTGCCACACTCCCAGCTTCTCCACATAGACCTGGACTTCCTTGTTTTTCAGATAGCAATTAGTTTGTCCCTGGAATAGTTGGATTGAACCTACCTCCACCACATTCCAAAAACTAACCACTCACTGTGTGAAAAATCTTTTCCTCATGTCCCCATTCCTTCTTTTGCCAACTACCTTAAACATGGTCCCTCTGGTTGTCAACTATTCCACTAACGGAAATAAATTTTCCCTACCCATTCTGGTCAGCCAACTAATAATTTTGAAAAAAAAAAATGTTTTTATTGTCAACTTTCTCTTCTCATCTTTGCCTATCTACATCCATAATTGAAGTTCTTCAAGACTACAGCCTTTTTTTATAAATTGTTTTGTACTTTCTCTAATACCTTTACATCTTTACCTCAAAAAGAACCTGCAAGTTAGTTAAACCTGCCATCAACAAATCCACGCTGGTTTACCTTAATTAATCTCTACACTTTAACAAAAGGCTGTTAAATTTGGCCTGAATTACCATTTCTAAACATTTCCTCACCACCTCAGCAAAATCTCTGACCGTAAGAATGGCTGGTGTAACAGTTCCTGCTTCTTTTGGTCACCAAAACATTGCCGCATATGTTTTACTTATCATATTAAGTGATCTTTTTCTTGATAACAGATCAGCATGGTTCAAATTTCCAAAATAGAATCACATTTATAATATATTTTCCAAAATAGAATCACAGTAATAAAATATTTGCCAATGTCAATAACATAAAATGTGTAGCAATTACGAAATTCTCCACTCTTGCCAATGAATCTAGGAATATACTTCTGCTTTAGCTCATTTTATTTGACTAATAGGCTGTTTAGACAAACTGGTATGAAATCTGATGAGTGAAAAAGATCAGATTCACTTCGAGGTTTGGCAAAACTGATGGAATCTGAACCTGTTTTGAGCCACGAAGATTACTTCCTCCTATGGTTTCATGGCTAAATCAAAATTTGGCTCAGCTTGTTGAGTGTTTGGAACTGAATGAAGTGTTTTTGAAGAACTAAGCCTTGGGTAGATGAAACCAATGAGAAAAGATCAGTCTTTATTCAAGTGCATGCAGAACAGTGCAATGTGGAAAGGAGAATGCTCTCTGTTACTTGTTATGACTGACTTGTTGCTAAAATTTTGCATCATCTTATTTTTGACTTTCCTTGAGTTTTCAAGACTTATGCCCTTGATTTCTCAATTTTAAAACCTGACTTTATTCTTCTTTCATCAAATCCACACACTGTGCTCTCAATGAACTACCGTTCAAGCACCTGCTACAGAGCTTTGGGTATTACATGAGTAGTTTTCCCTCCCACACATAGGAAATGTTTCAGGCTCCAGTCAGCATGCCTAACAGTTCAGATGAAAACTAAAAATAATTTATGTTGATCCCACTTATGGGAATCCTATGTTAAGCAGGGCTCTTGTTCAAATTATCATCCAGCATTCTCTTTCAGAATGTGTGCATGTATTTGTTTTTATATGTCCTAGTGTACGTGACTCTGTACATGAATCCGTCAATGTGTGTACCTGTGTCTATGACTGGATGTATCTTTGTGGGTGGCTCTGGGCATGTCAGTGCATATGTCCTTTGTGGGTGTCTCTGCGCATGTCAGTGTATATGTCCTTTGTGGGTGACTCTGGGCACGTTGGTGTATATGTCCTTTGTGAATGACTGGGAATGCCATTGTTTGAATGGGTTTGTGTTTCCCCATGGTTACGAATTTGTATATTGGTTTGATTTTTCACTGCCTCCTGCCCAAAATCCACAAACCTGACTGCCCCGGCCGACCCATTGTCTCAGCCTGCTCCTGCTCCACTAAACTCATCTCTGCATACCTCGACACAGTCCTGTCCCCTTTAGCCCAAGAACTCTCCACCTACGTTCGGGACACCACCTACGCCCTCCACCTCCTCCATGATTTTCGCTTCCCCGGTCCCCAACGCCTTATCTTCACCATGGACATCCAGTCCCTGTACACCTCCATCCCCCATCACGAAGGACTCAAAGCCCTCCGCTTCTTCCTTTCCCGCCATACCAACCAGTACCCTTCCACTGACACCCTCCTTCGACTAACTGAACTGGTCCTCAC